>NC_134353.1:463193035-463493035 GCF_048569485.1 Anomaloglossus baeobatrachus
ACTTCTCTGTGTTGGTGTAGTGGTAGGCTCTTTACTTGGGCTGTGAGAGGTTGTGGGTTTGACTCTGAAGCAAGGCCCATGGATTTTGTATGGCTCTATGTAATTGCCTAGTCCAATGGAATGCGTTGCCTATGAGTTTCCATTGGATTGATAGGCCAGGTACCGTCTTTTGCTTTCGTTTGGCCATGTTGTGTGCGCAGTCACTAGGATAATGTGAGTTAATGTAGAATCAGTTTCACACTTCTCTGTGTTGGTGTAGTGGTAGGCTCTTTGCTTGGCCTGCGAGAGGTTGTGGGTTCGACACTGAGGCAAGGCCCATGGACTTTGTATGGCTGCATGTAAATGCCTAGTCCAATGGATTGTGTTGCCTTTGAGTTTCCATTGGATTGATAGGCCTGGTACTGACTTTTGCTTTTGTTTGGCCATGTTGTGTGCGCAGTCACTAGGATTATGTGAATTTATGTAGAGTAAGTTTTGCACTTCTCTGTGTTGGTGTAGTGGTAGGCTCTTTACTTGGGCTGTGAGAGGTTGTGGGTTTGACTCTGAAGCAAGGCCCATGGATTTTGTATGGCTCTATGTAATTGCCTAGTCCAATGGAATGTGTTGCCTATGAGTTTCTATTGGATTGATAGGCCAGGTACCGTCTTTTGCTTTCGTTTGGCCATGTTGTGTGCGCAGTCACTAGGATAATGTGAGTTAATGTAGAATCAGTTTCACACTTCTCTGTGTTGGTGTAGTGGTAGGCTCTTTGCTTGGGCTGCGAGAGGTTGTGGGTTCGACGCTGAGGCAAGGCCCATGGACTTTGTATGGCTGCATGTAATTGCCTAGTCCAATGGATTGTGTTGCCTTTGAGTTTCCATTGGATTGATAGGCCTGGTACCGTCTTTTGCTTTTGTTTGGCCATGTTGTGTGCGCAGTCACTAGGATTATGTGAATTTATGTAGAGTAAGTTTTGCACTTCTCTGTGTTGGTGTAGTGGTAGGCTCTTTACTTGGGCTGTGAGAGGTTGTGGGTTTGACACTGAAGCAAGGCCCATGGATTTTGTATGGCTCTATGTAATTGCCTAGTCCAATAGAATGAGTTGCCTATGAGTTTCCATTGGATTGATAGGCCAGGTACCGTCTTTTGCTTTCGTTTGGCCATGTTGTGTGCGCAGTCACTAGGATAATGTGAATTTATGTAGAGTAAGTTTTGCACTTCTCTGTGTTGGTGTAGTGGTAGGCTCTTTGCTTGGGCTGCGAGAGGTTGTGGGTTCGACGCTGAGGCAAGGCCCATGGACTTTGTATGGCTCTATGTAATTGCCTAGTCCAATGAAATGCGTTGCCTATGAGTTTCCATTGGATTGATAGGCCAGGTACCGTCTTTTGCTTTCGTTTGGCCATGTTGTGTGCGCAGTCACTAGGATAATGTGAGTTAATGTAGAATCAGTTTCACACTTCTCTGTGTTGGTGTAGTGGTAGGCTCTTTGCTTGGGCTGCGAGAGGTTGTGGGTTCGACGCTGAGGCAAGGCCCATGGACTTTGTATGGCTGCATGTAATTGCCTAGTCCAATGGATTGTGTTGCCTTTGAGTTTCCATTGGATTGATAGGCCTGGTACCGACTTTTGCTTTTGTTTGGCCATGTTGTGTGCGCAGTCACTAGGATTATGTGAATTTATGTAGAGTAAGTTTTGCACTTCTCTGTGTTGGTGTAGTGGTAGGCTCTTTACTTGGGCTGTGAGAGGTTGTGGGTTTGACTCTGAAGCAAGGCCTATGGATTTTGTATGGCTCTATGTAATTGCCTAGTCCAATGGAATGCGTTGCCTATGAGTTTCCATTGGATTGATAGGCCAGGTACCGTCTTTTGCTTTCGTTTGGCCATGTTGTGTGCGCAGTCACTAGGATTATGTGAATTTATGTAGAATAAGTTTTGCACTTCTCTGTGTTGGTGTAGTGGTAGGCTCTTTACTTGGGCTGTGAGAGGTTTTGGGTTTGACTCTGAAGCAAGGCCCATGGATTTTGTATGGCTCTATGTAATTGCCTAGTCCAATGGAATGCGTTGCCTATGAGTTTCCATTGGATTGATAGGCCAGGTACCGTCTTTTGCTTTCGTTTGGCCATGTTGTGTGCGCAGTCACTAGGATAATGTGAGTTAATGTAGAATCAGTTTCACACTTCTCTGTGTTGGTGTAGTGGTAGGCTCTTTGCTTGGGCTGTGAGAGGTTGTGGGTTCGACGCTGAGGCAAGGCCCATGGACTTTGTATGGCTGCATGTAATTGCCTAGTCCAATGGATTGTGTTGCCTTTGAGTTTCCATTGGATTGATAGGCCTGGTACCGTCTTTTGCTTTTGTTTGGCCATGTTGTGTGCGCAGTCACTAGGATTATGTGAATTTATGTGGAGTAAGTTTTGCACTTCTCTGTGTTGGTGTAGTGGTAGGCTCTTTACGTGGGCTGTGAGGGGTTGTGGGTTTGACTCTGAAGCAAGGCCCATGGATTTTGTATGGCTCTATGTAATTGCCTAGTCCAATGGAATGCGTTGCCTATGAGTTTCCATTGGATTGATAGGCCAGGTACCGTCTTTTGCTTTCGTTTGGCCATGTTGTGTGCGCAGTCACTAGGATAATGTGAGTTAATGTAGAATCAGTTTCACACTTCTCTGTGTTGGTGTAGTGGTAGGCTCTTTGCTTGGGCTGCGAGAGGTTGTGGGTTCGACGCTGAGGCAAGGCCCATGGACTTTGTATGGCTGCATGTAATTGCCTAGTCCAATGGATTGTGTTGCCTTTGAGTTTCCATTGGATTGATAGGCTTGGTACCGTCTTTTGCTTTTGTTTGGCAATGTTGTGTGCGCAGTCACTGGGATTATGTGAATTTATGTAGAGTAAGTTTTGCACTTCTCTGTGTTGGTGTAGTGGTAGGCTCTTTACGTGGGCTGTGAGAGGTTGTGGGTTTGACTCTGAAGCAAGGCCCATGGATTTTGTATGGCTCTATGTAATTGCCTAGTCCAATGGAATGCGTTGCCTATGAGTTTCCATTGGATTGATAGGCCAGGTACCGTCTTTTGCTTTCGTTTGGCCATGTTGTGTGCGCAGTCACTAGGATTATGTGAATTTATGTAGAGTAAGTTTTGCACTTCTCTGTGTTGGTGTAGTGGTAGGCTCTTTACTTGGGCTGTGAGAGGTTGTGGGTTTGACTCTGAAGCAAGGCCCATGGATTTTGTATGGCTCTATGTAATTGCCTAGTCCAATGGAATGCGTTGCCTATGAGTTTCCATTGGATTGATAGGCCAGGTACCGTCTTTTGCTGTCGTTTGGCCATGTTGTGTGCGCAGTCACTAGGATAATGTGAATTTATGTAGAGTAAGTTTTGCACTTCTCCGTGTTGGTGTAGTGGTAGGCTCTTTACTTGGGCTGTGAGAGGTTGTGGGTTTGACTCTGAAGCAAGTCCCATGGATTTTGTATGGCTCTATGTAATTGCCTAGTCCAATGGAATGCGTTGCCTATGAGTTTCCATTGGATTGATAGGCCAGGTACCGTCTTTTGCTTTCGTTTGGCCATGTTGTGTGCGCAGTCACTAGGATAATGTGAGTTAATGTAGAATCAGTTTCACACTTCTCTGTGTTGGTGTAGTGGTAGGCTCTTTGCTTGGGCTGCGAGAGGTTGTGGGTTCGACGCTGAGGTAAGGCCCATGGACTTTGTATGGCTGCATGTAATTGCCTAGTCCAATGGATTGTGTTGCCTTTGAGTTTCAATTGGATTGATACGCTTGGTACCGTCTTTTGCTTTTTTTTGGCTATGTTGTGTGCGCAGTCACTAGGATTATGTGAATTTATGTAGAGTAAGTTTTGCACTTCTCTGTGTTGGTGTAGTGGTAGGCTCTTTACTTGGGCTGTGAGAGGTTGTGGGTTTGACTCTGAAGCAAGGCCCATGGATTTTGTATGGCTCTATGTAATTGCCTAGTTCAATGGAATGCGTTGCCTATGAGTTTCCATTGGATTAATAGGCCAGGTACCGTCTTTTGCTTTCGTTTGGCCATGTTTTGTGCGCAGTCACTAGGATAATGTGAGTTAATGTAGAATCAATTTCACACTTCTCTGTGTTGGTGTAGTGGTAGGCTCTTTGCTTGGGCTGCGAGAGGTTGTGGGTTCGACGCTGAGGCAAGGCCCATGGACTTTGTATGGCTGCATGTAATTGCCTAGTCCAATGGATTGTGTTGCTTTTGAGTTTCCATTGGATTGATAGGCCTGGTACCGTCTTTTGCTTTTGTTTGGCCATGTTGTGTGCGCAGTCACTAGGATTATGTGAATTTATGTAGAGTAAGTTTTGCACTTCTCTGTGTTGGTGTAGTGGTAGGCTCTTTACTTGGGCTGTGGGAGGTTTTGGGTTTGACTCTGAAGCAAGGCCCATGGATTTTGTATGGCTCTATGTAATTGCCTAGTCCAATGGAATGCGTTGCCTATGAGTTTCCATTGGATTGATAGGCCAGGTACCGTCTTTTGCTTTCGTTTGGCCATGTTGTGTGCGCAGTCACTAGGATAATGTGAGTTAATGTAGAATCAGTTTCACACTTCTCTGTGTTGGTGTAGTGGTAGGCTCTTTGCTTGGGCTGTGAGAGGTTGTGGGTTCGACGCTGAGGCAAGGCCCATGGACTTTGTATGGCTGCATGTAATTGCCTAGTCCAATGGATTGTGTTGCCTTTGAGTTTCCATTGGATTGATAGGCCTGGTACCGTCTTTTGCTTTTGTTTGGCCATGTTGTGTGCGCAGTCACTAGGATTATGTGAATTTATGTAGAGTAAGTTTTGCACTTCTCTGTGTTGGTGTAGTGGTAGGCTCTTTACTTGGGCTGTAAGAGGTTGTGGGTTCGACGCTGAAGCAAGGCCCATGGATTTTGTATGGCTCTATGTAATTGCCTAGTCCAATGGAATGCGTTGCCTATGAGTTTCCATTGGATTGATAGGCCAGGTACCGTCTTTTGCTTTCGTTTGACCATGTTGTGTGCGCAGTCACTAGGATAATGTGAGTTAATGTAGAATCAGTTTCACACTTCTCTGTGTTGGTGTAGTGGTAGGCTCTTTGCTTAGGCTGCGAGAGGTTGTGGGTTCGACGCTGAGGCAAGGCCCATGGACTTTGTATGGCTGCATGTAATTGCGTAGTCCAATGGATTGTGTTGCCTTTGAGTTTCCATTGGATTGATAGGCCTGGTACCGTCTTTTGCTTTTGTTTGGCCATGTTGTGTGCGCAGTCACTAGGATTATGTGAATTTATGTAGAGTAAGTAAGTTTTGCACTTCTCTGTGTTGGTGTAGTGGTAGGCTCTTTACGTGGGCTGTGAGAGGTTGTGGGTTTGACTCTGAAGCAAGGCCCATGGATTTTGTATGGCTCTATGTAATTTCCTAGTCCAATGGAATGCGTTGCCTATGAGTTTCCATTGGATTGATAGGCCAGGTACCGTCTTTTGCTTTCGTTTGGCCATGTTGTGTGCGCAATCACTAGGATAATGTGAGTTAATGTAGAATCAGTTTCACACTTCTCTGTGTTGGTGTAGTGGTAGGCTCTTTGCTTGGGCTGCGAGAGGTTGTGGGTTCGACGCTGAGGCAAGGCCCATGGACTTTGTATGGCTGCATGTAATTGCCTAGTCCAATGGATTGTGTTGCCTTTGAGTTTCCATTGGATTGATAGGCCTGGTACCGTCTTTTGCTTTTGTTTGGCAATGTTGTGTGCGCAGTCACTAGGATTATGTGAATTTATGTAGAGTAAGTTTTGCACTTCTCTGTGTTGGTGTAGTGGTAGGCTCTTTACGTGGGCTGCGAGAGGTTGTGGGTTTGACTCTGAAGCAAGGCCCATGGATTTTGTATGGCTCTATGTAATTGCCTAGTCCAATGGAATGCGTTGCCTATGAGTTTCCTTTGGATTGATAGGCCAGGTACCGTCTTTTGCTTTCGTTTGGCAATGTTGTGTGCGCAGTCATTAGGATTATGTGAATTTATGTAGAGTAAGTTTTGCACTTCTCTGTGTTGGTGTAGTGGTAGGCTCTTTACTTGGGCTGTGAGAGGTTGTGGGTTTGACTCTGAAGCAAGGCCCATGGATTTTGTATGGCTCTATGTAATTGCCTAGTGCAATGGAATGCGTTGCCTATGAGTTTCCATTGGATTGATAGGCCAGGTACCGTCTTTTGCTTTCGTTTGGCCATGTTGTGTGCGCAGTCACTAGGATAATGTGAGTTAATGTAGAATCAATTTCACACTTCTCTGTGTTGGTGTAGTGGTAGGCTCTTTGCTTGGGCTGTGAGAGGTTGTGGGTTCGACGCTGAGGCAAGGCCCATGGACTTTGTATGGCTGTATGTAATTGACTAGTCCAATGGATTGTGTTGCTTTTGAGTTTCCATTGGATTGATAGGCCTGGTACCGTCTTTTGCTTTTGTTTGGCCATGTTGTGTGCGCAGTCACTAGGATTATGTGAATTTATGTAGAGTAAGTTTTGCACTTCTCTGTGTTGTTGTAGTGGTAGGCTCTTTACTTGGGCTGTGAGAGGTTGTGGGTTCGACGCTGAAGCAAGGCCCATGGATTTTGTATGGCTCTATGTAATTGCCTAGTCCAATGGAATGCGTTGCCTATGAGTTTCCATTGGATTGATAGGTCAGGTACCGTCTTTTGCTTTCGTTTGGCCATGTTGTGTGCGCAGTCACTAGGATAATGTGAGTTAATGTAGAATCAGTTTCACACTTCTCTGTGTTGGTGTAGTGGTAGGCTCTTTGCTTGGGCTGCGAGAGGTTGTGGGTTCGACGCTGAGGCAAGGCCCATGGACTTTGTATGGCTGCATGTAATTGCCTAGTCCAATGGATTGTGTTGCCTTTGAGTTTTCATTGGATTGATAGGCCTGGTACCGTCTATTGCTTTTGTTTGGCCATGTTGTGTGCGCAGTCACTAGGATTATGTGAATTTATGTAGAGAAAGTTTTGCACTTCTCTGTGTTGGTGTAGTGGTAGGCTCTTGACTTGGGCTGCGAGAGGTTGTGGGTTTGACTCTGAAGCAAGGCCCATGGATTTTGTATGGCTCTATGTAATTGCCTAGTCCAATGGAATGCGTTGCCTATGAGTTTCCATTGGATTGATAGGCCAGGTACCGTCATCTGCTTTCGTTTGGCCATGTTGTGTGCGCAGTCACTAGGATTATGTGAATTTATGTAGAGTAAGTTTTGCACTTCTCTGTGTTGGTGTAGTGGTAGGCTCTTTACTTGGGCTGTAAGAGGTTGTGGGTTCGACGCTGAAGCAAGGCCCATGGATTTTGTATGGCTCTATGTAATTGCCTAGTCCAATGGAATGCGTTGCCTATGAGTTTCCATTGGATTGATAGGCCAGGTACCGTCTTTTGCTTTCGTTTGACCATGTTGTGTGCGCAGTCACTAGGATAATGTGAGTTAATGTAGAATCAGTTTCACACTTCTCTGTGTTGGTGTAGTGGTAGGCTCTTTGCTTAGGCTGCGAGAGGTTGTGGGTTCGACGCTGAGGCAAGGCCCATGGACTTTGTATGGCTGCATGTAATTGCGTAGTCCAATGGATTGTGTTGCCTTTGAGTTTCCATTGGATTGATAGGCCTGGTACCGTCTTTTGCTTTTGTTTGGCCATGTTGTGTGCGCAGTCACTAGGATTATGTGAATTTATGTAGAGTAAGTAAGTTTTGCACTTCTCTGTGTTGGTGTAGTGGTAGGCTCTTTACGTGGGCTGTGAGAGGTTGTGGGTTTGACTCTGAAGCAAGGCCCATGGATTTTGTATGGCTCTATGTAATTTCCTAGTCCAATGGAATGCGTTGCCTATGAGTTTCCATTGGATTGATAGGCCAGGTACCGTCTTTTGCTTTCGTTTGGCCATGTTGTGTGCGCAATCACTAGGATAATGTGAGTTAATGTAGAATCAGTTTCACACTTCTCTGTGTTGGTGTAGTGGTAGGCTCTTTGCTTGGGCTGCGAGAGGTTGTGGGTTCGACGCTGAGGCAAGGCCCATGGACTTTGTATGGCTGCATGTAATTGCCTAGTCCAATGGATTGTGTTGCCTTTGAGTTTCCATTGGATTGATAGGCCTGGTACCGTCTTTTGCTTTTGTTTGGCAATGTTGTGTGCGCAGTCACTAGGATTATGTGAATTTATGTAGAGTAAGTTTTGCACTTCTCTGTGTTGGTGTAGTGGTAGGCTCTTTACGTGGGCTGCGAGAGGTTGTGGGTTTGACTCTGAAGCAAGGCCCATGGATTTTGTATGGCTCTATGTAATTGCCTAGTCCAATGGAATGCGTTGCCTATGAGTTTCCTTTGGATTGATAGGCCAGGTACCGTCTTTTGCTTTCGTTTGGCAATGTTGTGTGCGCAGTCACTAGGATTATGTGAATTTATGTAGAGTAAGTTTTGCACTTCTCTGTGTTGGTGTAGTGGTAGGCTCTTTACTTGGGCTGTGAGAGGTTGTGGGTTTGACTCTGAAGCAAGGCCCATGGATTTTGTATGGCTCTATGTAATTGCCTAGTGCAATGGAATGCGTTGCCTATGAGTTTCCATTGGATTGATAGGCCAGGTACCGTCTTTTGCTTTCGTTTGGCCATGTTGTGTGCGCAGTCACTAGGATAATGTGAGTTAATGTAGAATCAATTTCACACTTCTCTGTGTTGGTGTAGTGGTAGGCTCTTTGCTTGGGCTGTGAGAGGTTGTGGGTTCGACGCTGAGGCAAGGCCCATGGACTTTGTATGGCTGTATGTAATTGACTAGTCCAATGGATTGTGTTGCTTTTGAGTTTCCATTGGATTGATAGGCCTGGTACCGTCTTTTGCTTTTGTTTGGCCATGTTGTGTGCGCAGTCACTAGGATTATGTGAATTTATGTAGAGTAAGTTTTGCACTTCTCTGTGTTGTTGTAGTGGTAGGCTCTTTACTTGGGCTGTGAGAGGTTGTGGGTTCGACGCTGAAGCAAGGCCCATGGATTTTGTATGGCTCTATGTAATTGCCTAGTCCAATGGAATGCGTTGCCTATGAGTTTCCATTGGATTGATAGGTCAGGTACCGTCTTTTGCTTTCGTTTGGCCATGTTGTGTGCGCAGTCACTAGGATAATGTGAGTTAATGTAGAATCAGTTTCACACTTCTCTGTGTTGGTGTAGTGGTAGGCTCTTTGCTTGGGCTGCGAGAGGTTGTGGGTTCGACGCTGAGGCAAGGCCCATGGACTTTGTATGGCTGCATGTAATTGCCTAGTCCAATGGATTGTGTTGCCTTTGAGTTTTCATTGGATTGATAGGCCTGGTACCGTCTATTGCCTTTGTTTGGCCATGTTGTGTGCGCAGTCACTAGGATTATGTGAATTTATGTAGAGAAAGTTTTGCACTTCTCTGTGTTGGTGTAGTGGTAGGCTCTTGACTTGGGCTGCGAGAGGTTGTGGGTTTGACTCTGAAGCAAGGCCCATGGATTTTGTATGGCTCTATGTAATTGCCTAGTCCAATGGAATGCGTTGCCTATGAGTTTCCATTGGATTGATAGGCCAGGTACCGTCTTCTGCTTTCGTTTGGCCATGTTGTGTGCGCAGTCACTAGGATTATGTGAATTTATGTAGAGTAAGTTTTGCACTTCTCTGTGTTGGTGTAGTGGTAGGCTCTTTACTTAGGCTGTGAGAGGTTGTGGGTTTGACTCTGAAGCAAGGCCCATGGATTTTGTATGGCTCTATGTAATTGCCTAGTCCAATGGAATGCGTTGCCTATGAGTTTCCATTGGATTGATAGGCCAGGTACCGTCTTTTGCTTTCGTTTGGCCATGTTGTGTGCGCAGTCACTAGGATAATGTGAGTTAATGTAGAATCAGTTTCACACTTCTCTGTGTTGGTGTAGTGGTAGGCTCTTTGCTTGGGCTGCGAGAGGTTGTGGGTTCGACGCTGAAGCAAGGCCCATGGACTTTGTATGGCTGCATGTAATTGCCTAGTCCAATGGATTGTGTTGCCTTTGAGTTTCCATTGGATTGATAGGCCTGGTACCGTCTTTTGCTTTTGTTTGGCCATGTTGTGTGCGCAGTCACTAGGATTATGTGAATTTATGTAGAGTAAGTTTTGCACTTCTCTGTGTTGGTGTAGTGGTAGGCTCTTTACTTGGGCTGTGAGAGGTTGTGGGTTTGACTCTGAAGCAAGGCCCATGGATTTTGTATGGCTCTATGTAATTGCCTAGTCCAATGGAATGCGTTGCCTATGAGTTTCCATTGGATTGATAGGCCAGGTACTGTCTTTTGCTTTCGTTTGGCCATGTTGTGTGCGCAGTCACTAGGATTATGTGAATTTATGTAGAGTAAGTTTTGCACTTCTCTGTGTTGGTGTAGTGGTAGGCTCTTTACTTGGGCTGTGAGAGGTTGTGGGTTTGACTCTGAAGCAAGGCCCATGGATTTTGTATGGCTCTATGTAATTGCCTAGTCCAATGGAATGCGTTGCCTATGAGTTTCCATTGGATTGATAGGCCAGGTACCGTCTTTTGCTTTCGTTTGGCCATGTTGTGTGCGCAGTCACTAGGATAATGTGAATTTATGTAGAGTAAGTTTTGCACTTCTCTGTGTTGGTGTAGTGGTAGGCTCTTTGCTTGGGCTGCGAGAGGTTGTGGGTTCGACGCTGAGGCAAGGCCCATGGACTTTGTATGGCTGCATGTAATTGCCTAGTCCAATGGATTGTGTTGCCTTTGAGTTTCCATTGGATTGATACGCTTGGTACCGTCTTTTGCTTTTGTTTGGCCATGTTGTGTGCGCAGTCACTAGGATTATGTGAATTTATGTAGAGTAAGTTTTGCACTTCTCTGTGTTGGTGTAGTGGTAGGCTCTTTACTTGGGCTGTGAGAGGTTGTGGGTTTGACTCTGAAGCAAGGCCCAAGGATTTTGTATGGCTCTATGTAATTGCCTAGTCCAATGGAATGCGTTGCCTATGAGTTTCCATTGGATTGATAGGCCAGGTACCGTCTTTTGCTTTCGTTTGGCCATGTTGTGTGCGCAGTCACTAGGATAATGTGAGTTAATGTAGAATCAGTTTCACACTTCTCTGTGTTGGCGTAGTGGTAGGCTCTTTGCTTGGGCTGCGAGAGGTTGTGGGTTCGACGCTGAGGCAAGGCCCATGGACTTTGTATGGCTGCATGTAATTTCCTAGTCCAATGGATTGTGTTGCCTTTGAGTTTCCATTGGATTGATAGGCCTGGTACCGTCTTTTGCTTTTGTTTGGCCATGTTGTGTGCGCAGTCACTAGGATTATGTGAATTTATGTAGAGTAAGTTTTGCACTTCTCTGTGTTGGTGTAGTGGTAGGCTCTTTACTTGGGCTGTGAGAGGTTGTGGGTTCGACGCTGAAGCAAGGCCCATGGATTTTGTATGGCTCTATGTAATTGCCTAGTCCAATGGAATGCGTTGCCTATGAGTTTCCATTGGATTGATAGGCCAGGTACCGTCTTTTGCTTTTGTTTGGCCATGTTGTGTGCGCAGTCACTAGGATTATGTGAATTTATGTAGAATAAGTTTTGCACTTCTCTGTGTTGGTGTAGTGGTAGGCTCTTTACTTGGGCTGTGAGAGGTTGTGGATTTGACTCTGAAGCAAGGCCCATGGATTTTGTATGGCTCTATGTAATTGCCTAGTCCAATGGAATGCGTTGCCTATGAGTTTCCATTGGATTGATAGGCCAGGTACCGTCTTTTGCTTTCGTTTGGCCATGTTGTGTGCGCAGTCACTAGGATTATGTGAATTTATGTAGAGTAAGTTTTGCACTTCTCTGTGTTGGTGTAGTGGTAGGCTCTTTACTTGGGCTGTGAGAGGTTGTGGGTTTGACTCTGAAGCAAGGCCTATGGATTTTGTATGGCTCTATGTAATTGCCTAGTCCAATGGAATGCGTTGCCTAAGAGTTTCCATTGGATTGATAGGCCAGGTACCGTCTTTTGCTTTCGTTTGGCCATGTTGTGTGCGCAGTCACTAGGATTATGTGAATTTATGTAGAGTAAGTTTTGCACTTCTCTGTGTTGGTGTAGTGGTAGGCTCTTTACTTGGGCTGTGAGAGGTTGTGGGTTTGACTCTGAAGCAAGGCCCATGGATTTTGTATGGCTCTATGTAATTGCCTAGTCCAATGGAATGCGTTGCCTATGAGTTTCCATTGGATTGATAGGCCAGGTACCGTCTTTTGCTTTCGTTTGGCCATGTTGTGTGCGCAGTCACTAGGATAATGTGAGTTAATGTAGAATCAGTTTCACACTTCTCTGTGTTGGTGTAGTGGTAGGCTCTTTGCTTGGCCTGCGAGAGGTTGTGGGTTCGACACTGAGGCAAGGCCCATGGACTTTGTATGGCTGCATGTAAATGCCTAGTCCAATGGATTGTGTTGCCTTTGAGTTTCCATTGGATTGATAGGCCTGGTACTGACTTTTGCTTTTGTTTGGCCATGTTGTGTGCGCAGTCACTAGGATTATGTGAATTTATGTAGAGTAAGTTTTGCACTTCTCTGTGTTGGTGTAGTGGTAGGCTCTTTACTTGGGCTGTGAGAGGTTGTGGGTTTGACTCTGAAGCAAGGCCCATGGATTTTGTATGGCTCTATGTAATTGCCTAGTCCAATGGAATGTGTTGCCTATGAGTTTCTATTGGATTGATAGGCCAGGTACCGTCTTTTGCTTTCGTTTGGCCATGTTGTGTGCGCAGTCACTAGGATAATGTGAGTTAATGTAGAATCCGTTTCACACTTCTCTGTGTTGGTGTAGTGGTAGGCTCTTTGCTTGGGCTGCGAGAGGTTGTGGGTTCGACGCTGAGGCAAGGCCCATGGACTTTGTATGGCTGCATGTAATTGCCTAGTCCAATGGATTGTGTTGCCTTTGAGTTTCCATTGGATTGATAGGCCTGGTACCGTCTTTTGCTTTTGTTTGGCCATGTTGTGTGCGCAGTCACTAGGATTATGTGAATTTATGTAGAGTAAGTTTTGCACTTCTCTGTGTTGGTGTAGTGGTAGGCTCTTTACTTGGGCTGTGAGAGGTTGTGGGTTTGACACTGAAGCAAGGCCCATGGATTTTGTATGGCTCTATGTAATTGCCTAGTCCAATAGAATGAGTTGCCTATGAGTTTCCATTGGATTGATAGGCCAGGTACCGTCTTTTGCTTTCGTTTGGCCATGTTGTGTGCGCAGTCACTAGGATAATGTGAATTTATGTAGAGTAAGTTTTGCACTTCTCTGTGTTGGTGTAGTGGTAGGCTCTTTGCTTGGGCTGCGAGAGGTTGTGGGTTCGACGCTGAGGCAAGGCCCATGAACTTTGTATGGCTGCATGTAATTGCCTAGTCCAATGGATTGTGTTGCCTTTGAGTTTCCATTGGATTGGTAGGCCTGGTACCGTCTTTTGCTTTTGTTTGGCCATGTTGTGTGCGCAGTCACTAGGATAATGTGAATTTATGTAGAGTAAGTTTTGCACTTCTCTGTGTTGGTGTAGTGGTAGGCTCTTTACTTGGGCTGCGAGAGGTTGTGGGTTCGACGCTGAGGCAAGGCCCATGGACTTTGTATGGCTGCATGTAATTGCCTAGTCCAATGGATTGTGTTGCCTTTGAGTTTCCATTGGATTGATAGGCCTGGTACCGTCTTTTGCTTTTGTTTGGCCATGTTGTGTGCGCAGTCACTAGGATTATGTGAATTTATGTAGAGTAAGTTTTGCACTTCTCTGTGTTGGTGTAGTGGTAGGCTCTTTACTTGGGCAGTGAGAGGTTGTGGGTTTGACTCTGAAGCAAGGCCCATGGATTTTGTATGGCTCTATGTAATTGCCTAGTCCAATGGAATGCGTTGCCTATGAGTTTCCATTGGATTGATAGGCCTGGTACCGTCTTTTGCTTTTGTTTGGCCATGTTGTGTGCGCAGTCACTAGGATTATGTGAATTTATGTAGAGTAAGTTTTGCACTTCTCTGTGTTGGTGTAGTGGTAGGCTCTTTACTTGGGCTGTGAGAGGTTGTGGGTTTGACTCTGAAGCAAGGCCCATGGATTTTGTATGGCTCTATGTAATTGCCTAGTCCAATGGAATGCGTTGCCTATGAGTTTCCATTGGATTGATAGGCCAGGTACCATCTTTTGCTTTCGTTTGGCCATGTTGTGTGCGCAGTCACTAGGATAATGTGAGTTAATGTAGAATCAGTTTCACACTTCTCTGTGTTGGTGTAGTGGTAGGCTCTTTGCTTGGGCTGCGAGAAGTTGTGGGTTCGACGCTGAGGCAAGACCCATGGACTTTGTATGGCTGCATGTAATGACCTAGCCCAATAGACTGTGTTTCCTATGAGTTTCAATTTCAATTGATAGGCCAGGTATTGTCTTTTGCTTTTGTTTGGCCATGTTATATGCGCAGTCACTAGGATTATGGGAATTAATGAAGAAGCTGTTTCCCACTTCTCTGTGTTGGTGTAGTGGTAGGCTCTTTGCTTGGGCTGCGAGAGGTTGTGGGTTCGACGGTGAGGCAAGGCCCCTGGACTTTGTATGGCTGCATGTAATTGCCTAGTCCAATGGGTTGTGTTGCCTTTGAGTTTCCATTGGATTGATAGGCCTGGTACCGTCTTTTGCTTTTGTTTGGCCATGTTGTGTGCGCAGTCACTAGGATTATGTGAATTTATGTAGAGTAAGTTTTGCACTTCTCTGTGTTGGTGTAGTGGTAGGCTCTTTACTTGGGCTGTGAGAGGCTGTGGGTTTGACTCTGAAGCAAGGCCCATGGATGTTGTATGGCTCTATGTAATTGCCTAGTCCAATGGAATGCGTTGCCTATGAGTTTCCATTGGATTGATAGGCCAGGTACCGTCTTTTGCTTTCGTTTGGCCATGTTGTGTGCGCAGTCACTAGGATAATGTGAGTTAATGTAGAATCAGTTTCACACTTCTCTGTGTTGGTGTAGTGGTGATCTCTTTGCTTGGGCTGCGAGAGGTTGTGGGTTCGACGCTGAGGCAAGTCTCATGGACTTTGTATGGCTGCATGTAATTGCCTCGTCCAATGGATTGTGTTGCCTTTGAGTTTCCATTGGATTGATAGGCCTGGTACCGTCTTTTGCTTTTGTTTGGCCATGTTGTGTGCGCAGTCACTAGGATTATGTGAATTTATGTAGAGTAAGTTTTGCACTTCTCTGTGTTGGTGTAGTGGTAGGCTCTTTACTTGGGCTGTGAGAGGTTGTGGGTTTGACTCTGAAGCAAGGCCCATGGATTTTGTATGGCTCTATGTAATTGCCTAGTCCAATGGAATGTGTTGCCTATGAGTTTCTATTGGATTGATAGGCCAGGTACCGTCTTTTGCTTTCGTTTGGCCATGTTGTGTGCGCAGTCACTAGGATAATGTGAGTTAATGTAGAATCAGTTTCACACTTCTCTGTGTTGGTGTAGTGGTAGGCTCTTTGCTTGGGCTGTGAGAGGTTGTGGGTTCGACGCTGAGGCAAGGCCCATGGACTTTGTATGGCTGCATGTAATTGCCTAGTCCAATGGATTGTGTTGCCTTTGAGTTTCCATTGGATTGATAGGCCTGGTACCGTCTTTTGCTTTTGTTTGGCCATGTTGTGTGCGCAGTCACTAGGATTATGTGAATTTATGTAGAGTGAGTTTTGAACTTCTCTGTGTTGGTGTAGTGGTAGGCTCTTTACTTGGGCTGTGAGAGGTTGTGGGTTTGACACTGAAGCAAGGCCCATGGATTTTGTATGGCTCTATGTAATTGCCTAGTCCAATAGAATGAGTTGCCTATGAGTTTCCATTGGATTGATAGGCCAGGTACCGTCTTTTGCTTTCGTTTGGCCATGTTGTGTGCGCAGTCACTAGGATAATGTGAATTTATGTAGAGTAAGTTTTGCACTTCTCTGTGTTGGTGTAGTGGTAGGCTCTTTGCTTGGGCTGCGAGAGGTTGTGGGTTCGACGCTGAGGCAAGGCCCATGGACTTTGTATGGCTGCATGTAATTGCCTAGTCCAATGGATTGTGTTGCCTTTGAGTTTCCATTGGATTGGTAGGCCTGGTACCGTCTTTTGCTTTTGTTTGGCCATGTTGTGTGCGCAGTCACTAGGATAATGTGAATTTATGTAGAGTAAGTTTTGCACTTCTCTGTGTTGGTGTAGTGGTAGGCTCTTTACTTGGGCTGCGAGAGGTTGTGGGTTCGACGCTGAGGCAAGGCCCATGGACTTTGTATGGCTGCATGTAATTGCCTAGTCCAATGGATTGTGTTGCCTTTGAGTTTCCATTGGATTGATAGGCCTGGTACCGTCTTTTGCTTTTGTTTGGCCATGTTGTGTGCGCAGTCACTAGGATTATGTGAATTTATGTAGAGTAAGTTTTGCACTTCTCTGTGTTGGTGTAGTGGTAGGCTCTTTACTTGGGCAGTGAGAGGTTGTGGGTTTGACTCTTAAGCAAGGCCCATGGATTTTGTATGGCTCTATGTAATTGCCTAGTCCAATGGAATGCGTTGCCTATGAGTTTCCATTGGATTGATAGGCCTGGTACCGTCTTTTGCTTTTGTTTGGCCATGTTGTGTGCGCAGTCACTAGGATTATGTGAATTTATGTAGAGTAAGTTTTGCACTTCTCTGTGTTGGTGTAGTGGTAGGCTCTTTACTTGGGCTGTGAGAGGTTGTGGGTTTGACTCTGAAGCAAGGCCCATGGATTTTGTATGGCTCTATGTAATTGCCTAGTCCAATGGAATGCGTTGCCTATGAGTTTCCATTGGATTGATAGGCCAGGTACCATCTTTTGCTTTCGTTTGGCCATGTTGTGTGCGCAGTCACTAGGATAATGTGAGTTAATGTAGAATCAGTTTCACACTTCTCTGTGTTGGTGTAGTGGTAGGCTCTTTGCTTGGGCTGCGAGAAGTTGTGGGTTCGACGCTGAGGCAAGACCCATGGACTTTGTATGGCTGCATGTAATGACCTAGCCCAATAGACTGTGTTGCCTATGAGTTTCAATTGGATTGATAGGCCAGTATTGTCTTTTGCTTTTGTTTGGCCATGTTGTATGCGCAGTCACTAGGATTATGGGAATTAATGAAGAGTCTGTTTCCCACTTCTCTGTGTTGGTGTAGTGGTAGGCTCTTTGCTTGGGCTGCGAGAGCTTGTGGGTTCGACGCTGAGGCAAGGCCCATGGACTTTGTATGGCTGCATGTAATTGCCTAGTCCAATGGATTGTGTTGCCTTTGAGTTTCCATTGGATTGATAGGCCTGGTACCGTCTTTTGCTTTTGTTTGGCCATGTTGTGTGCGCAGTCACTAGGATTATGTGAATTTATGTAGAGTAAGTTTTGCACTTCTCTGTGTTGGTGTAGTGGTAGGCTCTTTACTTGGGCAGTGAGAGGTTGTGGGTTTGACTCTTAAGCAAGGCCCATGGATTTTGTATGGCTCTATGTAATTGCCTAGTCCAATGGAATGCGTTGCCTATGAGTTTCCATTGGATTGATAGGCCTGGTACCGTCTTTTGCTTTTGTTTGGCCATGTTGTGTGCGCAGTCACTAGGATTATGTGAATTTATGTAGAGTAAGTTTTGCACTTCTCTGTGTTGGTGTAGTGGTAGGCTCTTTACTTGGGCTGTGAGAGGTTGTGGGTTTGACTCTGAAGCAAGGCCCATGGATTTTGTATGGCTCTATGTAATTGCCTAGTCCAATGGAATGCGTTGCCTATGAGTTTCCATTGGATTGATAGGCCAGGTACCATCTTTTGCTTTCGTTTGGCCATGTTGTGTGCGCAGTCACTAGGATAATGTGAGTTAATGTAGAATCAGTTTCACACTTCTCTGTGTTGGTGTAGTGGTAGGCTCTTTGCTTGGGCTGCGAGAAGTTGTGGGTTCGACGCTGAGGCAAGACCCATGGACTTTGTATGGCTGCATGTAATGACCTAGCCCAATAGACTGTGTTGCCTATGAGTTTCAATTGGATTGATAGGCCAGTATTGTCTTTTGCTTTTGTTTGGCCATGTTGTATGCGCAGTCACTAGGATTATGGGAATTAATGAAGAGTCTGTTTCCCACTTCTCTGTGTTGGTGTAGTGGTAGGCTCTTTGCTTGGGCTGCGAGAGCTTGTGGGTTCGACGCTGAGGCAAGGCCCATGGACTTTGTATGGCTGCATGTAATTGCCGAGTCCAATGGATTGTGTTGCCTTTGAGTTTCCATTGGATTGATAGGCCTGGTACCGTCTTTTGCTTTTGTTTGGCCATGTTGTGTGCGCAGTCACTAGGATTATGTGAATTTATGTAGAATAAGTTTTGCACTTCTCTGTGTTGGTGTAGTGGTAGGCTCTTTACTTGGGCTGTGAGAGGTTTTGGGTTTGACTCTGAAGCAAGGCCCATGGATTTTGTATGGCTCTATGTAATTGCCTAGTCCAATGGAATGCGTTGCCTATGAGTTTCCATTGGATTGATAGGCCAGGTACCGTCTTTTGCTTTCGTTTGGCCATGTTGTGTGCGCAGTCACTAGGATAATGTGAGTTAATGTAGAATCAGTTTCACACTTCTCTGTGTTGGTGTAGTGGTAGGCTCTTTGCTTGGGCTGCGAGAGGTTGTGGGTTCGACGCTGAGGCAAGGCCCATGGACTTTGTATGGCTGCATGTAATTGCCTAGTCCAATGGATTGTGTTGCCTTTGAGTTTCCATTGGATTGATAGGCCTGGTACCGTCTTTTGCTTTTGTTTGGCCATGTTGTGTGCGCAGTCACTAGGATTATGTGAATTTATGTAGAGTAAGTTTTGCACTTCTCTGTGTTGGTGTAGTGGTAGGCTCTTTACTTGGGCTGTGAGAGGTTGTGGGTTCAACGCTGAAGCAAGGCCCATGGATTTTGTATGGCTCTATATAATTGCCTAGTCCAATGGAATGCGTTGCCTATGAGTTTCCATTGGATTGATAGGCCAGGTACCGTCTTTTGCTTTCGTTTGACCATGTTGTGTGCGCAGTCACTAGGATAATGTGAGTTAATGTAGAATCAGTTTCACACTTCTCTGTGTTGGTGTAGTGGTAGGCTCTTTGCTTGGGCTGCGAGAGGTTGTGGGTTCGACGCTGAGGCAAGGCCCATGGACTTTGTATGGCTGCATGTAATTGCCTAGTCCAATGGATTGTGTCGCCTTTGAGTTTCAATTGGATTGATAGGCCTGGTACCATCTTTTGCTTTTGTTTGGCCATGTTGTGTGCGCAGTCACTAGGATTATGTGAATTTATGTAGAGTAAGTTTTGCACTTCTCTGTGTTGGTGTAGTGGTAGGCTCTTTACTTGGGTTGTGAGAGGTTGTGGGTTTGACTCTGAAGCAAGGCCCATGGATTTTGTATGGCTCTATGTAATTGCCTAGTCCAATGGAATGCGTTGCCTATGAGTTTACATTGGATTGATAGGCCAGGTACCGTCTTTTGCTTTCGTTTGGCCATGTTGTGTGCGCAGTCACTAGGATTATGTGAATTTATGTAGAGTAAGTTTTGCACTTCTCTGTGTTGGTGTAGTGGTAGGCTCTTTACTTGGGCTGTGAGAGGTTGTGGGTTTGACTCTGAAGCAAGGCCCATGGATTTTGTATGGCTCTATGTAATTGCCTAGTCCAATGGAATGCGTTGCCTATGAGTTTCCATTGGATTGATAGGCCAGGTAACGTCTTTTGCTTTCGTTTGGCCATGTTGTGTGCGCAGTCACTAGGATAATGTGAGTTAATGTAGAATCAGTTTCACACTTCTCTGTGTTGGTGTAGTGGTAGGCTCTTTGCTTGGGCTGCGAGAGGTTGTGGGTTCGACGCTGAGGCAAGGCCCATGGACTTTGTATGGCTGCATGTAATTGCCTAGTCCAATGGATTGTGTTGCCTTTAAGTTTCCATTGGATTGATAGGCCTGGTACCGTCTTTTGCTTTTGTTTGGCCATGTTGTGTGCGCAGTCACTAGGATTATGTGAATTTATGTAGAGTAAGTTTTGCACTTCTCTGTGTTGGTGTAGTGGTAGGCTCTTTACTTGGGCTGTGAGAGGTTGTGGGTTTGACTCTGAAGCAAGGCCCATGGATTTTGTATGGCTCTATGTAATTGCCTAGTCCAATGGAATGCGTTGCCTATGAGTTTCCATTGGATTGATAGGCCAGGTACCGTCTTTTGCTTTCGTTTGGCCATGTTGTGTGCGCAGTCACTAGGATTATGTGAATTTATGTAGAGTAAGTTTTGCACTTCTCTGTGTTGGTGTAGTGGTAAGCTCTTTACTTGGGCTGTGAGAGGTTGTGGGTTTGACTCTGAAGCAAGGCCCATGGATTTTGTATGGCTCTATGTAATTGCCTAGTCCAATGGAATGCGTTGCCTATGAGTTTCCATTGGATTCATAGGCCAGGTACCGTCTTTTGCTTTCGTTTGGCCATGTTGTGTGCGCAGTCACTAGGATAATGTGAATTTATGTAGAGTAAGTTTTGCACTTCTCTGTGTTGGTGTAGTGGTAGGCTCTTTACTTAGGCTGTGAGAGGTTGTGGGTTTGACTCTGAAGCAAGGCCCATGGATTTTGTATGGCTCTATGTAATTGCCTAGTCCAATTGAATGCGTTGCCTATGAGTTTCCATTGGATTGATAGGCCAGGTACCGTCTTTTGCTTTCGTTTGGCCATGTTGTGTGCGCAGTCACTAGGATAATGTGAGTTAATGTAGAATCAGTTTCACACTTCTCTGTGTTGGTGTAGTGGTAGGCTCTTTGCTTGGGCTGCGAGAGGTTGTGGGTTCGACGCTGAGGTAAGGCCCATGGACTTTGTGTGGCTGCATGTAATTGTCTAGTCCAATGGATTGTGTTGCCTTTGAGTTTCCATTGGATTGATACGCTTGGTACCGTCTTTTGCTTTTTTTTGGCTATGTTGTGTGCGCAGTCACTAGGATTATGTGAATTTATGTAGAGTAAGTTTTGCACTTCTCTGTGTTGGTGTAGTGGTAGGCTCTTTACTTGGGCTGTGAGAGGTTGTGGGTTTGACTCTGAAGCAAGGCCCATGGATTTTGTATGGCTCTATGTAATTGCCTAGTCCAATGGAATGCGTTGCCTATGCGTTTCCATTGGATTGATAGGCCAGGTACTGTCTTTTGCTTTCGTTTGGCCATGTTGTGTGCGCAGTCACTAGGATAATGTGAGTTAATGTAGAATCAATTTCACACTTCTCTGTGTTGGTGTAGTGGTAGGCTCTTTGCTTGGGCTGCGAGAGGTTGTGGGTTCGACGCTGAGGCAAGGCCCATGGACTTTGTATGGCTGCATGTAATTGCCTAGTCCAATGGATTGTGTTGCCTTTGAGTTTCCATTGGATTGATAGGCCTGGTACCGTCTTTTGCTTTTGTTTGGCCATGTTGTGTGCGCAGTCACTAGGATTATGTGAATTTATGTAGAGTGAGTTTGCACTTCTCTGTGTTGGTGTAGTGGTAGGCTCTTTACTTGGGCTGTGAGAGGTTGTGGGTTTGACGCTGAAGCAAGGCCCATGGATTTTGTATGGCTCTATGTAATTGCCTAGTCCAATGGAATGCGTTGCCTATGAGTTTCCATTGGATTGATAGGTCAGGTACAGTCTTTTGCTTTCGTTTGGCCATGTTGTGTGCGCAGTCACTAGGATTATGTGAATTTATGTAGAGTAAGTTTTGCACTTCTCTGTGTTGGTGTAGTGGTAGGCTCTTTACTTGGGCAGTGAGAGGTTGTGGGTTTGACTCTTAAGCAAGGCCCATGGATTTTGTATGGCTCTATGTAATTGCCTAGTCCAATGGAATGCGTTGCCTATGAGTTTCCATTGGATTGATAGGCCTGGTACCGTCTTTTGCTTTTGTTTGGCCATGTTGTGTGCGCAGTCACTAGGATTATGTGAATTTATGTAGAGTAAGTTTTGCACTTCTCTGTGTTGGTGTAGTGGTAGGCTCTTTACTTGGGCTGTGAGAGGTTGTGGGTTTGACTCTGAAGCAAGGCCCATGGATTTTGTATGGCTCTATGTAATTGCCTAGTCCAATGGAATGCGTTGCCTATGAGTTTCCATTGGATTGATAGGCCAGGTACCATCTTTTGCTTTCGTTTGGCCATGTTGTGTGCGCAGTCACTAGGATAATGTGAGTTAATGTAGAATCAGTTTCACACTTCTCTGTGTTGGTGTAGTGGTAGGCTCTTTGCTTGGGCTGCGAGAAGTTGTGGGTTCGACGCTGAGGCAAGACCCATGGACTTTGTATGGCTGCATGTAATGACCTAGCCCAATAGACTGTGTTTCCTATGAGTTTCAATTTCAATTGATAGGCCAGGTATTGTCTTTTGCTTTTGTTTGGCCATGTTATATGCGCAGTCACTAGGATTATGGGAATTAATGAAGAAGCTGTTTCCCACTTCTCTGTGTTGGTGTAGTGGTAGGCTCTTTGCTTTGGCTGCGAGAGGTTGTGGGTTCGACGGTGAGGCAAGGCCCCTGGACTTTGTATGGCTGCATGTAATTGCCTAGTCCAATGGGTTGTGTTGCCTTTGAGTTTCCATTGGATTGATAGGCCTGGTACCGTCTTTTGCTTTTGTTTGGCCATGTTGTGTGCGCAGTCACTAGGATTATGTGAATTTATGTAGAGTAAGTTTTGCACTTCTCTGTGTTGGTGTAGTGGTAGGCTCTTTACTTGGGCTGTGAGAGGTTGTGGGTTTGACTCTGAAGCAAGGCCCATGGATTTTGTATGGCTCTATGTAATTGCCTAGTCCAATGGAATGCGTTGCCTATGAGTTTCCATTGGATTGATAGGCCAGGTACCGTCTTTTGCTTTCGTTTGGCCATGTTGTGTGCGCAGTCACTAGGATTATGTGAATTTATGTAGAGTAAGTTTTGCACTTCTCTGTGTTGGTGTAGTGGTAGGCTCTTTACTTGGGCTGTGAGAGGCTGTGGGTTTGACTCTGAAGCAAGGCCCATGGATGTTGTATGGCTCTATGTAATTGCCTAGTCCAATGGAATGCGTTGCCTATGAGTTTCCATTGGATTGATAGGCCAGGTACCGTCTTTTGCTTTCGTTTGGCCATGTTGTGTGCGCAGTCACTAGGATAATGTGAGTTAATGTAGAATCAGTTTCACACTTCTCTGTGTTGGTGTAGTGGTGATCTCTTTGCTTGGGCTGCGAGAGGTTGTGGGTTCGACGCTGCGGCAAGTCTCATGGACTTTGTATGGCTGCATGTAATTGCCTCGTCCAATTGATTGTGTTGCCTTTGAGTTTCCATTGGATTGATAGGCCTGGTACCGTCTTTTGCTTTTGTTTGGCCATGTTGTGTGCGCAGTCACTAGGATTATGTGAATTTATGTAGAGTAAGTTTTGCACTTCTCTGTGTTGGTGTAGTGGTAGGCTCTTTACTTGGGCTATGACAGGTTGTGGGTTTGACTCTGAAGCAAGGCCCATGGATTTTGTATGGCTCTATGTAATTGCCTAGTCCAATGGAATGCGTTGCCTATGAGTTTCCATTGGATTGATAGGCCTGGTACCGTCTTTTGCTTTTGTTTGGCCATGTTGTGTGCGCAGTCACTAGGATTATGTGAATTTATGTAGAGTAAGTTTTGCACTTCTCTGTGTTGGTGTAGTGGTAGGCTCTTTACTTGGGCTGTGAGAGGTTGTGGGTTCGACGCTGAAGCAAAGCCCATGGATTTTGTATGGCTCTATGTAATTGCCTAGTCCAATGGAATGCGTTGCCTATGAGTTTCCATTGGATTGATAGGCCAGGTACCGTCTTTTGCTTTCGTTTGGCCATGTTGTGTGCGCAGTCACTAGGATAATGTGAGTTAATGTAGAATCAGTTTCACACTTCTCTGTGTTGGTGTAGTGGTAGGCTCTTTGCTTGGGCTGCGAGAGGTTGTGGGTTCGACGCTGAGGCAAGGTCCATGGAATTTGTATCGCTGCATGTAATTGCCTAGTCCAATGGATTGTGTTGCCTTTGAGTTTCCATTGGATTGATAGGCCTGGTACCGTCTTTTGCTTTTGTTTGGCCATGTTGTGTGCGCAGTCACTAGGATTATGTGAATTTATGTAGAGTAAGTTTTGCACTTCTCTGTGTTGGTGTAGTGGTAGGCTCTTTACTTGGGCTGTGAGAGGTTGTGGGTTTGACTCTGAAGCAAGGCCCGTGGATTTTGTATGGCTCTATGTAATTGCCTAGTCCAATGGAATGCGTTGCCTATGAGTTTCCATTGGATTGATAGGCCTGGTACCGTCTTTTGCTTTTGTTTGGCCATGTTGTGTGCGCAGTCACTAGGATTATGTGAATTTATGTAGAGTAAGTTTTGCACTTCTCTGTGTTGGTGTAGTGGTAGGCTCTTTACTTGGGCTGTGAGAGGTTGTGGGTTTGACTCTGAAGCAAGGCCAATGGATTTTGTATGGCTCTATGTAATTGCCTAGTCCAATGGAATGCGTTGCCTATGAGTTTCCATTGGATTGATAGGCCAGGTACCGTCTTTTGCTTTCGTTTGCCCATGTTGTGTGCGCAGTCACTAGGATTATGTGAATTTATGTAGAGTAAGTTTTGCACTTCTCTGTGTTGGTGTAGTGGTAGGCTCTTTACTTGGGCTGTGAGAGGTTGTGGGTTTGACTCTGAAGCAAGGCCCATGGATTTTGTATGGCTCTATGTAATTGCCTAGTCCAATGGAATGCGTTGCCTATGAGTTTCCATTGGATTGATAGGCCAGGTACCGTCTTTTGCTTTCGTTTGGCCATGTTGTGTGCGCAGTCACTAGGATAATGTGAGTTAATGTAGAATCAGTTTCACACTTCTCTGTGTTGGTGTAGCGGTAGGCTCTTTGCTTGGGCTGCGAGAGGTTGTGGGTTCGACGCTGAGGCAAGGCCCATGGACTTTGTATGGCTGCATGTAATGACCTAGTCCAGTAGACTGTGTTGCCTATGAGTTTCAATTGGATTGATAGGCCAGTATTGTCTTTTGCTTTTGTTTGGCCATGTTGTATGCGCAGTCACTAGGATTATGGGAATTAATGAAGAGGCTGTTTCCCACTTCTCTGTGTTGGTGTAGTGGTAGGCTCTTTGCTTGGGCTGCGAGAGCTTGTGGGTTCGACGCTGAGGCAAGGCCCATGGACTTTGTATGGCTGCATGTAATTGCCTAGTCCAATGGATTGTGTTGCCTTTGAGTTTCCATTGGATCGATAGGCCTGGTACCGTCTTTTGCTTTTGTTTGGCCATGTTGTGTGCGCAGTCACTAGGATTATGTGAATTTATGTAGAATAAGTTTTGCACTTCTCTGTGTTGGTGTAGTGGTAGGCTCTTTACTTGGGCTGTGAGAGGTTTTGGGTTTGACTCTGAAGCAAGGCCCATGGATTTTGTATGGCTCTATGTAATTGCCTAGTCCAATGGAATGCGTTGCCTATGAGTTTCCATTGGATTGATAGGCCAGGTACCGTCTTTTGCTTTCGTTTGGCCATGTTGTGTGCGCAGTCACTAGGATAATGTGAGTTAATGTAGAATCAGTTTCACACTTCTCTGTGTTGGTGTAGTGGTAGGCTCTTTGCTTGGGCTGCGAGAGGTTGTGGGTTCGACGCTGAGGCAAGGCCCATGGACTTTGTATGGCTGCATGTAATTGCCTAGTCCAATGGATTGTGTTGCCTTTGAGTTTCCATTGGATTGATAGGCCTGGTACCGTCTTTTGCTTTTGTTTGGCCATGTTGTGTGCGCAGTCACTAGGATTATGTGAATTTATGTAGAGTAAGTTTTGCACTTCTCTGTGTTGGTGTAGTGGTAGGCTCTTTACTTGGGCTGTGAGAGGTTGTGGGTTCAACGCTGAAGCAAGGCCCATGGATTTTGTATGGCTCTATATAATTGCCTAGTCCAATGGAATGCGTTGCCTATGAGTTTCCATTGGATTGATAGGCCAGGTACCGTCTTTTGCTTTCGTTTGACCATGTTGTGTGCGCAGTCACTAGGATAATGTGAGTTAATGTAGAATCAGTTTCACACTTCTCTGTGTTGGTGTAGTGGTAGGCTCTTTGCTTGGGCTGCGAGAGGTTGTGGGTTCGACGCTGAGGCAAGGCCCATGGACTTTGTATGGCTGCATGTAATTGCCTAGTCCAATGGATTGTGTCGCCTTTGAGTTTCAATTGGATTGATAGGCCTGGTACCATCTTTTGCTTTTGTTTGGCCATGTTGTGTGCGCAGTCACTAGGATTATGTGAATTTATGTAGAGTAAGTTTTGCACTTCTCTGTGTTGGTGTAGTGGTAGGCTCTTTACTTGGGTTGTGAGAGGTTGTGGGTTTGACTCTGAAGCAAGGCCCATGGATTTTGTATGGCTCTATGTAATTGCCTAGTCCAATGGAATGCGTTGCCTATGAGTTTACATTGGATTGATAGGCCAGGTACCGTCTTTTGCTTTCGTTTGGCCATGTTGTGTGCGCAGTCACTAGGATTATGTGAATTTATGTAGAGTAAGTTTTGCACTTCTCTGTGTTGGTGTAGTGGTAGGCTCTTTACTTGGGCTGTGAGAGGTTGTGGGTTTGACTCTGAAGCAAGGCCCATGGATTTTGTATGGCTCTATGTAATTGCCTAGTCCAATGGAATGCGTTGCCTATGAGTTTCCATTGGATTGATAGGCCAGGTAACGTCTTTTGCTTTCGTTTGGCCATGTTGTGTGCGCAGTCACTAGGATAATGTGAGTTAATGTAGAATCAGTTTCACACTTCTCTGTGTTGGTGTAGTGGTAGGCTCTTTGCTTGGGCTGCGAGAGGTTGTGGGTTCGACGCTGAGGCAAGGCCCATGGACTTTGTATGGCTGCATGTAATTGCCTAGTCCAATGGATTGTGTTGCCTTTAAGTTTCCATTGGATTGATAGGCCTGGTACCGTCTTTTGCTTTTGTTTGGCCATGTTGTGTGCGCAGTCACTAGGATTATGTGAATTTATGTAGAGTAAGTTTTGCACTTCTCTGTGTTGGTGTAGTGGTAGGCTCTTTACTTGGGCTGTGAGAGGTTGTGGGTTTGACTCTGAAGCAAGGCCCATGGATTTTGTATGGCTCTATGTAATTGCCTAGTCCAATGGAATGCGTTGCCTATGAGTTTCCATTGGATTGATAGGCCAGGTACCGTCTTTTGCTTTCGTTTGGCCATGTTGTGTGCGCAGTCACTAGGATTATGTGAATTTATGTAGAGTAAGTTTTGCACTTCTCTGTGTTGGTGTAGTGGTAAGCTCTTTACTTGGGCTGTGAGAGGTTGTGGGTTTGACTCTGAAGCAAGGCCCATGGATTTTGTATGGCTCTATGTAATTGCCTAGTCCAATGGAATGCGTTGCCTATGAGTTTCCATTGGATTCATAGGCCAGGTACCGTCTTTTGCTTTCGTTTGGCCATGTTGTGTGCGCAGTCACTAGGATAATGTGAATTTATGTAGAGTAAGTTTTGCACTTCTCTGTGTTGGTGTAGTGGTAGGCTCTTTACTTAGGCTGTGAGAGGTTGTGGGTTTGACTCTGAAGCAAGGCCCATGGATTTTGTATGGCTCTATGTAATTGCCTAGTCCAATTGAATGCGTTGCCTATGAGTTTCCATTGGATTGATAGGCCAGGTACCGTCTTTTGCTTTCGTTTGGCCATGTTGTGTGCGCAGTCACTAGGATAATGTGAGTTAATGTAGAATCAGTTTCACACTTCTCTGTGTTGGTGTAGTGGTAGGCTCTTTGCTTGGGCTGCGAGAGGTTTTGGGTTCGACGCTGAGGTAAGGCCCATGGACTTTGTGTGGCTGCATGTAATTGTCTAGTCCAATGGATTGTGTTGCCTTTGAGTTTCCATTGGATTGATACGCTTGGTACCGTCTTTTGCTTTTTTTTGGCTATGTTGTGTGCGCAGTCACTAGGATTATGTGAATTTATGTAGAGTAAGTTTTGCACTTCTCTGTGTTGGTGTAGTGGTAGGCTCTTTACTTGGGCTGTGAGAGGTTGTGGGTTTGACTCTGAAGCAAGGCCCATGGATTTTGTATGGCTCTATGTAATTGCCTAGTCCAATGGAATGCGTTGCCTATGCGTTTCCATTGGATTGATAGGCCAGGTACTGTCTTTTGCTTTCGTTTGGCCATGTTGTGTGCGCAGTCACTAGGATAATGTGAGTTAATGTAGAATCAATTTCACACTTCTCTGTGTTGGTGTAGTGGTAGGCTCTTTGCTTGGGCTGCGAGAGGTTGTGGGTTCGACGCTGAGGCAAGGCCCATGGACTTTGTATGGCTGCATGTAATTGCCTAGTCCAATGGATTGTGTTGCCTTTGAGTTTCCATTGGATTGATAGGCCTGGTACCGTCTTTTGCTTTTGTTTGGCCATGTTGTGTGCGCAGTCACTAGGATTATGTGAATTTATGTAGAGTGAGTTTGCACTTCTCTGTGTTGGTGTAGTGGTAGGCTCTTTACTTGGGCTGTGAGAGGTTGTGGGTTTGACGCTGAAGCAAGGCCCATGGATTTTGTATGGCTCTATGTAATTGCCTAGTCCAATGGAATGTGTTGCCTATGAGTTTCCATTGGATTGATAGGTCAGGTACAGTCTTTTGCTTTCGTTTGGCCATGTTGTGTGCGCAGTCACTAGGATAATGTGAGTTAATGTAGAATCAGTTTCACACTTCTCTGTGTTGGTGTAGTGGTAGGCTCTTTGCTTGGGCTGCGAGAGGTTGTGGGTTTGACGCTGAGGCAAGGCCCATGGACTTTGTATGGCTACATGTAATTGCCTAGTCCAATGGATTGTGTTGCCTTTGAGTTTCCATTGGATTGATAGTCCTGGTACCGTCTTTTGCTTTTGTTTGGCCATGTTGTGTGCGCAGTCACTAGGATTATGTGAATTTATGTAGAGTAAGTTTTGCACTTCTCTGTGTTGGTGTAGTGGTAGGCTCTTTACTTGGGCTGTGAGAGGTTGTGGGTTTGACTCTGAAGCAAGGCCTATGGATTTTGTATGGCTCTATGTAATTGCCTAGTCCAATGGAATGCGTTGCCTATGAGTTTCCATTGGATTGATAGGCCTGGTACCGTCTTTTGCTTTTGTTTGGCCATGTTGTGTGCGCAGTCACTAGGATTATGTGAATTTATGTAGAGTAAGTTTTGCACTTCTCTGTGTTGGTGTAGTGGTAGGCTCTTTACTTGGGCAGTGAGAGGTTGTGGGTTTGACTCTGAAGCAAGGCCCATGGATTTTGTATGGCTCTATGTAATTGCCTAGTCCAATGGAATGCGTTGCCTATGAGTTTCCATTGGATTGATAGGCCTGGTACCGTCTTTTGCTTTTGTTTGGCCATGTTGTGTGCGCAGTCACTAGGATTATGTGAATTTATGTAGAGTAAGTTTTGCACTTCTCTGTGTTGGTGTAGTGGTAGGCTCTTTACTTGGGCTGTGAGAGGTTGTGGGTTTGACTCTGAAGCAAGGCCCATGGATTTTGTATGGCTCTATGTAATTGCCTAGTCCAATGGAATGCGTTGCCTATGAGTTTCCATTGGATTGATAGGCCAGGTACCGTCTTTTGCTTTCGTTTGGCCATGTTGTGTGCGCAGTCACTAGGATAATGTGAGTTAATGTAGAATCAGTTTCACACTTCTCTGTGTTGGTGTAGCGGTAGGCTCTTTGCTTGGGCTGCGAGAGGTTGTGGGTTCGACGCTGAGGCAAGGCCCATGGACTTTGTATGGCTGCATGTAATGACCTAGTCCAGTAGACTGTGTTGCCTATGAGTTTCAATTGGATTGATAGGCCAGTATTGTCTTTTGCTTTTGTTTGGCCATGTTGTATGCGCAGTCACTAGGATTATGGGAATTAATGAAGAGGCTGTTTCCCACTTCTCTGTGTTGGTGTAGTGGTAGGCTCTTTGCTTGGGCTGCGAGAGCTTGTGGGTTCGACGCTGAGGCAAGGCCCATGGACTTTGTATGGCTGCATGTAATTGCCTAGTCCAATGGATTGTGTTGCCTTTGAGTTTCCATTGGATTGATAGGCCTGGTACCGTCTTTTGCTTTTGTTTGGCCATGTTGTGTGCGCAGTCACTAGGATTATGTGAATTTATGTAGAATAAGTTTTGCACTTCTCTGTGTTGGTGTAGTGGTAGGCTCTTTACTTGGGCTGTGAGAGGTTTTGGGTTTGACTCTGAAGCAAGGCCCATGGATTTTGTATGGCTCTATGTAATTGCCTAGTCCAATGGAATGCGTTGCCTATGAGTTTCCATTGGATTGATAGGCCAGGTACCGTCTTTTGCTTTCGTTTGGCCATGTTGTGTGCGCAGTCACTAGGATAATGTGAGTTAATGTAGAATCAGTTTCACACTTCTCTGTGTTGGTGTAGTGGTAGGCTCTTTGCTTGGGCTGCGAGAGGTTGTGGGTTCGACGCTGAGGCAAGGCCCATGGACTTTGTATGGCTGCATGTAATTGCCTAGTCCAATGGATTGTGTTGCCTTTGAGTTTCCATTGGATTGATAGGCCTGGTACCGTCTTTTGCTTTTGTTTGGCCATGTTGTGTGCGCAGTCACTAGGATTATGTGAATTTATGTAGAGTAAGTTTTGCACTTCTCTGTGTTGGTGTAGTGGTAGGCTCTTTACTTGGGCTGTGAGAGGTTGTGGGTTCAACGCTGAAGCAAGGCCCATGGATTTTGTATGGCTCTATATAATTGCCTAGTCCAATGGAATGCGTTGCCTATGAGTTTCCATTGGATTGATAGGCCAGGTACCGTCTTTTGCTTTCGTTTGACCATGTTGTGTGCGCAGTCACTAGGATAATGTGAGTTAATGTATAATCAGTTTCACACTTCTCTGTGTTGGTGTAGTGGTAGGCTCTTTGCTTGAGCTGCGAGAGGTTGTGGGTTCGACGCTGAGGCAAGGCCCATGGACTTTGTATGGCTGCATGTAATTGCCTAGTCCAATGGATTGTGTCGCCTTTGAGTTTCAATTGGATTGATAGGCCTGGTACCATCTTTTGCTTTTGTTTGGCCATGTTGTGTGCGCAGTCACTAGGATTATGTGAATTTATGTAGAGTAAGTTTTGCACTTCTCTGTGTTGGTGTAGTGGTAGGCTCTTTACTTGGGTTGTGAGAGGTTGTGGGTTTGACTCTGAAGCAAGGCCCATGGATTTTGTATGGCTCTATGTAATTGCCTAGTCCAATGGAATGCGTTGCCTATGAGTTTACATTGGATTGATAGGCCAGGTACCGTCTTTTGCTTTCGTTTGGCCATGTTGTGTGCGCAGTCACTAGGATTATGTGAATTTATGTAGAGTAAGTTTTGCACTTCTCTGTGTTGGTGTAGTGGTAGGCTCTTTACTTGGGCTGTGAGAGGTTGTGGGTTTGACTCTGAAGCAAGGCCCATGGATTTTGTATGGCTCTATGTAATTGCCTAGTCCAATGGAATGCGTTGCCTATGAGTTTCCATAAGATTGATAGGCCAGGTACCATCTTTTGCTTTCGTTTGGCCATGTTGTGTGCGCAGTCACTAGGATAATGTGAGTTAATGTAGAATCAGTTTCACACTTCTCTGTGTTGGTGTAGTGGTAGGCTCTTTGCTTGGGCTGCGAGAGGTTGTGGGTTCGACGCTGAGGCAAGACCCATGGACTTTGTATGGCTGCATGTAATGACCTAGCCCAATAGACTGTGTTTCCTATGAGTTTCAATTTCAATTGATAGGCCAGGTATTGTCTTTTGCTTTTGTTTGGCCATGTTATATGCGCAGTCACTAGGATTATGGGAATTAATGAAGAAGCTGTTTCCTACTTCTCTGTGTTGGTGTAGTGGTAGGCTCTTTGCTTGGGCTGCGAGAGGTTGTGGGTTCGACGGTGAGGCAAGGCCCCTGGACTTTGTATGGCTGCATGTAATTGCCTAGTCCAATGGATTGTGTTGCCTTTGAGTTTCCATTGGATTGATAGGCCTGGTACCGTCTTTTGCTTTTGTTTGGCCATGTTGTGTGCGCAGTCACTAGGATTATGTGAATTTATGTAGAGTAAGTTTTGCACTTCTCTGTGTTGGTGTAGTGGTAGGCTCTTTACTTGGGCTGTGAGAGGTTGTGGGTTTGACTCTGATTTAAGGCCCATGGATTTTGTATGGCTCTATGTAATTGCCTAGTCCAATGGAATGCGTTGCCTATGAGTTTCCATTGGATTGATAGACCAGGTACCGTCTTTTGCTTTCGTTTGGCCATGTTGTGTGCGCAGTCACTAGGATTATGTGAATTTATGTAGAGTAAGTTTTGCACTTCTCTGTGTTGGTGTAGTGGTAGGCTCTTTACTTGGGCTGTGAGAGGTTGTGGGTTTGACTCTGAAGCAAGGCCCATGGATTTTGTATGGCTCTATGTAATTGCCTAGTCCAATGGAATGCGTTGCCTATGAGTTTCCATTGGATTGATAGGCCAGGTACCGTCTTTTGCTTTCGTTTGGCCATGTTGTGTGCGCAGTCACTAGGATAATGTGAGTTAATGTAGAATCAGTTTCACACTTCTCTGTGTTGGTGTAGTGGTGATCTCTTTGCTTGGGCTGCGAGAGGTTGTGGGTTCGACGCTGAGGCAAGTCTCATGGACTTTGTATGGCTGCATGTAATTGCCTCGTCCAATGGATTGTGTTGCCTTTGAGTTTCCATTGGATTGATAGGCCTGGTACCGTCTTTTGCTTTTGTTTGGCCATGTTGTGTGCGCAGTCACTAGGATTATGTGAATTTATGTAGAGTAAGTTTTGCACTTCTCTGTGTTGGTGTAGTGGTAGGCTCTTTACTTGGGCTATGACAGGTTGTGGGTTTGACTCTGAAGCAAGGCCCATGGATTTTGTATGGCTCTATGTAATTGCCTAGTCCAATGGAATGCGATGCCTATGAGTTTCCATTGGATTGATAGGCCTGGTACCGTCTTTTGCTTTTGTTTGGCCATGTTGTGTGCGCAGTCACTAGGATTATGTGAATTTATGTAGAGTAAGTTTTGCACTTCTCTGTGTTGGTGTAGTGGTAGGCTCTTTACTTGGGCTGTGAGAGGTTGTGGGTTCGTCGCTGAAGCAAAGCCCATGGATTTTGTATGGCTCTATGTAATTGCCTAGTCCAATGGAATGCGTTGCCTATGAGTTTCCATTGGATTGATAGGCCAGGTACCGTCTTTTGGTTTCGTTTGGCCATGTTGTGTGCGCAGTCACTAGGATAATGTGAGTTAATGTAGAATCAGTTTCACACTTCTCTGTGTTGGTGTAGTGGTAGGCTCTTTGCTTGGGCTGCGAGAGGTTGTGGGTTCGACGCTGAGGCAAGGCCCATGGACTTTGTATGGCTGCATGTAATTGCCTAGTCCAATGGATTGTGTTGCCTTTGAGTTTCCATTTGATTGATAGGCCTGGTACCGTCTTTTGCTTTTGTTTGGCCATGTTGTGTGCGCAGTCACTAGGATTATGTGAATTTATGTAGAGTAAGTTTTGCACTTCTCTGTGTTGGTGTAGTGGTAGGCTCTTTACTTGGGCTGTGAGAGGTTGTGGGTTTGACTCTGAAGCAAGGCCCATGGATTTTGTATGGCTCTATGTAATTGCCTAGTCCAATGGAATGCGTTGCCTATGAGTTTCCATTGGATTGATAGGCCAGGTACCATCTTTTGCTTTCGTTTGGCCATGTTGTGTGCGCAGTCACTAGGATAATGTGAGTTAATGTAGAATCAGTTTCACACTTCTCTGTGTTGGTGTAGTGGTAGGCTCTTTGCTTGGGCTGCGAGAGGTTGTGGGTTCGACGCTGAGGCAAGACCCATGGACTTTGTATGGCTGCATGTAATGACCTAGCCCAATAGACTGTGTTTCCTATGAGTTTCAATTTCAATTGATAGGCCAGGTATTGTCTTTTGCTTTTGTTTGGCCATGTTATATGCGCAGTCACTAGGATTATGGGAATTAATGAAGAAGCTGTTTCCTACTTCTCTGTGTTGGTGTAGTGGTAGGCTCTTTGCTTGGGCTGCGAGAGGTTGTGGGTTCGACGGTGAGGCAAGGCCCCTGGACTTTGTATGGCTGCATGTAATTGCCTAGTCCAATGGATTGTGTTGCCTTTGAGTTTCCATTGGATTGATAGGCCTGGTACCGTCTTTTGCTTTTGTTTGGCCATGTTGTGTGCGCAGTCACTAGGATTATGTGAATTTATGTAGAGTAAGTTTTGCACTTCTCTGTGTTGGTGTAGTGGTAGGCTCTTTACTTGGGCTGTGAGAGGTTGTGGGTTTGACTCAGATTTAAGGCCCATGGATTTTGTATGGCTCTATGTAATTGCCTAGTCCAATGGAATGCGTTGCCTATGAGTTTCCATTGGATTGATAGGCCAGGTACCGTCTTTTGCTTTCGTTTGGCCATGTTGTGTGCGCAGTCACTAGGATTATGTGAATTTATGTAGAGTAAGTTTTGCACTTCTCTGTGTTGGTGTAGTGGTAGGCTCTTTACTTGGGCTGTGAGAGGTTGTGGGTTTGACTCTGAAGCAAGGCCCATGGATTTTGTATGGCTCTATGTAATTGCCTAGTCCAATGGAATGCGTTGCCTATGAGTTTCCATTGGATTGATAGGCCAGGTACCGTCTTTTGCTTTCGTTTGGCCATGTTGTGTGCGCAGTCACTAGGATAATGTGAGTTAATGTAGAATCAGTTTCACACTTCTCTGTGTTGGTGTAGTGGTGATCTCTTTGCTTGGGCTGTGAGAGGTTGTGGGTTCGACGCTGAGGCAAGTCTCATGGACTTTGTATGGCTGCATGTAATTGCCTCGTCCAATGGATTGTGTTGCCTTTGAGTTTCCATTGGATTGATAGGCCTGGTACCGTCTTTTGCTTTTGTTTGGCCATGTTGTGTGCGCAGTCACTAGGATTATGTGAATTTATGTAGAGTAAGTTTTGCACTTCTCTGTGTTGGTGTAGTGGTAGGCTCTTTACTTGGGCTATGACAGGTTGTGGGTTTGACTCTGAAGCAAGGCCCATGGATTTTGTATGGCTCTATGTAATTGCCTAGTCCAATGGAATGCGATGCCTATGAGTTTCCATTGGATTGATAGGCCTGGTACCGTCTTTTGCTTTTGTTTGGCCATGTTGTGTGCGCAGTCACTAGGATTATGTGAATTTATGTAGAGTAAGTTTTGCACTTCTCTGTGTTGGTGTAGTGGTAGGCTCTTTACTTGGGCTGTGAGAGGTTGTGGGTTCGTCGCTGAAGCAAAGCCCATGGATTTTGTATGGCTCTATGTAATTGCCTAGTCCAATGGAATGCGTTGCCTATGAGTTTCCATTGGATTGATAGGCCAGGTACCGTCTTTTGGTTTCGTTTGGCCATGTTGTGTGCGCAGTCACTAGGATAATGTGAGTTAATGTAGAATCAGTTTCACACTTCTCTGTGTTGGTGTAGTGGTAGGCTCTTTGCTTGGGCTGCGAGAGGTTGTGGGTTCGACGCTGAGGCAAGGCCCATGGACTTTGTATGGCTGCATGTAATTGCCTAGTCCAATGGATTGTGTTGCCTTTGAGTTTCCATTGGATTGATAGGCCTGGTACCGTCTTTTGCTTTTGTTTGGCCATGTTGTGTGCGCAGTCACTAGGATTATGTGAATTTATGTAGAGTAAGTTTTGCACTTCTCTGTGTTTGTGTAGTGGTAGGCTCTTTACTTGGGCTGTGAGAGGTTGTGGGTTTGACTCTGAAGCAAGGCCCATGGATTTTGTATGGCTCTATGTAATTGCCTAGTCCAATGGAATGCGTTGCCTATGAGTTTCCATTGGATTGATAGGCCTGGTACCGTCTTTTGCTTTTGTTTGGCCATGTTGTGTGCGCAGTCACTAGGATTATGTGAATTTATGTAGAATAAGTTTTGCACTTCTCTGTGTTGGTGTAGTGGTAGGCTCTTTACTTGGGCTGCGAGAGGTTGTGGGTTCGACGCTGAGGCAAGGCCCATGGACTTTGTGTGGCTGCATGTAATTGCCTAGTCCAATGGCTTGTGTTGCCTTTGAGTTTCCATTGGATTGATAGGCCTGGTACCGTCTTTTGCTTTTGTTTGGCCATGTTGTGTGCGCAGTCACTAGGATTATGTGAATTTATGTAGAGTAAGTTTTGCACTTCTCTGTGTTGGTGTAGTGGTAGGCTCTTTACTTGGGCTGTGAGAGGTTGTGGGTTTGACTCTGAAGCAAGGCCAATGGATTTTGTATGGCTCTATGTAATTGCCTAGTCCAATGGAATGCGTTGCCTATGAGTTTCCATTGGATTGATAGGCCAGGTACCGTCTTTTGCTTTCGTTTGCCCATGTTGTGTGCGCAGTCACTAGGATTATGTGAATTTATGTAGAGTAAGTTTTGCACTTCTCTGTGTTGGTGTAGTGGTAGGCTCTTTACTTGGGCTGTGAGAGGTTGTGGGTTTGACTCTGAAGCAAGGCCCATGGATTTTGTATGGCTCTATGTAATTGCCTAGTCCAATGGAATGCGTTGCCTATGAGTTTCCATTGGATTGATAGGCCAGGTACCGTCTTTTGCTTTCGTTTGGCCATGTTGTGTGCGCAGTCACTAGGATAATGTGAGTTAATGTAGAATCAGTTTCACACTTCTCTGTGTTGGTGTAGCGGTAGGCTCTTTGCTTGGGCTGCGAGAGGTTGTGGGTTCAACGCTGAGGCAAGGTCCATGGACTTTGTATGGCTGCATGTAATGACCTAGTCCAGTAGACTGTGTTGCCTATGAGTTTCAATTGGATTGATAGGCCAGTATTGTCTTTTGCTTTTTTTTGGCCATGTTGTATGCGCAGTCACTAGGATTATGGGAATTAATGAAGAGGCTGTTTCCCACTTCTCTGTGTTGGTGTAGTGGTAGGCTCTTTGCTTGGGCTGCGAGAGGTTGTGGGTTCGACGCTGAGGCAAGGCCCATGGACATTGTATGGCTGCATGTAATTGCCTAGTCCAATGGATTGTGTTGCCTTTGAGTTTCCATTGGATTGATAGGCCTGGTACCGTCTTTTGCTTTTGTTTGGCCATGTTGTGTGCGCAGTCACTAGGATTATGTGAATTTATGTAGAATAAGTTTTGCACTTCTCTGTGTTGGTGTAGTGGTAGGCTCTTTACTTGGGCTGTGAGAGGTTTTGGGTTTGACTCTGAAGCAAGGCCCATGGATTTTGTATGGCTCTATGTAATTGCCTAGTCCAATGGAATGCGTTGCCTATGAGTTTCCATTGGATTGATAGGCCAGGTACCGTCTTTTGCTTTCGTTTGGCCATGTTGTGTGCGCAGTCACTAGGATAATGTGAGTTAATGTAGAATCAGTTTCACACTTCTCTGTGTTGGTGTAGTGGTAGGCTCTTTGCTTGGGCTGCGAGAGGTTGTGGGTTCGACGCTGAGGCAAGGACCATGGACTTTGTATGGCTGCATGTAATTGCCTAGTCCAATGGATTGTGTTGCCTTTGAGTTTCCATTGGATTGATAGGCCTGGTACCGTCTTTTGCTTTTGTTTGGCCATGTTGTGTGCGCAGTCACTAGGATTATGTGAATTTATGTAGAGTAAGTTTTGCACTTCTCTGTGTTTGTGTAGTGGTAGGCTCTTTACTTGGGCTGTGAGAGGTTGTGGGTTCAACGCTGAAGCAAGGCCCATGGATTTTGTATGGCTCTATATAATTGCCTAGTCCAATGGAATGCGTTGCCTATGAGTTTCCATTGGATTGATAGGCCAGGTACCGTCTTTTGCTTTCGTTTGACCATGTTGTGTGCGCAGTCACTAGGATAATGTGAGTTAATGTAGAATCAGTTTCACACTTCTCTGTGTTGGTGTAGTGGTAGGCTCTTTGCTTGGGCTGCGAGAGGTTGTGGGTTCGACGCTGAGGCAAGGCCCATGGACTTTGTATGGCTGCATGTAATTGCCTAGTCCAATGGATTGTGTCGCCTTTGAGTTTCAATTGGATTGATAGGCCTGGTACCATCTTTTGCTTTTGTTTGGCCATGTTGTGTGCGCAGTCACTAGGATTATGTGAATTTATGTAGAGTAAGTTTTGCACTTCTCTGTGTTGGTGTAGTGGTAGGCTCTTTACTTGGGCTGTGAGAGGTTGTGGGTTTGACTCTGAAGCAAGGCCCATGGATTTTGTATGGCTCTATGTAATTGCCTAGTCCAATGGAATGCGTTGCCTATGAGTTTCCATTGGATTGATAGGCCAGGTACCGTCTTTTGCTTTCGTTTGGCCATGTTGTGTGCGCAGTCACTAGGATTATGTGAATTTATGTAGAGTAAGTTTTGCACTTCTCTGTGTTGGTGTAGTGGTAGGCTCTTTACTTGGGCTGTGAGAGGTTGTGGGTTTGACTCTGAAGCAAGGCCCATGGATTTTGTATGGCTCTATGTAATTGCCTAGTCCAATGGAATGCGTTGCCTATGAGTTTCCATTGGATTGATAGGCCAGGTAACGTCTTTTGCTTTCGTTTGGCCATGTTGTGTGCGCAGTCACTAGGATAATGTGAGTTAATGTAGAATCAGTTTCACACTTCTCTGTGTTGGTGTAGTGGTAGGCTCTTTGCTTGGGCTGCGAGAGGTTGTGGGTTCGACGCTGAGGCAAGGCCCATGGACTTTGTATGGCTGCATGTAATTGCCTAGTCCAATGGATTGTGTTGCCTTTGAGTTTCCATTGGATTGATAGGCCTGGTACCGTCTTTTGCTTTTGTTTGGCCATGTTGTGTGCGCAGTCACTAGGATAATGTGAATTTATGTAGAGTAAGTTTTGCACTTCTCTGTGTTGGTGTAGTGGTAGGCTCTTTACTTGGGCTGTGAGAGGTTGTGGGTTTGACTCTGAAGCAAGGCCCATGGATTTTGTATGGCTCTATGTAATTGCCTAGTCCAATGGAATGCGTTGCCTATGAGTTTCCATTGGATTGATAGGCCAGGTACCGTCTTTTGCTTTCGTTTGGCCATGTTGTGTGCGCAGTCACTAGGATTATGTGAATTTATGTAGAGTAAGTTTTGCACTTCTCTGTGTTGGTGTAGTGGTAGGCTCTTTACTTGGGCTGTGAGAGGTTGTGGGTTTGACTCTGAAGCAAGGCCCATGGATTTTGTATGGCTCTATGTAATTGCCTAGTCCAATGGAATGCGTTGCCTATGAGTTTCCATTGGATTGATAGGCCAGGTACCGTCTTTTGCTTTCGTTTGGCCATGTTGTGTGCGCAGTCACTAGGATAATGTGAATTTATGTAGAGTAAGTTTTGCACTTCTCTGTGTTGGTGTAGTGGTAGGCTCTTTACTTGGGCTGTGAGAGGTTGTGGGTTTGACTCTGAAGCAAGGCCCATGGATTTTGTATGGCTCTATGTAATTGCCTAGTCCAATTGAATGCGTTGCCTATGAGTTTCCATTGGATTGATAGGCCAGGTACCGTCTTTTGCTTTCGTTTGGCCATGTTGTGTGCGCAGTCACTAGGATAATGTGAGTTAATGTAGAATCAGTTTCACACTTCTCTGTGTTGGTGTAGTGGTAGGCTCTTTGCTTGGGCTGCGAGAGGTTGTGGGTTCGACGCTGAGGTAAGGCCCATGGACTTTGTGTGGCTGCATGTAATTGCCCAGTCCAATGGATTGTGTTGCCTTTGAGTTTCCATTGGATTGATACGCTTGGTACCGTCTTTTGCTTTTTTTTGGCTATGTTGTGTGCGCAGTCACTAGGATTATGTGAATTTATGTAGAGTAAGTTTTGCACTTCTCTGTGTTGGTGTAGTGGTAGGCTCTTTACTTGGGCTGTGAGAGGTTGTGGGTTTGACTCTGAAGCAAGGCCCATGGATTTTGTATGGCTCTATGTAATTGCCTAGTCCAATGGAATGCGTTGCCTATGCGTTTCCATTGGATTGATAGGCCAGGTACCGTCTTTTGCTTTTGTTTGGCCATGTTGTGTGCGCAGTCACTAGGATAATGTGAGTTAATGTAGAATCAATTTCACACTTCTCTGTGTTGGTGTAGTGGTAGGCTCTTTGCTTGGGCTGCGAGAGGTTGTGGGTTCGACGCTGAGGCAAGGCCCATGGACTTTGTATGGCTGCATGTAATTGCCTAGTCCAATGGATTGTGTTGCTTTTGAGTTTCCATTGGATTGATAGGCCTGGTACCGTCTTTTGCTTTTGTTTGGCCATGTTGTGTGCGCAGTCACTAGGATTATGTGAATTTATGTAGAGTGAGTTTTGCACTTCTCTGTGTTGGTGTAGTGGTAGGCTCTTTACTTGGGCTGTGAGAGGTTGTGGGTTTGACGCTGAAGCAAGGCCCATGGATTTTGTATGGCTCTATGTAATTGCCTAGTCCAATGGAATGCGTTGCCTATGAGTTTCCATTGGATTAATAGGTCAGGTACCGTCTTTTGCTTTCGTTTGGCCATGTTGTGTGCGCAGTCACTAGGATAATGTGAGTTAATGTAGAATCAGTTTCACACTTCTCTGTGTTGGTGTAGTGGTAGGCTCTTTGCTTGGGCTGCGAGAGGTTGTGGGTTCGACGCTGAGGCAAGGCCCATGGACTTTGTATGGCTACATGTAATTGCCTAGTCCAATGGATTGTGTTGCCTTTGAGTTTCCATTGGATTGATAGTCCTGGTACCGTCTTTTGCTTTTGTTTGGCCATGTTGTGTGCGCAGTCACTAGGATTATGTGAATTTATGTAGAGTAAGTTTTGCACTTCTCTGTGTTGGTGTAGTGGTAGGCTCTTTACTTGGGCTGTGAGAGGTTGTGGGTTTGACTCTGAAGCAAGGCCCATGGATTTTGTATGGCTCTATGTAATTGCCTAGTCCAATGGAATGCGTTGCCTATGAGTTTCCATTGGATTGATAGGCCAGGTACCGTCTTTTGCTTTCGTTTGGCCATGTTGTGTGCGCAGTCACTAGGATAATGTGAGTTAATGTAGAATCAGTTTCACACTTCTCTGTGTTGGAGTAGTGGTAGGCTCTTTGCTTGGGCTGCGAGAGGTTGTGGGTTCGACGCTGAGGCAAGGCCCATGGACTTTGTATGGCTGCATGTAATTGCCTAGTCCAATGGATTGTGTTGCCTTTGAGTTTCCATTGGATTGATAGGCCTGGTACCGTCTTTTGCTTTTGTTTGGCCATGTTGTGTGCGCAGTCACTAGGATTATGTGAATTTATGTAGAGTAAGTTTTGCACTTCTCTGTGTTGGTGTAGTGGTAGGCTCTTTACTTGGGCTGTGAGAGGTTGTGGGTTTGACTCTGAAGCAAGGCCCATGGATTTTGTATGGCTCTATGTAATTGCCTAGTCCAATGGAATGCGTTGTCTATGAGTTTCCATTGGATTGATAGGCCAGGTACCGTCTTTTGCTTTCGTTTGGCCATGTTGTGTGCGCAGTCACTAGGATAATGTGAGTTAATGTAGAATCAGTTTCACACTTCTCTGTGTTGGTGTAGTGGTAGGCTCTTTGCTTGGGCTGCGAGAGGTTGTGGGTTCGATGCTGAGGCAAGGCCCATGGACTTTGTATGGCTGCATGTAATTGCCTAGTCCAATGGATTGTGTTGCCTTTGAGTTTCCATTGGATTGATAGGCCTGGTACCGTCTTTTGCTTTTGTTTGGCCATGTTGTGTGCGCAGTCACTAGGATTATGTGAATTTATGTAGAATAAGTTTTGCACTTCTCTGTGTTGGTGTAGTGGTAGGCTCTTTACTTGGGCTGTGAGAGGTTGTGGGTTCGACGCTGAAGCAAGGCCCATGGATTTTGTATGGCTCTATGTAATTGCCTAGTCCAATGGAATGCGTTGCCTATGAGTTTCCATGGGATTGATAGGCCAGGTACCGTCTTTTGCTTTTGTTTGGCCATGTTGTGTGCGCAGTCACTAGGATTATGTGAATTTATGTAGAGTAAGTTTTGCACTTCTCTGTGTTGGTGTAGTGGCAGGCTCTTTACTTGGGCTGTGAGAGGTTGTGGGTTTGACTCTGAAGCAAGGCCCATGGATTTTGTATGGCTCTATGTAATTGCCTAGTCCAATGGAATGCGTTGCCTATGAGTTTCCATTGGATTGATAGGCCAGGTACCGTCTTTTGCTTTTGTTTGGCCATGTTGTGTGCGCAGTCACTAGGATAATGTGAATTTATGTAGAGTAAGTTTTGCACTTCTCTGTGTTGGTGTAGTGGTAGGCTCTTTACTTGGGCTGTGAGAGGTTGTGGGTTTGACTCTGAAGCAAGGCCCATGGATTTTGTATGGCTCTATGTAATTGCCTAGTCCAATGTTATGCGTTGCCTATGAGTTTCCATTGGATTGATAGGCCAGGTACCGTCTTTTGCTTTCGTTTGGCCATGTTGTGTGCGCAGTCACTAGGATTATGTGAATTTATGTAGAGTAAGTTTTGCACTTCTCTGTGTTGGTGTAGTGGTAGGCTCTTTACTTGGGCTGTGAGAGGTTGTGGGTTTGACTCTGAAGCAAGGCCCATGGATTTTGTATGGCTGCATGTAATTGCCTAGTCCAATGGATTGTGTTGCCTTTGAGTTTCCATTGGATTGATAGGCCTGGTACTGTCTTTTGCTTTTGTTTGGCCATGTTGTGTGCGCAGTCACTAGGATTATGTGAATTTATGTAGAGTAAGTTTTGCACTTCTCTGTGTTGGTGTAGTGGTAGGCTCTTTACTTGGGCTGTGAGAGGTTGTGGGTTTGACTCTGAAGCAAGGCCCATGGATTTTGTATGGCTCTATGTAATTGCCTAGTCCAATGGAATGCGTTGCCTATGAGTTTCCATTGGATTGATAGGCCAGGTACCGTCTTTTGCTTTCGTTTGGCCATGTTGTGTGCGCAGTCACTAGGATTATGTGAATTCATGTAGAGTAAGTTTTGCACTTCTCTGTGTTGGTGTAGTGGTAGGCTCTTTACTTGGGCTGTGAGAGGTTGTGGGTTTGACTCTGAAGCAAGGCCCATGGATTTTGTATGGCTCTATGTAATTGCCTAGTCCAATGGAATGCGTTGCCTATGAGTTTCCATTGGATTGATAGGCCAGGTACCGTCTTTTGCTTTCGTTTGGCCATGTTGTGTGCGCAGTCACTAGGATAATGTGAGTTAATGTAGAATCAGTTTCACACTTCTCTGTGTTTGTGTAGTGGTAGGCTCTTTGCTTGGGCTGCGAGAGGTTGTGCGTTCGACGCTGAGGCAAGGCCCATGGACTTTGTATGGCTGCATGTAATTGCCTAGTCCAATGGATTGTGTTTCCTTTGAGTTTCCATTGGATTGATAGGCCTGGTACCGTCTTTTGCTTTTGTTTGGCCATGTTTTGTGCGCAGTCACTAGGATTATGTGAATTTATGTAGAGTAAGTTTTGCACTTCGCTGTGTTGGTGTAGTGGTAGGCTCTTTACTTGGGCTGTGAGAGGTTGTGGGTTTGACTCTGAAGCAAGGCTCATGGATTTTGTATGGCTCTATGTAATTGCCTAGTCCAATGGAATGCGTTGCCTATGAGTTTCCATTGGATTGATAAGCCAGGTACCGTCTTTTGCTTTCGTTTGGCCATGTTGTGTGCGCAGTCACTAGGATTATGTGAATTTATGTAGAGTAAGTTTTGCACTTCTCTGTGTTGGTGTAGTGGTAGGCTCTTTACTTGGGCTGTGAGAGATTGTGGGTTTGACTCTGAGGAAAGGCCCATGGATTTTGTATGGCTCTATGTAATTGCCTAGTCCAATGGAATGCGTTGCCTATGAGTTTCCATTGGATTGATAGGCCAGGTACCGTCTTTTGCTTTCGTTTGGCCATGTTGTGTGCGCAGTCACTAGGATAATGTGAGTTAATGTAGAATCAGTTTCACACTTCTCTGTGTTGGTGTAGTGGTAGGCTCTTTGCTTGGGCTGCGAGAGGTTGTGGGTTCGACGCTGAGGCAAGGCCCATGGACTTTGTATGGCTGCATGTAATTGCCTAGTCCAATGGATTGTGTTGCCTTTGAGTTTCCATTGGATTGATAGGCCTAGTACCGTCTTTTGCTTTTGTTTGGCCATGTTGTGTGCGCAGTCACTAGGATTATGTGAATTTATGTAGAGTAAGTTTTGCACTTCTCTGTGTTGGTGTAGTGGTAGGCTCTTTACTTGGGCTGTGAGAGGTTGTGGGTTCGACGCTGAAGCAAGGCCCACGGATTTTGTATGGCTCTATGTAATTGCCTAGTCCAATGGAATGCGTTGCCTATGAGTTTCCATTGGATTGATAGGCCAGGTACCGTCTTTTGCTTTTGTTTGGCCATGTTGTGTGCGCAGTCACTAGGATAATGTGAGTTAATGTAGAATCAGTTGCACACTTCTCTGTGTTGGTGTAGTGGTAGGCTCTTTGCTTGAGCTGCGAGAGGTTGTGGGTTCGACGCTGAGGCAAGGCCCATGGACTTTGTATGGCTGCATGTAATTGCCTAGTCCAATGGATTGTGTTGCCTTTGAGTTTCCATTGGATTGATAGGTCTGGTACCGTCTTTTGCTTTTGTTTGGCCATGTTGTGTGCGCAGTCACTAGGATTATGTGAATTTATGTAGAGTAAGTTTTGCACTTCTCTGTGTTGGTGTAGTGGTAGGCTCTTTACTTGGGCTGTGAGAGGTTGTGGGTTTGACTCTGAAGCAAGGCCCATGGATTTTGTATGGCTCTATGTAATTGCCTAGTCCAATGGAATGCGTTGTCTATGAGTTTCCATTGGATTGATAGGCCAGGTACCGTCTTTTGCTTTCGTTTGGCCATGTTGTGTGCGCAGTCACTAGGATTATGTGAATTTATGTAGAGTAAGTTTTGCACTTCTCTGTGTTGGTGTAGTGGTAGGCTCTTTACTTTGGCTGTGAGAGGTTTTGGGGTTTGACTCTGAAGCAAAGCCCATGGATTTTGTATGGCTCTATGTAATTGCCTAGTCCAATGGAATGCGTTGCCTATGAGTTTCCATTGGATTGATAGGCCAGCTACCGTCTTTTGCTTTCTTTTGGCCATGTTGTGTGCGCAGTCACTAGGATAATGTGAGTTAATGTAGAATCAGTTTCACACTTCTCTGTGTTGGTGTAGTGGTAGGCTCTTTGCTTGGGATGCGAGAGGTTGTGGGTTCGACGCTGAGGCAAGGCCCATGGACTTTGTATGGCTGCATGTAATTGCCTAGTCCAATGGATTGTGTTGCCTTTGAGTTTCCATTGGATTGATAGGCCTGGTACCGTCTTTTGCTTTTGTTTGGCCATGTTGTGTGCGCAGTCACTAGGATTATGTGAATTTATGTAGAGTAAGTTTTGCACTTCTCTGTGTTGGTGTAGTGGTAGGCTCTTTACTTGGGCTGCGAGAGGTTGTGGGTTCGACGCTGAGGCAAGGCCCATGGACTTTTTGTGGCTGCATTTAATTGCCTAGTCCAATGGATTGTGTTGCCTTTGAGTTTCCAATGGATTGATAGGCCTGGTACCGTCTTTTGCTTTTGTTTGGCCATGTTGTGTGCGCAGTCACTAGGATTATGTGAATTTATGTAGAGTAAGTTTTGCACTTCTCTGTGTTGGTGTAGTGGTAGGCTCTTTACTTGGGCTGTGAGAGGTTGTGGGTTTGACTCTGAAGCAAGGCCCATGGATTTTGTATGGCTCTATGTAATTGCCTAGTCCAATGGAATGCGTTGCCTATGAGTTTCCATTGGATTGATAGGCCAGGTACTGTCTTTTGCTTTCGTTTGGCCATGTTGTGTGCGCAGTCACTAGGATTATGTGAATTTATGTAGAGTAAGTTTTGCACTTCTCTGTGTTGGTGTAGTGGTAGGCTCTTTACTTGGGCTGTGAGAGGTTGTGGGTTTGACTCTGAAGCAAGGCCCATGGATTTTGTATGGCTCTATGTAATTGCCTAGTCCAATGGAATGCGTTGCCTATGAGTTTCCATTGGATTGATAGGCCAGGTACCGTCTTTTGCTTTCGTTTGGCCATGTTGTGTGCGCAGTCACTAGGATAATGTGAGTTAATGTAGAATCAGTTTCACACTTCTCTGTGTTGGTGTAGTGGTAGGCTCTTTGCTTGGGCTGCGAGAGGTTGTGGGTTCGACGCAGAGGCAAGGCCCATGGACTTTGTATGGCTGCATGTAATTGCCTAGTCCAATGGATTGTGTTGCCTTTGAGTTTCCATTGGATTGATAGGCCTGGTACCGTCTTTTGCTTTCGTTTGGCCATGTTGTGTGCGCAGTCACTAGGATTATGTGAATTTATGTAGAGTAAGTTTTGCACTTCTCTGTGTTGGTGTAGTGGTAGGCTCTTTACTTGGGCTGTGAGAGGTTGTGGGTTTGACTCTGAAGCAAGGCCCATGGATTTTGTATGGCTCTATGTAATTGCCTAGTCCAATGGAATGCGTTGCCTATGAGTCTCCATTGGATTGATAGGCCTGGTACCGTCTTTTGCTTTTGTTTGGCCATGTTGTGTGCGCAGTCAGTAGGATTATGTGAATTTATGTAGAGTAAGTTTTGCACTTCTCTGTGTTGGTGTAGTGGTAGGCTCTTTACTTGGGCTGCGAGAGGTTGTGGGTTCGACGCTGAGGCAAGGCCCATGGACTTTGTGTGGCTGCATGTAATTGCCTAGTCCAATGGATTGTGTTGCCTTTGAGTTTCCATTGGATTGATAGGCCTGGTACCGTCTTTTGCTTTTGTTTGGCCATGTTGTGTGCGCAGTCACTAGGATTATGTGAATTTATGTAGAGTAAGTTTTGCACTTCTCTGTGTTGGTGTAGTGGTAGGCTCTTTACTTGGGCTGTGAGAGGTTGTGGGTTTGACTCTGAAGCAAGACCCATGGATTTTGTATGGCTCTATGTAATTGCCTAGTTCTATGGAATGCGTTGCCTATGAGTTTCCATTGGATTGATAGGCCAGGTACCGTCTTTTGCTTTCGTTTGGCTATGTTGTGTGCGCAGTCACTAGGATTATGTGAATTTATGTAGAGTAAGTTTTGCACTTCTCTGTGTTGGTGTAGTGGTAGGCTCTTTACTTGGGCTGTGAGAGGTTGTGGGTTTGACTCTGAAGCAAGGCCCATGGATTTTGTATGGCTCTATGTAATTGCCTAGTCCAATGGAGTGCGTTGCCTTTGAGTTTCCATTGGATTGATAGGCCAGGTACCGTCTTTTGCTTTCGTTTGGCCATGTTGTGTGCGCAGTCACTAGGATAATGTGAGTTAATGTAGAATCAGTTTCACACTTTTCTGTGTTGGTGTAGTGGTAGGCTCTTTGCTTGGGCTGCGAGAGGTTGTGGGTTCGACGCTGAGGCAAGGCCCGTGGAGTTTGTATGGCTGCATGTAATGACCTAGTCCAATAGACTGTGTTGCCTGTGAGTTTCAATTGGTTTGATAGGCCAGGTATTGTCTTTTGCTTTTGTTTGGCCATGTTGTATGCGCAGTCACTAGGATTATGGGAATTAATGAAGAGGCTGTTTCCCACTTCTCTGTGTTGGTGTAGTGGTAGGCTCTTTGCTTGGGCTGCGAGAGGTTGTGGGTTCAACGCTGAGGCAAGGCCCATGGACTTTGTATGGCTGCATGTAATTGCCTAGTCCAATGGATTGTGTTGCTTTTGAGTTTCCATTGGATTGATAGGCCTGGTAGCGTCTTTTGCTTTTGTTTGGCCATGTTGTGTGCGCAGTCACTAGGATTATGTGAATTTATGTAGAGTAAGTTTTGCACTTCTCTGAGTTGGTGTAGTGGCAGGCTCTTTACTTGGGCTGTGAGAGGTTGTGGGTTTGACTCTGAAGCAAGGCCCATTGATTTTGTATGGCTCTATGTAATTGCCTAGTCCAATGGAATGCGTTGCCTATGAGTTTCCATTGGATTGATAGGCCAGGTACCGTCTTTTGCTTTCGTTTGGCCATGTTGTGTGCGCAGTCACTAGGATTATGTGAATTTATGTAGAGTAAGTATTGCACTTCTCTGTGTTGGTGTAGTGGTAGGCTCTTTACTTGGGCTGTGAGAGGTTGTGGGTTTGACTCTGAAGCAAGGCCCATGGATTTTGTATGGCTCTAAGTAATTGCCTAGTCCAATGGAGTGCGTTGCCTTTGAGTTTCCATTGGATTGATAGGCCAGGTACCGTCTTTTGCTTTCATTTGGCCATGTTGTGTGCGCAGTCACTAGGATAATGTGAGTTAATGTAGAATCAGTTTCACACTTTTCTGTGTTGGTGTAGTGGTAGGCTCTTTGCTTGGGCTGCGAGAGGTTGTGGGTTCGACGCTGAGGCAAGGCCCATGGACTTTGTATGGCTGCATGTAATGACCTAGTCCAATAGACTGTGTTGCCTGTGAGTTTCAATTGGTTTGATAGGCCAGGTATTGTCTTTTGCTTTTGTTTGGCCATGTTGTATGCGCAGTCACTAGGATTATGGGAATTAATGAAGAGGCTGTTTCCCACTTCTCTGTGTTGGTGTAGTGGTAGGCTCTTTGCTTGGGCTGCGAGAGGTTGTGGGTTCAACGCTGAGGCAAGGCCCATGGACTTTGTATGGCTGCATGTAATTGCCTAGTCCAATGGATTGTGTTGCCTTTGAGTTTCCATTGGATTGATAGGCCTGGTAGCGTCTTTTGCTTTTGTTTGGCCATGTTGTGTGCGCAGTCACTAGGATTATGTGAATTTATGTAGAGTAAGTTTTGCACTTCTCTGAGTTGGTGTAGTGGTAGGCTCTTTACTTGGGCTGTGAGAGGTTGTGGGTTTGACTCTGAAGCAAGGCCCATTGATTTTGTATGGCTCTATGTAATTGCCTAGTCCAATGGAATGCGTTGCCTATGAGTTTCCATTGGATTGATAGGCCAGGTACCGTCTTTTGCTTTCGTTTGGCCATGTTGTGTGCGCAGTCACTAGGATTATGTGAATTTATGTAGAATAAATTTTGCACTTCTCTGTGTTGGTGTAGTGGTAGGCTCTTTACTTGGGCTGTGAGAGGTTGTGGGTTTGACTCTGAAGCAAGGCCCATGGATTTTGTATGGCTCTATGTAATTGCCTGGTCCAATGCATTGTGTTGCCTATGAGTTTCCATTGGATTGATAGGCCAGGTACCGCCTTTTGCTTTCGTTTGGCCATGTTGTGTGCGCAGTCACTAGGATAATGTGAGTTAATGTAGAATCAGTTTCACACTTCTCTGTGTTGGTGTAGTGGTAGGCTCTGTGCTTTGGCTGCGAGAGGTTGTGGGTTCGACGCTGAGGCAAGGCCCATGGATTTTGTATGGCTGCATGTAATTGCCTAGTCCAATGGATTGTGTTGCCTTTGAGTTTCCATTGGATTGATAGGCCTGGTACCGACTTTTGCTTTTGTTTGGCAATGTTGTGTGCGCAGTCACTAGGATTATGTGAATTTATGTAGAGTAAGTTTTGCACTTCTCTGTGTTGGTGTAGTGGTAGGCTCTTTACTTGGGCTGTGAGAGGTTGTGGGTTTGACTCTGAAGCAAGGCCCATGGATTTTGTATGGCTCTATGTAATTGCCTAGTCCAATGGAATGCGTTGCCTATGAGTTTCCATTGGATTGATAGGCCAGGTACCGTCTTTTGCTTTCGTTTGGCCATGTTGTGTGCGCAGTCACTAGGATAATGTGAGTTAATGTAGAATCAGTTTCACACTTCTCTGTGTTGGTGTAGTGGTAGGCTCTTTGCTTGGGCTGCGAGAGGTTGTGGGTTCGACGCTGAGGCAAGGCACATCGGCTTTGTATGGCTGCATGTAATTGCCTAGTCCAATGGATTGTGTTGCCTTTGAGTTTCCATTGGATTGATAGGCCTGGTACCGTCTTTTGCTTTTGTTTGGCCATGTTGTGTGCGCAGTCACTAGGATTATGTGAATTTATGTAGAGTAAGTTTTGCACTTCTCTGTGTTGGTGTAGTGGTAGGCTCTTTACTTGGGCTGTGAGAGGATGTGGGTTCGACGCTGAAGCAAGGCCCATGGATTTTGTATGGCTCTATGTAATTGCCTAGTCCAATGGAATGCGTTTCTTATGAGTTTCCATTGGATTGATAGGCCAGGTACCGTCTTTTGCTTTCGTTTGGCCATGTTGTGTGCGCAGTCACTAGGATAATGTGAGTTAATGTAGAATCAGTTTCACACTTCTCTGTGTTGGTGTACTGGTAGGCTCTTTGCTTGGGCTGCGAGAGGTTGTGGGTTTGACGCTGAGGCAAGGCCCATGGACTTTGTATGGCTGCATGTAATTGCCTAGTCCAATGGATTGTGTTGCCGTTGAGTTTCCATTGGATTGATAGGCCAGGTACCGTCTTTTGCTTTCGTTTGGCTATGTTGTGTGCGCAGTCACTAGGATTATGTGAATTTATGTAGAGTAAGTTTTGCACTTCTCTGTGTTGGTGTAGTGGTAGGCTCTTTACTTGGGCTGTGAGAGGTTGTGGGTTTGACTCTGAAGCAAGGCCCATGGATTTTGTATGGCTCTATGTAATTGCCTAGTCCAATGGAGTGCGTTGCCTTTGAGTTTCCATTGGATTGATAGGCCAGGTACCGTCTTTTGCTTTCGTTTGGCCATGTTGTGTGCGCAGTCACTAGGATAATGTGAGTTAATGTAGAATCAGTTTCACACTTTTCTGTGTTGGTGTAGTGGTAGGCTCTTTGCTTGGGCTGCGAGAGGTTGTGGGTTCGACGCTGAGGCAAGGCCCATGGAGTTTGTATGGCTGCATGTAATGACCTAGTCCAATAGACTGTGTTGCCTGTGAGTTTCAATTGGTTTGATAGGCCAGGTATTGTCTTTTGCTTTTGTTTGGCCATGTTGTATGCGCAGTCACTAGGATTATGGGAATTAATGAAGAGGCTGTTTCCCACTTCTCTGTGTTGGTGTAGTGGTAGGCTCTTTGCTTGGGCTGCGAGAGGTTGTGGGTTCAACGCTGATGCAAGGCCCATGGACTTTGTATGGCTGCATGTAATTGCCTAGTCCAATGGATTGTGTTGCTTTTGAGTTTCCATTGGATTGATAGGCCTGGTAGCGTCTTTTGCTTTTGTTTGGCCATGTTGTGTGCGCAGTCACTAGGATTATGTGAATTTATGTAGAGCAAGTTTTGCACTTCTCTGAGTTGGTGTAGTGGCAGGCTCTTTACTTGGGCTGTGAGAGGTTGTGGGTTTGACTCTGAAGCAAGGCCCATTGATTTTGTATGGCTCTATGTAATTGCCTAGTCCAATGGAATGCGTTGCCTATGAGTTTCCATTGGATTGATAGGCCAGGTACCGTCTTTTGCTTTCGTTTGGCCATGTTGTGTGCGCAGTCACTAGGATTATGTGAATTTATGTAGAGTAAGTTTTGCACTTCTCTGTGTTGGTGTAGTGGTAGGCTCTTTACTTGGGCTGTGAGAGGTTGTGGGTTTGACTCTGAAGCAAGGCCCATGGATTTTGTATGGCTCTAAGTAATTGCCTAGTCCAATGGAGTGCGTTGCCTTTGAGTTTCCATTGGATTGATAGGCCAGGTACCGTCTTTTGCTTTCATTTGGCCATGTTGTGTGCGCAGTCACTAGGATAATGTGAGTTAATGTAGAATCAGTTTCACACTTTTCTGTGTTGGTGTAGTGGTAGGCTCTTTGCTTGGGCTGCGAGAGGTTGTGGGTTCGACGCTGAGGCAAGGCCCATGGACTTTGTATGGCTGCATGTAATGACCTAGTCCAATAGACTGTGTTGCCTGTGAGTTTCAATTGGTTTGATAGGCCAGGTATTGTCTTTTGCTTTTGTTTGGCCATGTTGTATGCGCAGTCACTAGGATTATGGGAATTAATGAAGAGGCTGTTTCCCACTTCTCTGTGTTGGTGTAGTGGTAGGCTCTTTGCTTGGGCTGCGAGAGGTTGTGGGTTCAACGCTGAGGCAAGGCCCATGGACTTTGTATGGCTGCATGTAATTGCCTAGTCCAATGGATTGTGTTGCCTTTGAGTTTCCATTGGATTGATAGGCCTGGTAGCGTCTTTTGCTATTGTTTGGCCATGTAGTGTGCGCAGTCACTAGGATTATGTGAATTTATGTAGAGTAAGTTTTGCACTTCTCTGAGTTGGTGTAGTGGTAGGCTCTTTACTTGGGCTGTGAGAGGTTGTGGGTTTGACTCTGAAGCAAGGCCCATTGATTTTGTATGGCTCTATGTAATTGCCTAGTCCAATGGAATGCGTTGCCTATGAGTTTCCATTGGATTGATAGGCCAGGTACCGTCTTTTGCTTTCGTTTGGCCATGTTGTGTGCGCAGTCACTAGGATTATGTGAATTTATGTAGAATAAATTTTGCACTTCTCTGTGTTGGTGTAGTGGTAGGCTCTTTACTTGGGCTGTGAGAGGTTGTGGGTTTGACTCTGAAGCAAGGCCCATGGATTTTGTATGGCTCTATGTAATTGCCTGGTCCAATGCATTGTGTTGCCTATGAGTTTCCATTGGATTGATAGGCCAGGTACCGCCTTTCGCTTTCGTTTGGCCATGTTGTGTGCGCAGTCACTAGGATAATGTGAGTTAATGTAGAATCAGTTTCACACTTCTCTGTGTTGGTGTAGTGGTAGGCTCTGTGCTTTGGCTGCGAGAGGTTGTGGGTTCGACGCTGAGGCAAGGCCCATGGATTTTGTATGGCTGCATGTAATTGCCTAGTCCAATGGATTGTGTTGCCTTTGAGTTTCCATTGGATTGATAGGCCTGGTACCGACTTTTGCTTTTGTTTGGCAATGTTGTGTGCGCAGTCACTAGGATTATGTGAATTTATGTAGAGTAAGTTTTGCACTTCTCTGTGTTGGTGTAGTGGTAGGCTCTTTACTTGGGCTGTGAGAGGTTGTGGGTTTGACTCTGAAGCAAGGCCCATGGATTTTGTATGGCTCTATGTAATTGCCTAGTCCAATGGAATGCGTTGCCTATGAGTTTCCATTGGATTGATAGGCCAGGTACCGTCTTTTGCTTTCGTTTGGCCATGTTGTGTGCGCAGTCACTAGGATAATGTGAGTTAATGTAGAATCAGTTTCACACTTCTCTGTGTTGGTGTAGTGGTAGGCTCTTTGCTTGGGCTGCGAGAGGTTGTGGGTTCGACGCTGAGGCAAGGCACATCGGCTTTGTATGGCTGCATGTAATTGCCTAGTCCAATGGATTGTGTTGCCTTTGAGTTTCCATTGGATTGATAGGCCTGGTACCGTCTTTTGCTTTTGTTTGGCCATGTTGTGTGCGCAGTCACTAGGATTATGTGAATTTATGTAGAGTAAGTTTTGCACTTCTCTGTGTTGGTGTAGTGGTAGGCTCTTTACTTGGGCTGTGAGAGGTTGTGGGTTCGACGCTGAAGCAAGGCCCATGGATTTTGTATGGCTCTATGTAATTGCCTAGTCCATTGGAATGCGTTTCTTATGAGTTTCCATTGGATTGATAGGCCAGGTACCGTCTTTTGCTTTCGTTTGGCCATGTTGTGTGCGCAGTCACTAGGATAATGTGAGTTAATGTAGAATCAGTTTCACACTTCTCTGTGTTGGTGTACTGGTAGGCTCTTTGCTTGGGCTGCGAGAGGTTGTGGGTTTGACGCTGAGGCAAGGCCCATGGACTTTGTATGGCTGCATGTAATTGCCTAGTCCAATGGATTGTGTTGCCGTTGAGTTTCCATTGGATTGATAGGCCTGGTACCGTCTTTTGCTTTTGTTTGGCCATGTTGTGTGCGCAGTCACTAGGATTATGTGAATTTATGTAGAGTAAGTTTTGCACTTCTCTGTGTTGGTGTATTGGTAGGCTCTTTACTTGGGCTGTGAGAGGTTGTGGGTTTGACTCTGAAGCAAGGCCCATGGATTTTGTATGGCTCTATGTAATTGCCTAGTCCAATGGAATGCGTTGCCTATGAGTTTCCATTGGATTGATAGGCCAGGTACCGTCTTTTGCTTTCGTTTGTCCATGTTGTGTGCGCAGTCACTAGGATTATGTGAATTTATGTAGAGTAAGTTTTGCACTTCTCTTTGTTGGTGTAGTGGTAGGCTCTTTACTTGGGCTGTGAGAGGTTGTGGGTTTGACTCTGAAGCAAGGCCCATGGATTTTGTATGGCTCTATGTAATTGCCTAGTCCAATGGAATGCGTTGCCTATGAGTTTCCATTGGATTGATAGGCCAGGTACCGTCTTTTGCTTTCGTTTGGCCATGTTGTGTGCGCAGTCACTAGGATAATGTGAGTTAAATTAGAATCAGTTTCACACTTCTCTGTGTTGGTGTAGTGGTAGGCTCTTTGCTTGGGCTGCGAGAGGTTGTGGGTTCGACGCTGAGGCAAGGCCCATGGACTTTGTATGGCTGCATGTAATTGCCTAGTCCAATGGATTGTGTTGCCTTTGAGTTTCCATTGGATTGATAGGACTGGTACCGTCTTTTGCTTTTGTTTGGCCATGTTGTGTGCGCAGTCACTAGGATTATGTGAATTTATGTAGAGTATGTTTTGCAATTCTCTGTATTGGTGTAGTGGTAGGCTCTTTACTTGGGCTGTGAGAGGTTGTGGGTTTGACTCTGAAGCAAGGCCCATGGATTTTGTATGGGTCTATGTAATTGCCTAGTCCAATGGAATGCGTTGCCTATGAGTTTCTATTGGATTGATAGGCCAGGCACCGTCTTTTGCTTTCGTTTGGCCATGTTGTGTGCGCAGTCACTAGGATTATGTGAATTTATGTAGAGTAAGCTTTGCACTTCTCTGTGTTGGTGTAGTGGTAGGCTCTTTACTTGGGCTGTGAGAGGTTGTGGGTTTGACTCTGAAGCAAGGCCCATGGATTTTGTATGGCTCTATGTAATTGCCTAGTCCTATGGAATGCGTTGCCTATGAGTTTCTATTGGATTGATAGGCCAGGTACCGTCTTTTGCTTTCGTTTGGCCATGTTGTGTGCGCAGTCACTAGGATAATGTGAATTTATGTAGAGTAAGTTTTGCACTTCTCTGTGTTGGTGTAGTGGTAGGCTCTTTACTTGGGCTGTGAGAGGTTGTGAGTTTGACTCTGAAGCAAGGCCCATGGATTTTGTATGGCTCTATGTAATTGCCTAGTCCAATGGAATGCGTTGCCTATGAGTTTCCATTGGATTGATAGGCCAGGTACCGTCTTTTGCTTTCGTTTGGCCATGTTGTGTGCGCAGTCACTAGGATAATGTGAGTTAATGTAGAATCAGTTTCACACTTCTCTGTGTTGGTGTAGTGGTAGGCTCTTTGCTTGGGCTGCGAGAGGTTGTGGGTTCGACGCTGAGGCAAGGCCCATGGACTTTGTATGGCTGCATGTAATTGCCTAGTCCAACTAGTCCAATGGATTGTGTTGCCTTTGAGTTTCCATTGGATTGATAGGCCTGGTACTGTCTTTTGCTTTTGTTTGGCCATGTTGTGTGCGCAGTCACTAGGATTATGTGAATTTATGTAGAGTAAGTTTTGCGCTTCTCTGTGTTGGTCTTGTGGTAGGCTCTTTACTTGGGCTGTGAGAGGTTGTGGGTTTGACTCTGAAGCAAGGCCCATGGATTTTGTATGGCTCTATGTAATTGCCTAGTCCAATGGCATGTGTTGCCTATGAGTTTCCATTGGATTGATAGGCCAGGTACCGTCTTTTGCTTTCGTTTGGCCATGTTGTGTGCGCAGTCACTAGGATAATGTGAGTTAATGTAGAATCAGCTTCCCACTTCTCTGTGTTGGTGTAGTGGTAGGCTCTTTGCTTGGGCTGCGAGAGGTTGTGGGTTCAACGCTGAGGCAAGGCCCATGGACTTTGTATGGCTGCATGTAATTGCCTAGTCCAATGGATTGTGTTGCCTTTGAGTTTCCATTGGATTGATAGGCCTGGTAGCGTCTTTTGCTTTTGTTTGGCCATGTTGTGTGCGCAGTCACTAGGATTATGTGAATTTATGTAGAGTAAGTTTTGCACTTCTCTGAGTTGGTGTAGTGGTAGGCTCTTTACTTGGGCTGTGAGAGGTTGTGGGTTTGACTCTGAAGCAAGGCCCATTGATTTTGTATGGCTCTATGTAATTGCCTAGTCCAATGGAATGCGTTGCCTATGAGTTTCCATTGGATTGATAGGCCATGTACCGTCTTTTGCTTTCGTTTGGCCATGTTGTGTGCGCAGTCACTAGGATTATGTGAATTTATGTAGAGTAAGTTTTGCACTTCTCTGTGTTGGTGTAGTGGTAGGCTCTTTACTTGGGCTGTGAGAGGTTGTGGGTTTGACTCTGAAGCAAGGCCCATGGATTTTGTATGGCTCTATGTAATTGCCTGGTCCAATGCATTGTGTTGCCTATGAGTTTCCATTGGATTGATAGGCCAGGTACCGGCTTTTGCTTTCGTTTGGCCATGTTGTGTGCGCAGTCACTAGGATAATGTGAGTTAATGTAGAATCAGTTTCACACTTCTCTGTGTTGGTGTAGTGGTAGGCTCTTTGCTTGGGCTGCGAGAGGTTGTGGGTTCGACGCTGAGGCAAGGCCCATGGACTTTGTATGGCTGCATGTAATTGCCTAGTCCAATGGATTTAGTTGCCTTTGAGTTTCCATTGGATTGATAGGCCTGGTACCGTCTTTTGCTTTTGTTTGGCCATGTTGTGTGCGCAGTCACTAGGATTATGTGAATTTATGTAGAGTAAGTTTTGCACTTCTCTGTGTTGGTGTAGTGGTAGGCTCTTTACTTGGGCTGTGAGAGGTTGTGGGTTCGACGCTGAAGCAAGGCCCATGGATTTTGTATTGCTCTATGTAATTGCCTAGTCCAATGGAATGCGTTGCCTATGAGTTTCCATTGGATTGATAGGCCAGGTACCGTCTTTTGCTTTCGTTTGGCCATGTTGTGTGCGCAGTCACTAGGATAATGTGAGTTAATGTAGAATCAGTTTCACACTTCTCTGTGTTGGTGTAGTGGTAGGCTCTTTGCTTGGGCTGTGAGAGGTTGTGGGTTTGACACTGAGGCAAGGCCCATGGACTTTGTATGGCTGCATGTAATTGCCTAGTCCAATGGATTGTTTTTTATCTTTGAGTTTCCATTGGATTGATAGGCCTGGTACCGACTTTTGCTTTTGTTTGGCCATGTTGTGTGCGCAGTCACTAGGATTATGTGAATTTATGTAGAGTAAGTTTTGCACTTCTCTGTATTGGTGTAGTGGTAGGCTCTTTACTTGGGCTGTGAGAGGTTGTGGGTTTGACTCTGAAGCAAGGCCCATGGATTTTGTATGGCTCTATGTAATTGCCTAGTCCAATGGAGTGCGGTGCCTATGAGTTTCTATTGGATTGATAGGCCAGGTACCGTCTTTTGCTTTCGTTTGGCCATGTTGTGTGCGCAGTCACTAGGATTATGTGAATTTATGTAGAGTAAGTTTTGCACTTCTCTGTGTTGGTGTAGTGGTAGGCTCTTTACTTGGGCTGTGAGAGATTGTGGGTTTGACTCTGAAGCAAGGCCCATGGATTTTGTATGGCTCTATGTAATTGCCTAGTCCAATGGAATGCGTTGTCTATGAGTTTCCATTGGATTGATAGGCCAGGTACCGTCTTTTGCTTTCGTTTGGCCATGTTGTGTGCGCAGTCACTAGGATTATGTGAATTTATGTAGAGTAAGTTTTGCACTTCTCTGTGTTGGTGTAGTGGTAGGCTCTTTACTTTGGCTGTGAGAGGTTTTGGGGTTTGACTCTGAAGCAAAGCCCATGGATTTTGTATGGCTCTATGTAATTGCCTAGTCCAATGGAATGCGTTGCCTATGAGTTTCCATTGGATTGATAGGCCAGCTACCGTCTTTTGCTTTCTTTTGGCCATGTTGTGTGCGCAGTCACTAGGATAATGTGAGTTAATGTAGAATCAGTTTCACACTTCTCTGTGTTGGTGTAGTGGTAGGCTCTTTGCTTGGGATGCGAGAGGTTGTGGGTTCGACGCTGAGGCAAGGCCCATGGACTTTGTATGGCTGCATGTAATTGCCTAGTCCAATGGATTGTGTTGCCTTTGAGTTTCCATTGGATTGATAGGCCTGGTACCGTCTTTTGCTTTTGTTTGGCCATGTTGTGTGCGCAGTCACTAGGATTATGTGAATTTATGTAGAGTAAGTTTTGCACTTCTCTGTGTTGGTGTAGTGGTAGGCTCTTTACTTGGGCTGCGAGAGGTTGTGGGTTCGACGCTGAGGCAAGGCCCATGGACTTTTTGTGGCTGCATTTAATTGCCTAGTCCAATGGATTGTGTTGCCTTTGAGTTTCCAATGGATTGATAGGCCTGGTACCGTCTTTTGCTTTTGTTTGGCCATGTTGTGTGCGCAGTCACTAGGATTATGTGAATTTATGTAGAGTAAGTTTTGCACTTCTCTGTGTTGGTGTAGTGGTAGGCTCTTTACTTGGGCTGTGAGAGGTTGTGGGTTTGACTCTGAAGCAAGGCCCATGGATTTTGTATGGCTCTATGTAATTGCCTAGTCCAATGGAATGCGTTGCCTATGAGTTTCCATTGGATTGATAGGCCAGGTACTGTCTTTTGCTTTCGTTTGGCCATGTTGTGTGCGCAGTCACTAGGATTATGTGAATTTATGTAGAGTAAGTTTTGCACTTCTCTGTGTTGGTGTAGTGGTAGGCTCTTTACTTGGGCTGTGAGAGGTTGTGGGTTTGACTCTGAAGCAAGGCCCATGGATTTTGTATGGCTCTATGTAATTGCCTAGTCCAATGGAATGCGTTGCCTATGAGTTTCCATTGGATTGATAGGCCAGGTACCGTCTTTTGCTTTCGTTTGGCCATGTTGTGTGCGCAGTCACTAGGATAATGTGAGTTAATGTAGAATCAGTTTCACACTTCTCTGTGTTGGTGTAGTGGTAGGCTCTTTGCTTGGGCTGCGAGAGGTTGTGGGTTCGACGCAGAGGCAAGGCCCATGGACTTTGTATGGCTGCATGTAATTGCCTAGTCCAATGGATTGTGTTGCCTTTGAGTTTCCATTGGATTGATAGGCCTGGTACCGTCTTTTGCTTTCGTTTGGCCATGTTGTGTGCGCAGTCACTAGGATTATGTGAATTTATGTAGAGTAAGTTTTGCACTTCTCTGTGTTGGTGTAGTGGTAGGCTCTTTACTTGGGCTGTGAGAGGTTGTGGGTTTGACTCTGAAGCAAGGCCCATGGATTTTGTATGGCTCTATGTAATTGCCTAGTCCAATGGAATGCGTTGCCTATGAGTCTCCATTGGATTGATAGGCCTGGTACCGTCTTTTGCTTTTGTTTGGCCATGTTGTGTGCGCAGTCAGTAGGATTATGTGAATTTATGTAGAGTAAGTTTTGCACTTCTCTGTGTTGGTGTAGTGGTAGGCTCTTTACTTGGGCTGCGAGAGGTTGTGGGTTCGACGCTGAGGCAAGGCCCATGGACTTTGTGTGGCTGCATGTAATTGCCTAGTCCAATGGATTGTGTTGCCTTTGAGTTTCCATTGGATTGATAGGCCTGGTACCGTCTTTTGCTTTTGTTTGGCCATGTTGTGTGCGCAGTCACTAGGATTATGTGAATTTATGTAGAGTAAGTTTTGCACTTCTCTGTGTTGGTGTAGTGGTAGGCTCTTTACTTGGGCTGTGAGAGGTTGTGGGTTTGACTCTGAAGCAAGACCCATGGATTTTGTATGGCTCTATGTAATTGCCTAGTTCTATGGAATGCGTTGCCTATGAGTTTCCATTGGATTGATAGGCCAGGTACCGTCTTTTGCTTTCGTTTGGCTATGTTGTGTGCGCAGTCACTAGGATTATGTGAATTTATGTAGAGTAAGTTTTGCACTTCTCTGTGTTGGTGTAGTGGTAGGCTCTTTACTTGGGCTGTGAGAGGTTGTGGGTTTGACTCTGAAGCAAGGCCCATGGATTTTGTATGGCTCTATGTAATTGCCTAGTCCAATGGAGTGCGTTGCCTTTGAGTTTCCATTGGATTGATAGGCCAGGTACCGTCTTTTGCTTTCGTTTGGCCATGTTGTGTGCGCAGTCACTAGGATAATGTGAGTTAATGTAGAATCAGTTTCACACTTTTCTGTGTTGGTGTAGTGGTAGGCTCTTTGCTTGGGCTGCGAGAGGTTGTGGGTTCGACGCTGAGGCAAGGCCCGTGGAGTTTGTATGGCTGCATGTAATGACCTAGTCCAATAGACTGTGTTGCCTGTGAGTTTCAATTGGTTTGATAGGCCAGGTATTGTCTTTTGCTTTTGTTTGGCCATGTTGTATGCGCAGTCACTAGGATTATGGGAATTAATGAAGAGGCTGTTTCCCACTTCTCTGTGTTGGTGTAGTGGTAGGCTCTTTGCTTGGGCTGCGAGAGGTTGTGGGTTCAACGCTGAGGCAAGGCCCATGGACTTTGTATGGCTGCATGTAATTGCCTAGTCCAATGGATTGTGTTGCTTTTGAGTTTCCATTGGATTGATAGGCCTGGTAGCGTCTTTTGCTTTTGTTTGGCCATGTTGTGTGCGCAGTCACTAGGATTATGTGAATTTATGTAGAGTAAGTTTTGCACTTCTCTGAGTTGGTGTAGTGGCAGGCTCTTTACTTGGGCTGTGAGAGGTTGTGGGTTTGACTCTGAAGCAAGGCCCATTGATTTTGTATGGCTCTATGTAATTGCCTAGTCCAATGGAATGCGTTGCCTATGAGTTTCCATTGGATTGATAGGCCAGGTACCGTCTTTTGCTTTCGTTTGGCCATGTTGTGTGCGCAGTCACTAGGATTATGTGAATTTATGTAGAGTAAGTATTGCACTTCTCTGTGTTGGTGTAGTGGTAGGCTCTTTACTTGGGCTGTGAGAGGTTGTGGGTTTGACTCTGAAGCAAGGCCCATGGATTTTGTATGGCTCTAAGTAATTGCCTAGTCCAATGGAGTGCGTTGCCTTTGAGTTTCCATTGGATTGATAGGCCAGGTACCGTCTTTTGCTTTCATTTGGCCATGTTGTGTGCGCAGTCACTAGGATAATGTGAGTTAATGTAGAATCAGTTTCACACTTTTCTGTGTTGGTGTAGTGGTAGGCTCTTTGCTTGGGCTGCGAGAGGTTGTGGGTTCGACGCTGAGGCAAGGCCCATGGACTTTGTATGGCTGCATGTAATGACCTAGTCCAATAGACTGTGTTGCCTGTGAGTTTCAATTGGTTTGATAGGCCAGGTATTGTCTTTTGCTTTTGTTTGGCCATGTTGTATGCGCAGTCACTAGGATTATGGGAATTAATGAAGAGGCTGTTTCCCACTTCTCTGTGTTGGTGTAGTGGTAGGCTCTTTGCTTGGGCTGCGAGAGGTTGTGGGTTCAACGCTGAGGCAAGGCCCATGGACTTTGTATGGCTGCATGTAATTGCCTAGTCCAATGGATTGTGTTGCCTTTGAGTTTCCATTGGATTGATAGGCCTGGTAGCGTCTTTTGCTTTTGTTTGGCCATGTTGTGTGCGCAGTCACTAGGATTATGTGAATTTATGTAGAGTAAGTTTTGCACTTCTCTGAGTTGGTGTAGTGGTAGGCTCTTTACTTGGGCTGTGAGAGGTTGTGGGTTTGACTCTGAAGCAAGGCCCATTGATTTTGTATGGCTCTATGTAATTGCCTAGTCCAATGGAATGCGTTGCCTATGAGTTTCCATTGGATTGATAGGCCAGGTACCGTCTTTTGCTTTCGTTTGGCCATGTTGTGTGCGCAGTCACTAGGATTATGTGAATTTATGTAGAATAAATTTTGCACTTCTCTGTGTTGGTGTAGTGGTAGGCTCTTTACTTGGGCTGTGAGAGGTTGTGGGTTTGACTCTGAAGCAAGGCCCATGGATTTTGTATGGCTCTATGTAATTGCCTGGTCCAATGCATTGTGTTGCCTATGAGTTTCCATTGGATTGATAGGCCAGGTACCGCCTTTTGCTTTCGTTTGGCCATGTTGTGTGCGCAGTCACTAGGATAATGTGAGTTAATGTAGAATCAGTTTCACACTTCTCTGTGTTGGTGTAGTGGTAGGCTCTGTGCTTTGGCTGCGAGAGGTTGTGGGTTCGACGCTGAGGCAAGGCCCATGGATTTTGTATGGCTGCATGTAATTGCCTAGTCCAATGGATTGTGTTGCCTTTGAGTTTCCATTGGATTGATAGGCCTGGTACCGACTTTTGCTTTTGTTTGGCAATGTTGTGTGCGCAGTCACTAGGATTATGTGAATTTATGTAGAGTAAGTTTTGCACTTCTCTGTGTTGGTGTAGTGGTAGGCTCTTTACTTGGGCTGTGAGAGGTTGTGGGTTTGACTCTGAAGCAAGGCCCATGGATTTTGTATGGCTCTATGTAATTGCCTAGTCCAATGGAATGCGTTGCCTATGAGTTTCCATTGGATTGATAGGCCAGGTACCGTCTTTTGCTTTCGTTTGGCCATGTTGTGTGCGCAGTCACTAGGATAATGTGAGTTAATGTAGAATCAGTTTCACACTTCTCTGTGTTGGTGTAGTGGTAGGCTCTTTGCTTGGGCTGCGAGAGGTTGTGGGTTCGACGCTGAGGCAAGGCACATCGGCTTTGTATGGCTGCATGTAATTGCCTAGTCCAATGGATTGTGTTGCCTTTGAGTTTCCATTGGATTGATAGGCCTGGTACCGTCTTTTGCTTTTGTTTGGCCATGTTGTGTGCGCAGTCACTAGGATTATGTGAATTTATGTAGAGTAAGTTTTGCACTTCTCTGTGTTGGTGTAGTGGTAGGCTCTTTACTTGGGCTGTGAGAGGATGTGGGTTCGACGCTGAAGCAAGGCCCATGGATTTTGTATGGCTCTATGTAATTGCCTAGTCCAATGGAATGCGTTTCTTATGAGTTTCCATTGGATTGATAGGCCAGGTACCGTCTTTTGCTTTCGTTTGGCCATGTTGTGTGCGCAGTCACTAGGATAATGTGAGTTAATGTAGAATCAGTTTCACACTTCTCTGTGTTGGTGTACTGGTAGGCTCTTTGCTTGGGCTGCGAGAGGTTGTGGGTTTGACGCTGAGGCAAGGCCCATGGACTTTGTATGGCTGCATGTAATTGCCTAGTCCAATGGATTGTGTTGCCGTTGAGTTTCCATTGGATTGATAGGCCAGGTACCGTCTTTTGCTTTCGTTTGGCTATGTTGTGTGCGCAGTCACTAGGATTATGTGAATTTATGTAGAGTAAGTTTTGCACTTCTCTGTGTTGGTGTAGTGGTAGGCTCTTTACTTGGGCTGTGAGAGGTTGTGGGTTTGACTCTGAAGCAAGGCCCATGGATTTTGTATGGCTCTATGTAATTGCCTAGTCCAATGGAGTGCGTTGCCTTTGAGTTTCCATTGGATTGATAGGCCAGGTACCGTCTTTTGCTTTCGTTTGGCCATGTTGTGTGCGCAGTCACTAGGATAATGTGAGTTAATGTAGAATCAGTTTCACACTTTTCTGTGTTGGTGTAGTGGTAGGCTCTTTGCTTGGGCTGCGAGAGGTTGTGGGTTCGACGCTGAGGCAAGGCCCATGGAGTTTGTATGGCTGCATGTAATGACCTAGTCCAATAGACTGTGTTGCCTGTGAGTTTCAATTGGTTTGATAGGCCAGGTATTGTCTTTTGCTTTTGTTTGGCCATGTTGTATGCGCAGTCACTAGGATTATGGGAATTAATGAAGAGGCTGTTTCCCACTTCTCTGTGTTGGTGTAGTGGTAGGCTCTTTGCTTGGGCTGCGAGAGGTTGTGGGTTCAACGCTGATGCAAGGCCCATGGACTTTGTATGGCTGCATGTAATTGCCTAGTCCAATGGATTGTGTTGCTTTTGAGTTTCCATTGGATTGATAGGCCTGGTAGCGTCTTTTGCTTTTGTTTGGCCATGTTGTGTGCGCAGTCACTAGGATTATGTGAATTTATGTAGAGCAAGTTTTGCACTTCTCTGAGTTGGTGTAGTGGCAGGCTCTTTACTTGGGCTGTGAGAGGTTGTGGGTTTGACTCTGAAGCAAGGCCCATTGATTTTGTATGGCTCTATGTAATTGCCTAGTCCAATGGAATGCGTTGCCTATGAGTTTCCATTGGATTGATAGGCCAGGTACCGTCTTTTGCTTTCGTTTGGCCATGTTGTGTGCGCAGTCACTAGGATTATGTGAATTTATGTAGAGTAAGTTTTGCACTTCTCTGTGTTGGTGTAGTGGTAGGCTCTTTACTTGGGCTGTGAGAGGTTGTGGGTTTGACTCTGAAGCAAGGCCCATGGATTTTGTATGGCTCTAAGTAATTGCCTAGTCCAATGGAGTGCGTTGCCTTTGAGTTTCCATTGGATTGATAGGCCAGGTACCGTCTTTTGCTTTCATTTGGCCATGTTGTGTGCGCAGTCACTAGGATAATGTGAGTTAATGTAGAATCAGTTTCACACTTTTCTGTGTTGGTGTAGTGGTAGGCTCTTTGCTTGGGCTGCGAGAGGTTGTGGGTTCGACGCTGAGGCAAGGCCCATGGACTTTGTATGGCTGCATGTAATGACCTAGTCCAATAGACTGTGTTGCCTGTGAGTTTCAATTGGTTTGATAGGCCAGGTATTGTCTTTTGCTTTTGTTTGGCCATGTTGTATGCGCAGTCACTAGGATTATGGGAATTAATGAAGAGGCTGTTTCCCACTTCTCTGTGTTGGTGTAGTGGTAGGCTCTTTGCTTGGGCTGCGAGAGGTTGTGGGTTCAACGCTGAGGCAAGGCCCATGGACTTTGTATGGCTGCATGTAATTGCCTAGTCCAATGGATTGTGTTGCCTTTGAGTTTCCATTGGATTGATAGGCCTGGTAGCGTCTTTTGCTATTGTTTGGCCATGTAGTGTGCGCAGTCACTAGGATTATGTGAATTTATGTAGAGTAAGTTTTGCACTTCTCTGAGTTGGTGTAGTGGTAGGCTCTTTACTTGGGCTGTGAGAGGTTGTGGGTTTGACTCTGAAGCAAGGCCCATTGATTTTGTATGGCTCTATGTAATTGCCTAGTCCAATGGAATGCGTTGCCTATGAGTTTCCATTGGATTGATAGGCCAGGTACCGTCTTTTGCTTTCGTTTGGCCATGTTGTGTGCGCAGTCACTAGGATTATGTGAATTTATGTAGAATAAATTTTGCACTTCTCTGTGTTGGTGTAGTGGTAGGCTCTTTACTTGGGCTGTGAGAGGTTGTGGGTTTGACTCTGAAGCAAGGCCCATGGATTTTGTATGGCTCTATGTAATTGCCTGGTCCAATGCATTGTGTTGCCTATGAGTTTCCATTGGATTGATAGGCCAGGTACCGCCTTTCGCTTTCGTTTGGCCATGTTGTGTGCGCAGTCACTAGGATAATGTGAGTTAATGTAGAATCAGTTTCACACTTCTCTGTGTTGGTGTAGTGGTAGGCTCTGTGCTTTGGCTGCGAGAGGTTGTGGGTTCGACGCTGAGGCAAGGCCCATGGATTTTGTATGGCTGCATGTAATTGCCTAGTCCAATGGATTGTGTTGCCTTTGAGTTTCCATTGGATTGATAGGCCTGGTACCGACTTTTGCTTTTGTTTGGCAATGTTGTGTGCGCAGTCACTAGGATTATGTGAATTTATGTAGAGTAAGTTTTGCACTTCTCTGTGTTGGTGTAGTGGTAGGCTCTTTACTTGGGCTGTGAGAGGTTGTGGGTTTGACTCTGAAGCAAGGCCCATGGATTTTGTATGGCTCTATGTAATTGCCTAGTCCAATGGAATGCGTTGCCTATGAGTTTCCATTGGATTGATAGGCCAGGTACCGTCTTTTGCTTTCGTTTGGCCATGTTGTGTGCGCAGTCACTAGGATAATGTGAGTTAATGTAGAATCAGTTTCACACTTCTCTGTGTTGGTGTAGTGGTAGGCTCTTTGCTTGGGCTGCGAGAGGTTGTGGGTTCGACGCTGAGGCAAGGCACATCGGCTTTGTATGGCTGCATGTAATTGCCTAGTCCAATGGATTGTGTTGCCTTTGAGTTTCCATTGGATTGATAGGCCTGGTACCGTCTTTTGCTTTTGTTTGGCCATGTTGTGTGCGCAGTCACTAGGATTATGTGAATTTATGTAGAGTAAGTTTTGCACTTCTCTGTGTTGGTGTAGTGGTAGGCTCTTTACTTGGGCTGTGAGAGGTTGTGGGTTCGACGCTGAAGCAAGGCCCATGGATTTTGTATGGCTCTATGTAATTGCCTAGTCCATTGGAATGCGTTTCTTATGAGTTTCCATTGGATTGATAGGCCAGGTACCGTCTTTTGCTTTCGTTTGGCCATGTTGTGTGCGCAGTCACTAGGATAATGTGAGTTAATGTAGAATCAGTTTCACACTTCTCTGTGTTGGTGTACTGGTAGGCTCTTTGCTTGGGCTGCGAGAGGTTGTGGGTTTGACGCTGAGGCAAGGCCCATGGACTTTGTATGGCTGCATGTAATTGCCTAGTCCAATGGATTGTGTTGCCGTTGAGTTTCCATTGGATTGATAGGCCTGGTACCGTCTTTTGCTTTTGTTTGGCCATGTTGTGTGCGCAGTCACTAGGATTATGTGAATTTATGTAGAGTAAGTTTTGCACTTCTCTGTGTTGGTGTATTGGTAGGCTCTTTACTTGGGCTGTGAGAGGTTGTGGGTTTGACTCTGAAGCAAGGCCCATGGATTTTGTATGGCTCTATGTAATTGCCTAGTCCAATGGAATGCGTTGCCTATGAGTTTCCATTGGATTGATAGGCCAGGTACCGTCTTTTGCTTTCGTTTGTCCATGTTGTGTGCGCAGTCACTAGGATTATGTGAATTTATGTAGAGTAAGTTTTGCACTTCTCTTTGTTGGTGTAGTGGTAGGCTCTTTACTTGGGCTGTGAGAGGTTGTGGGTTTGACTCTGAAGCAAGGCCCATGGATTTTGTATGGCTCTATGTAATTGCCTAGTCCAATGGAATGCGTTGCCTATGAGTTTCCATTGGATTGATAGGCCAGGTACCGTCTTTTGCTTTCGTTTGGCCATGTTGTGTGCGCAGTCACTAGGATAATGTGAGTTAAATTAGAATCAGTTTCACACTTCTCTGTGTTGGTGTAGTGGTAGGCTCTTTGCTTGGGCTGCGAGAGGTTGTGGGTTCGACGCTGAGGCAAGGCCCATGGACTTTGTATGGCTGCATGTAATTGCCTAGTCCAATGGATTGTGTTGCCTTTGAGTTTCCATTGGATTGATAGGACTGGTACCGTCTTTTGCTTTTGTTTGGCCATGTTGTGTGCGCAGTCACTAGGATTATGTGAATTTATGTAGAGTATGTTTTGCAATTCTCTGTATTGGTGTAGTGGTAGGCTCTTTACTTGGGCTGTGAGAGGTTGTGGGTTTGACTCTGAAGCAAGGCCCATGGATTTTGTATGGGTCTATGTAATTGCCTAGTCCAATGGAATGCGTTGCCTATGAGTTTCTATTGGATTGATAGGCCAGGCACCGTCTTTTGCTTTCGTTTGGCCATGTTGTGTGCGCAGTCACTAGGATTATGTGAATTTATGTAGAGTAAGCTTTGCACTTCTCTGTGTTGGTGTAGTGGTAGGCTCTTTACTTGGGCTGTGAGAGGTTGTGGGTTTGACTCTGAAGCAAGGCCCATGGATTTTGTATGGCTCTATGTAATTGCCTAGTCCTATGGAATGCGTTGCCTATGAGTTTCTATTGGATTGATAGGCCAGGTACCGTCTTTTGCTTTCGTTTGGCCATGTTGTGTGCGCAGTCACTAGGATAATGTGAATTTATGTAGAGTAAGTTTTGCACTTCTCTGTGTTGGTGTAGTGGTAGGCTCTTTACTTGGGCTGTGAGAGGTTGTGAGTTTGACTCTGAAGCAAGGCCCATGGATTTTGTATGGCTCTATGTAATTGCCTAGTCCAATGGAATGCGTTGCCTATGAGTTTCCATTGGATTGATAGGCCAGGTACCGTCTTTTGCTTTCGTTTGGCCATGTTGTGTGCGCAGTCACTAGGATAATGTGAGTTAATGTAGAATCAGTTTCACACTTCTCTGTGTTGGTGTAGTGGTAGGCTCTTTGCTTGGGCTGCGAGAGGTTGTGGGTTCGACGCTGAGGCAAGGCCCATGGACTTTGTATGGCTGCATGTAATTGCCTAGTCCAACTAGTCCAATGGATTGTGTTGCCTTTGAGTTTCCATTGGATTGATAGGCCTGGTACTGTCTTTTGCTTTTGTTTGGCCATGTTGTGTGCGCAGTCACTAGGATTATGTGAATTTATGTAGAGTAAGTTTTGCGCTTCTCTGTGTTGGTCTTGTGGTAGGCTCTTTACTTGGGCTGTGAGAGGTTGTGGGTTTGACTCTGAAGCAAGGCCCATGGATTTTGTATGGCTCTATGTAATTGCCTAGTCCAATGGCATGTGTTGCCTATGAGTTTCCATTGGATTGATAGGCCAGGTACCGTCTTTTGCTTTCGTTTGGCCATGTTGTGTGCGCAGTCACTAGGATAATGTGAGTTAATGTAGAATCAGCTTCCCACTTCTCTGTGTTGGTGTAGTGGTAGGCTCTTTGCTTGGGCTGCGAGAGGTTGTGGGTTCAACGCTGAGGCAAGGCCCATGGACTTTGTATGGCTGCATGTAATTGCCTAGTCCAATGGATTGTGTTGCCTTTGAGTTTCCATTGGATTGATAGGCCTGGTAGCGTCTTTTGCTTTTGTTTGGCCATGTTGTGTGCGCAGTCACTAGGATTATGTGAATTTATGTAGAGTAAGTTTTGCACTTCTCTGAGTTGGTGTAGTGGTAGGCTCTTTACTTGGGCTGTGAGAGGTTGTGGGTTTGACTCTGAAGCAAGGCCCATTGATTTTGTATGGCTCTATGTAATTGCCTAGTCCAATGGAATGCGTTGCCTATGAGTTTCCATTGGATTGATAGGCCATGTACCGTCTTTTGCTTTCGTTTGGCCATGTTGTGTGCGCAGTCACTAGGATTATGTGAATTTATGTAGAGTAAGTTTTGCACTTCTCTGTGTTGGTGTAGTGGTAGGCTCTTTACTTGGGCTGTGAGAGGTTGTGGGTTTGACTCTGAAGCAAGGCCCATGGATTTTGTATGGCTCTATGTAATTGCCTGGTCCAATGCATTGTGTTGCCTATGAGTTTCCATTGGATTGATAGGCCAGGTACCGGCTTTTGCTTTCGTTTGGCCATGTTGTGTGCGCAGTCACTAGGATAATGTGAGTTAATGTAGAATCAGTTTCACACTTCTCTGTGTTGGTGTAGTGGTAGGCTCTTTGCTTGGGCTGCGAGAGGTTGTGGGTTCGACGCTGAGGCAAGGCCCATGGACTTTGTATGGCTGCATGTAATTGCCTAGTCCAATGGATTTAGTTGCCTTTGAGTTTCCATTGGATTGATAGGCCTGGTACCGTCTTTTGCTTTTGTTTGGCCATGTTGTGTGCGCAGTCACTAGGATTATGTGAATTTATGTAGAGTAAGTTTTGCACTTCTCTGTGTTGGTGTAGTGGTAGGCTCTTTACTTGGGCTGTGAGAGGTTGTGGGTTCGACGCTGAAGCAAGGCCCATGGATTTTGTATTGCTCTATGTAATTGCCTAGTCCAATGGAATGCGTTGCCTATGAGTTTCCATTGGATTGATAGGCCAGGTACCGTCTTTTGCTTTCGTTTGGCCATGTTGTGTGCGCAGTCACTAGGATAATGTGAGTTAATGTAGAATCAGTTTCACACTTCTCTGTGTTGGTGTAGTGGTAGGCTCTTTGCTTGGGCTGTGAGAGGTTGTGGGTTTGACACTGAGGCAAGGCCCATGGACTTTGTATGGCTGCATGTAATTGCCTAGTCCAATGGATTGTTTTTTATCTTTGAGTTTCCATTGGATTGATAGGCCTGGTACCGACTTTTGCTTTTGTTTGGCCATGTTGTGTGCGCAGTCACTAGGATTATGTGAATTTATGTAGAGTAAGTTTTGCACTTCTCTGTATTGGTGTAGTGGTAGGCTCTTTACTTGGGCTGTGAGAGGTTGTGGGTTTGACTCTGAAGCAAGGCCCATGGATTTTGTATGGCTCTATGTAATTGCCTAGTCCAATGGAGTGCGGTGCCTATGAGTTTCTATTGGATTGATAGGCCAGGTACCGTCTTTTGCTTTCGTTTGGCCATGTTGTGTGCGCAGTCACTAGGATTATGTGAATTTATGTAGAGTAAGTTTTGCACTTCTCTGTGTTGGTGTAGTGGTAGGCTCTTTACTTGGGCTGTGAGAGATTGTGGGTTTGACTCTGAAGCAAGGCCCATGGATTTTGTATGGCTCTATGTAATTGCCTAGTCCTATGGAATGCGTTGCCTATGAGTTTCCATTGGACTGATAGACCAGGTACCGTCTTTTGCTTTCGTTTGGCCATGTTGTGTGCGCAGTCACTAGGATAATGTGAATTTATGTAGAGTAAGTTTTGCACTTCTCTGTGTTGGTGTAGTGGTAGGCTCTTTACTTGGGCTGTGAGAGGTTGTGGGTTTGACTCTGAAGCAAGGCCCATGGATTTTGTATGGCTCTATGTAATTGCCTGGTCCAATGCATTGTGTTGCCTATGAGTTTCCATTGGATTGATAGGCCAGGTACCGGCTTTTGCTTTCGTTTGGCCATGTTGTGTGCGCAGTCACTAGGATAATGTGAGTTAATGTAGAATCAGTTTCACACTTCTCTGTGTTGGTGTAGTGGTAGGCTCTTTGCTTGGGCTGCGAGAGGTTGTGGGTTCGACGCTGAGGCAAGGCCCATGGACTTTGTATGGCTGCATGTAATTGCCTAGTCCAATGGATTGTGTTGCCTTTGAGTTTCCATTGGATTGATAGGCCTGGTACCGACTTTTGCTTTTGTTTGGCCATGTTGTGTGCGCAGTCACTAGGATTATGTGAATTTATGTAGAGTAAGTTTTGCACTTCTCTGTGTTGGTGTAGTGGTAGGCTCTTTACTTGGGCTGTGAGAGGTTGTGGGTTCGACGCTGAAGCAAGGCCCATGGATTTTGTATTGCTCTATGTAATTGCCTAGTCCAATGGAATGCGTTGCCTATGAGTTTCCATTGGATTGATAGGCCAGGTACCGTCTTTTGCTTTCGTTTGGCCATGTTGTGTGCGCAGTCACTAGGATAATGTGAGTTAATGTAGATTCAGTTTCACACTTCTCTGTGTTGGTGTAGTGGTAGGCTCTTTGCTTGGGCTGTGAGAGGTTGTGGGTTTGACGCTGAGGCAAGACCCATGGACTTTGTATGGCTGCATGTAATTGCCTAGTCCAATGGATTGTTTTTTATCTTTGAGTTTCCATTGGATTGATAGGCCTGGTACCGTCTTTTGCTTTTGTTTGGCCATGTTGTGTGCGCAGTCACTAGGATTATGTGAATTTATGTAGAGTAAGTTTTGCACTTCTCTGTATTGGTGTAGTGGTAGGCTCTTTACTTGGGCTGTGAGAGGTTGTGGGTTTGACTCTGAAGCAAGGCCCATGGATTTTGTATGGCTCTATGTAATTGCCTAGTCCAATGGAGTGCGGTGCCTATGAGTTTCTATTGGATTGATAGGCCAGGTACCGTCTTTTGCTTTCGTTTGGCCATGTTGTGTGCGCAGTCACTAGGATTATGTGAATTTATGTAGAGTAAGTTTTGCACTTCTCTGTGTTGGTGTAGTGGTAGGCTCTTTACTTGGGCTGTGAGAGATTGTGGGTTTGACTCTGAAGCAAGGCCCATGGATTTTGTATGGCTCTATGTAATTGCCTAGTCCTATGGAATGCGTTGCCTATGAGTTTCCATTGGACTGATAGACCAGGTACCGTCTTTTGCTTTCGTTTGGCCATGTTGTGTGCGCAGTCACCAGGATAATGTGAATTTATGTAGAGTAAGTTTTGCACTTCTCTGTGTTGGTGTAGTGGTAGGCTCTTTACTTGGGCTGTGAGAGGTTGTGGGTTTGACTCTGAAGCAAGGCCCATGGATTTTGTATGGCTCTATGTAATTGCCTAGTCCAATGGCATGCGTTGCTTATGAGTTTCCATTGGATTGATAGGCCAGGTACCGTCTTTTGTTTTCGTTTGGCCATGTTGTGTGCGCAGTCACTAGGATAATGTGAATTTATGTAGAGTAAGTTTTGCACTTCTCTGTGTTGGTGTAGTGGTAGGCTCTTTACTTGGGCTGTGAGAGGTTGTGGGTTTGACTCTGAAGCAAGGCCCATGGATTTTGTATGGCTCTATGTAATTGCCTAGTCCAATGGAATGCGTTGCCTATGAGTTTCCATTGGATTGATAGGCCAGGTACCGTCTTTTGCTTTCGTTTGGCCATGTTGTGTGCGCAGTCACTAGGATTATGTGAATTTATGTAGAGTAAGTTTTGCACTTCTCTGTGTTGGTGTAGTGGTAGGCTCTTTACTTGGGCTGTGAGAGGTTGTGGGTTTCACTCTGAAGCAAGGCCCATGGATTTTGTATGGCTCTATGTAATTGCCTAGTCCAATGGAATGCGTTGCCTATGAGTTTCCATTGAATTGATAGGCCAGGTACCGTCTTTTGTTTTCGTTTGGCCATGTTGTGTGCGCAGTCACTAGGATAATGTGAATTTATGTAGAGAAAGTTTTGCACTTCTCTGTGTTGGTGTAGTGGTAGGCTCTTTACTTGGGCTGTGAGAGGTTGTGGGTTTGACTCTGAAGCAAGGCCCATGGATTTTGTATGGCTCTATGTAATTGCCTAGTCCAATGGAATGCGTTGCCTATGAGTTTCCATTGGATTGATAGGCCAGGTACCGTCTTTTGCTTTCGTTTGGCCATGTTGTGTGCGCAGTCACTAGGATTATGTGAATTTATGTAGAGTAAGTTTTGCACTTCTCTGTGTTGGTGTAGTGGTAGGCTCTTTACTTGGGCTGTGAGAGGTTGTGGGTTTGACTCTGAAGCAAGGCCCATGGATTTTGTATGGCTGCATTTAATTGCCTAGTCCAATGGATTGTGTTGCCTTTGAGTTTCCATTGGATTGATAGGCCTGGTACTGTCTTTTGCTTTTGTTTGGCCATGTTGTGTGCGCAGTCACTAGGATTATGTGAATTTATGTAGAGTAAGTTTTGCACTTCTCTGTGTTGGTGTAGTGGTAGGCTCTTTACTTGGGCTGTGAGAGGTTGTGGGTTTGACTCTGAAGCAAGGCCCATGGATTTTGTATGGCTCTATGTAATTGCCTTGTCCAATGGAATGCGTTGCCTATGAGTTTCCATTGGATTGATAGGCCAGGTACCGTCTTTTGCTTTCGTTTGGCCATGTTGTGTGCGCAGTCACTAGGATTATGTGAATTTATGTAGAGTAAGTTTCGCACTTCTCTGTGTTGGTGTAGTGGTAGGCCCTTTACTTGGGCTGTGAGAGGTTGTGGGTTTGACTCTGAAGCAAGGCCCATGGATTTTGTATGGCTCTATGTAATTGCCTAGTCCAATGGAATGCGTTGCCTATGAGTTTCCATTGGATTGATAGGCCTGGTACCGTCTTTTGCTTTCGTTTGGCCATGTTGTGTGCGCAGTCACTAGGATAATGTGAGTTAATGTAGAGTCAGTTTCACACTTCTCTGTGTTGGTGTAGTGGTAGGCTCTTTGCTTGGGCTGTGAGAGGTTGTGGGTTCGACGCTGAGGCAAGGCCCATGGACTTTGTATGGCTGCATGTAATTGCCTAGTCCAATGGATTGTGTTGCCTTTGAGTTTCCATTGGATTGATAGGCCTGGTACCGTCTTTTGCTTTTGTTTGGCCATGTTGTGTGCGCAGTCACTAGGATTATGTGAATTTATGTAGAGTAAGTTTTGCACTTCTCTGTGTTGGTGTAGTGGTAGGCTCTTTACTTGGGCTGTGAGAGGTTGTGGTTTTGACTCTGAAGCAAGGCCCATGGATTTTGTATGGCTCTATGTAATTGCCTAGTCCAATGGAATGCGTTGCCTATGAGTTTCCATTGGATTGATAGGCCAGGTACCGTCTTTTGCTTTCGTTTGGCCATGTTGTGTGCGCAGTCACTAGGATAATGTGAGTTAATGTAGAATCAGTTTCACACTTCTCTGTGTTGGTGTAGTGGTAGGCTCTTTGCTTGGGCTGCGAGAGGTTGTGGGTTTGAAGCTGAGGCAAGACCCATGGACTTTGTATGGCTGCATGTAATTGCCTAGTCCAATGGATTGTGTTGCCTTTGAGTTTCCATTGGATTGATAGGCCTGGTACCGTCTTTTGCTTTTGTTTGGCCATGTTGTGTGCGCAGTCACTAGGATTATGTGAATTTATGTAGAGTAAGTTTTGCACTTCTCTGTGTTGGTGTAGTGGTAGGCTCTTTACTTGGGCTATGAGAGGTTGTGGGTTTGACGCTAAAGCAAGGCCCATGGACTTAGTATGGCTGCATGTAATTGCCTAGTCCAATGGATTGTGTTGCCTTTGAGTTTCCATTGGATTGATAGGCCTGGTACTGTCTTTTGCTTTTGTTTGGCCATGTTGTGTGCGCAGTCACTAGGATTATGTGAATTTATGTAGCGTAAGTTTTGCACTTCTCTGTGTTGGTGTAGTGGTAGGCTCTTTACTTGGGCTGTGAGAGGTTGTGGGTTTGACTCTGAGCCAAAGCCCATGGACTTTGTATGGCTGCATGTAATGACCTAGTCCAATAGACTGTGTTGCCTATAAGTCACTAGGATTATGTGAATTAATGTAGAGGCAGTTTCCCACTTCTCTGTGATGCTGTAGTGGAAGGCTCTTTGCTTAGGCTGCAAGAGGTTGTGGGTTTGACTCTGAGGCAAGGCCCATGGACTTTGGTGGTGTAGTGGTAGGCTCTTTGCTTGGGCTGCGAGAGTTTGTGGGTTCAATTCTGAGGCAAGGCCCATGGACTTTGTATGGCTGCATGTAATTGCCTAGTCCAATGGACTGTGTTACTTAAGATTTTCCATTGGATTGATAGGCCAGGTACTGTCTTTTGCTTTTGTTTGGCCATGTTGTGTGCGCAGTCACTAGGATTATGTGAATTAATGTAGAATCAGTTTCCCACTTCTCTTTGTTGGTGTAGTGGTAGGCTCTTTGCTTGGGCAGAGAGAGGTTGTGGGTACGATTCTGAGGCAAGGCCAATGGACATTATATGGCTGCATGTAATTGCCTAGTCCAATGGACTGTGGTACTTAAGATTTTCCATTGGATTGATAGGCCAGGTACTGTCTTTTGCTTTTGTTTGGCCATGTTGTGTGCGCAGTCACTAGGATTATGTGAATTAATGTAGAATCAGTTTCCCACTTCTCTTTGTTGGTGTAGTGGTAGGCTCTTTGCTTGGGCAGAGAGAGGTTGTGGGTACGATTCTGAGGCAAGGCCAATGGACATTGTATGGCTGCATGTAATTGCCTAGTCAAATGGACTGTGTTACCTAAGAGTTTCCATTGGATTGATAGGCCAGGTACTGTCTTTTGCTTTTGACTTGCCCATCCCAGGGCTATGGGACACCCGGTGCCGGGCCGGACTAGTCCGGTGGTCGTCAGTGGTGGCGGGGCCCGGCTCCGTGGCCCTGGTGGGTGTCAATTAATATGGCTGGTGATTTGGGAGTAATTAAAGTCTTTATTTCGTGACGCCACCTGTGGTTTGCGGCTATTAAGTCGCCGCTGCTGTGTGAGGCCTCCGGGGTGATGATATGCCAGCAATGGTTGTACTGCTCCCCACAGGTGGTGCGGTGCCCCGGGACACTATTGGTGCTCGTGAGAGTCTATGGTGTTGTGTGGATAACACGGTGCAGGGCCGACAGGCAATGAAAGAAACAGGCACAAACAACAGTCTCTTTACCTTCTCCTCTTTTACTTCACAAACGGTTAGTCCTGGGAGACCGTTACAGGTGGTAGAGGGCTCCGGCCGGCCTGGAAGTAACTGAGATGTCGTTTTGGCCAGATGAGTATGAGGCCTACTCCTGTTCTTTTCCTTACTGTGATAGGACCCTGCTCTCTGAATTTAGCAATGGCCCTCTTGCTGCTGGAACTGGTGGTACATCCCTTTCCCTCTGTGGTAGGCTGCGCAGGCCCTCTCTGGTGCTTCTTTGCTGGAGTCCACACCGGGCCCTGATGATGCAGCTGTACCTTCGGGCTGTTTATGGGCCAGGTGCTTGCAGCTCTGCTGCCCTTCGGATTCGGCTACCAGGGAGTATTTTAGGCCCTGGTGGCCACGGACTCCGATGTCCGAGTCTCTTCTGTGCCTCTCTGCTCCTCCTGCTTCCCTGGGCCAAGCTGCTCCAGCTCTAGGCCCCAGTTCCACAGGACAGCACACTCTGCGTCTGTACTCTCTGCTTTCTCCTACCGACTGAACACTAACCCCTCCCTCAGGTCAGGCTTAAGGAATGCTCCCTCGAATTCCAGGTTCAGAGCTCCCCCTGCTGGCCTGAGGGAGGAACTGCGTTGGATGTTAAACTTACTGGCCAATAGACCTCCCAATTACCTCCAAGTTCAGCATTAACCCTTTGGAGGGGCAATGCTGTTGTGGCGACCAGGTCCTGGGGCACCACACTCCCCCTTAGTTAAACTCAGTTCTCCTGGACTGAAGAAAAGAAAACAAAACATGTTACAACCTTAACCCCATTACGACCGCGTTACGTTTTAAAACGGCACCAAAAAAGGGTACTTATTCCTTTCTGCCGTTTTAAAACGGCGGGCAGAAATAAGTGTATAGCACCCCCCAGCGTCAGAAAATCTCCGGGGTTTCAGCTACCGGGGGTAGCTGAGACCCTGGAGATCATGTTTCGGGCCGGTTTTTCCGGTCCCCAGTCACGTGATGACCGGTATACACCGTATACCGATCATCAAGTTATAGTAAATGACCGCACCGGTAAAAAATGATTTATCTCTCATCTGGCATGATCAAACATGTCAGATGGGAGATAAATCTCTTTCCCGGTTCCCTCCGGTCCCCCGGTGTCTCCAAAGTGCCCCCCTGACCTCCAACCCCCTCCCGAAAATCCAAGATGGCCGCGCGCACCGGCGAGCACAGCAGCGCGCCGGTCACATTCACACTGTTCCTATGGTTTCTGTCGTATGTGCCATAACACATACGACAGAAACCTGCTCCCCAGGCCCTGCCAAGTCACCCCCTATCCCCACCCCGGTGTTCCCCGGTGTCCTACATACCTGTCGGAGCGCTGATCCTCCGCGGCCCCCTCCTCCGGCTCCTTACAGCAGACGCCGGTCACATGTGCAGAGCGCGGCTGTCAGCTTCCTGTGTTCAGGACGCTGGCTGCTGCTGCTGCTCGGCACTGTGCAGCTGTGACCCAGGGAGAGTGGGTGCAGATTCTTTGCACCCACTCTCCTCAAATGGTGGGTCTGCACTCCTAGAAAATGGGGGATACGTTCCCTGAACGTGTCCCCCATATTCTAGAAGGTCCAGAGGCGACGTGGGACGTCCAAATGGATTACAGCGGATTTTTTTTTTCTTTTCAATAAACTGGTGAATCAGGGAATGTTTTTGGGGAGTGTTTTTTCAAATATTTTTTTTTTGTTGTCAATTTTTTTATTTTATTACTGTCAATTAGTTATGTCTGGTATCAAATAGACGCCGTGACATAACTAATTGCTGGGCTTGATGCCAGGTGACATTTCACATCTGGTATGAACCCCATTTATTACCCCGTTTGCCAACGCACCAGGGCACGGGATGAGCTGGGGCGAAGCGCAAGGATTGGCGCATCTAATGGATGCGCCACTTCTGGGGCGGCTGCGGCCTGCTATTTTTAGGCTGGGAAGAGTCCAATAACCATGGCTCTTCCCACCCTGAGAATACCAGACCCCAGCTGTCAGCTTCACCTTGGCTGGTGATCTAATTTGGTAATTTGGGGGGACCCCACGTTTGTTTTGTTTTTTTTAATTATTTATTTATAAATAATTAAAAAAAAAAACAGCTTGGGGATCCCTCCAAATTAATCACCAGACAAGATGAAGCTGTCAGCTGTGGTTTGCAGGCTACAGCTGTCTGCTTTACCCTAGCTGGCTATCAAAAATAGAAGGGACCCCACGTCATTTATTTTAATTATTTTTTTTTTTTTTTGGGCTAAATACAAGGCTAGGCATCCTTTAGTGCCACATGAAAGGCATAAAAGGGCGCCAGCTTAGAATATGCAGGGGGTGGGACGTTATATATGTTTGACATGTATCCAATCATCCACTGTAGCATTTTAGGCTATGTGCCCACAATCAGGGTTTGCAGCGTTTTGGGCGCAGAGTGTTTTCCCTGCATCCATAGCGCTGCGTTGTGCAGTAGAAGCACAGTGGAAGGAGTTTTAGAAATCCCATGCCCACTGTGTTTCTTTTCTCCGCAGCATACACTGACCTGTGGCGCAGCTTCCCGAACCTCAGCATGTCAATTTATGCAGCGGAGACAAGAGTGTTCTCTGCAGGTAGAATAGAACTAAAGTCCACAGCAGCCTGAACCCAAATCGTGGGCATGGGCAGCTGCATTCTCCCGTGGACAACACTCACATCTCTGCAGAAAGGCTGACACTGTGTACTAAATGCCGTGTCGCTGGATCATGGCCACATAGCCTAAAAATGAGAAATTTGTTGCTACAGCAACATTTTTGTGAAGTACCTGTGGATTCAAAATGCTTACTATACTCCTGAATAAAATCCTTGAGGGGTCCAGTTTCCAAAATGAGGTCACTTGTGGGGCTTTTTTTGCTGTTTACGTACCTTAGGGGTAGAGTTGAGCGCGGTTCGTGGTTCGTGGTTCTCCAGTTCTAGGCTCGAGTGATTTTTGGGCTGTTCGAGATCGAACTAGAACTCAAGCTTTTTGCTAAAAGCTCGATAGTTCTAGATACGTTCGAGAACGGTTCTAGCAGCAAAAAGCAGGGCTTTTTACAGCTACAGTGTGCAGGAGCCATCGCTGGCAGCCTGCCACAAGCTGGTAACCAAGATAAACATCGGGTATCCAAGCAAAGCGCTTTGGTTAGTAACCCGATGTTTATCTTAGTTACGTGCAGGAAGCCCACACTTTCCCGCTCAGCTCGCTCCACCCCCTCCTGCCCGCGGCATGTACACATACATACACATACACAAACACACACACAAAGAGGAAATGTTTTGGGGACTGTTTTTTCAAATAAATTTCTTTTGTCGATTTTTTGTTTTTGTTAGTACTGACAGTTTATGATGTTGGGTATCTAATAGACGCCATGACATCACAAACTGCTGGGCTTGATCTCAGGTGACTTTACAGCTAGTATCAACCCGATTTATTACCCCGTTTGCCACTGCACCAGGGCACGGGATGAGCTGGGGTGAAGCGCCAGGATTGGCGCATCTAGTGGATGCGCCACGTCTGGGGTGCCTGCGGCCTGCTATTTTTAGGCTGTGAAGGCCCAATAACTATGGACCTTCCCACCCTGAGAATACCAGACCACAGCTGTCCGCTTTACCTTGGCTGGTGATCCAATTTGGGGGGTCCCCTACTTTTATTGTGTAATTATTAATATTTATAAAATAATTATAAAAAAGAGCCTGAGGGGACCTCCACATTGGATCCCCAACCACGGTAAAGCTGCCAGCTGTGGTTTTCAGGCTACAGCCGTCTGCTTTACCCTAGCTGGCTATCAAAAATGGGGGGACCCAACGTAATTTTTTTTTTTTAACTATTTTTTAAATAGAAAAAATTAATGGGCTTCCCTGTATTTTGATTGCCAACCAAGGTAACGGCAGGCAGATGGGGGTGGCAACCCATAGCTGTCTGCTTTATCTGCGCTGAGAATCAAAAATACCGCGGAGCGCTACGTCATTTTTTTAAAGATTTATTTTTACAGCACTGTGATGTCCAGCAATCAAAATACAGGGAAGCCCATTTTATTTTTAGTTATTTAAATAAATAATTAAAAAAAATATATGTTAGCTCCCACTGCATTTTTTGTATTGCTAGCTAAGGGTAATCCAAGCAGCTACTGGCTGCTAACCCCCACTGCTTGGTGTTACCTTCACTGGCAATGGAAAATCCAGGGAAGCATTTTTTTTTTTTTTTGCCAAAAAGCTACAAAAAAAGGACGTGAGCTTCGCCATATTTTTGTATGCTAGCCAGGTATAGCAGGCAGGTGCTGGAAGAGTTGGATACAGCGCCAGAAGATGGCGCTTCTATGAAAATGCCATTTTCTGAGGTGGCTGCAGACTGCAATTCGCAGCAGTGGGGCCCAGAAAGCTCAGGCCAACCGGTGGTGCGGATTCCAATCCCAGCTGCCTAGTTGTACCTGGCTGGACACAAAAATGGGGCAAAGCCTACGTCATTTGTTTTCTAATTATTTCATGAAATTCATGAAATAATAAAAAAAGGGCTTCCCTTTATTTTTGGTTCCCAGCCGGGTACAAATAGGCAACTGGGGGTTGGGGGCAGCCGTACCTGCCTGCTGTACCTGGCTAGCATACAAAAATATGGCGAAGCCACATAATTTTTTCAGGGGGCAAAAAACTTCTGCATACAGTCCTGGATGGAGTATGCTGAGCCTTGTAGTTCTGCAGCTGCTGTCTGTCTGTATGGAGAAGAGCAGACAGCAGCTGCAGAACTACAAGGCTCAGCATACTCCATCCAGGACTGTATGCAGAAGTTTTTTGCCCACCAAAAAAATGACGTGGGCTTCGCCATATTTTTGTATGCTAGCCAGGTACAGCTGGCAGCCACGGGCTGCCTCCAACCCCCAGTTGCCTATTTGTACCCGGCTGGGAACCAAAAATATAGGGAAGCCCGTTTTTTTTTAATTATTTCACTTATTTCATGAAATAATTAAAAAACAAATGACGTGGGCTTCGCCCTATTTTTGTGTCCAGCCGGGTACAACTAGGCAGCTGGGGATTGGAATCCGCAGCACAGGTTAGCCCGAGGTTTGTGGGCGCCTCTGCTGCGGATTTCAGTCCGCAGCCGTCCCAGAAAATGGCGCTCTCATAGAAGCGCCATCATCTGGCGCTGTATCCAACTCTTCCAACAGCCCTGGAGCCGGGTGGCTTGTTGGGTAATCATGAGTTAATACTGGCTTTGTTTTACCAGCCAGTATTAAGCCAGAGATTCTTAATGTCAGGCACGTTTGACCCGGCCATTAAGAATCTCCAATAAAGGGTTAAAAAAAGACACCACACAGAGAAAAAATACTTTAATAGAAATAAATACACAGACACATTAGAGACTCCATCTTTATTACCCCTGTCAGCCCTCCACGATCCTGCTCTTCTGTCTGTTTTCTTTCTAGTGTAGTAGTAGTGACGATTGTAGTGAGGGGCATCACTTGGGGCTGGGGAACCTCCATCCTAACTACAATGCTCACTACAATCGGGAAGCAGCGTGCAGCCTTCACTCCGTGAGTGATCACTGCTGGCTGCTAGCGGTAACGCTGACAGACGCGTTACCATAGCAACGGTGCTCCCGGAGCCGCGGTTAGCGGTGACGTCACCGCTAACTGCGTTGCTATGGCAACGGTGATCTCCGTTAATGACCGGCTGTGTCAGCCGGTCCCTAACGGAACGGGGAGTCGACCGTGTGCTAGAGCATGTCGCCGGTACACGGCGATACACATATGTGCACCGTGTACCGGAGAGATGCACTCGCAGGTCCTACATGACGTGTCATAGTCATGTGACCAGTCTGTAGCCAATGAGATAATAGCCACGTGACTGGTCACATGGCTATTTTGACGTCACGATAGGTCCTGCTTCTCTGCTGGCAGTGCAGGTCACCGGGAGGATTCAGCGATCATCGGATGGAATAGCGGCAGGAGACAGAGTGCAGAAGGGATCGCGAGGACCGGTAAGTGTTATGGCAATGTTTATTAACTGTTTGTGTACATTTATAATGCATTTTTATGTGTTTGTGATTGCCTCCCATTATAGCCTATACGTTCGAGTTCGGTTCGTCGAACGTTCGACGAACCGAACTCGAACGGGACCCCCGTTCGGCGAACCGGCCTCGAGCCGAACCGGGACCGGTTCGCTCATCTCTACTTAGGGGTCCTCCAAATGCAACATGGTGCCCGCAATCTTTTTCAGCAAAATTTCCTTTCCAAAATTCAAATATTGCTCCTTTCGTTCCAAGCCCTCCCATTTCTCCAAACAAAGGTTTCAGACCACAAGTGAGGTATCAGCACGCTAATAAAAAAGTGGGTAACAAGCATTGGGGTCAAATTTTTGGAATTACCTCTTGAAAAAGTGAAAAAATTGATGCTAAAGCAACATTTTTGAGAAAAAAATGAACATTTTCAATGTGACAATGTAACGTTATCAAAATCTGTGAAGTACCTGTGGGTCCAAAATGCTCACTATACCCCTAGATAGAAGCCTTGAGTGGTCTAGTTTCCAAAATGGTGTCACTTGTGAGGGGTTTCTGCTGCTTAGGTACCTTAGCGGACCTGTAAATGCAACATGGTGCCCGCAATCTATTTCAGCCAAATTTGCTTTCCAAAATTCAAATATTGCTCCTTCTGATCCGACCCCTCCCATTTGTCCAAACAAAGGTTTCTGACCTGGTATCGGCGCGCTCATAAGAAAGTGGGTAACAAGTTTTGGGGTTCATTTTGTTGTGTTATTTCTTCTAAAAGTGAATAAATTTGGGGTAGAGCAACATTTTAGGTAAAATTTTATTTTTTGCTTTTTTTCATTCCACTTTGCTTTAGTTCCTGTGAAGCACCTGAAGGGTAAATAAACTTCTTGGATGTGGTTTTGAGTACGTTGAGGGGTGCTGTTTTGAGAATGGTGTCACTTTTAGGTATTTTCTGTCACTTAGGCCTCTCAAAGTCACTTCAAATGTGATGTGGTCACTAAAAAAATGGTTTTGTGAATTTTGTTGAAAAAATTAGAAATTGCAGATGAACTTTGACCCCTTCTAACTTCCTAACCCCAAAAAATTTTGTTTCAGAAATTGCGCTGATGTAAAGTAGACAAGTGGGAAATGTTATTTATTAACTATTTTGTGTGACATAACTCTCTGGGTTAAGGGCATAAAAATTAAAAGTTTGAAAATTGCAAAAGTTTCAAAATTTTCATCAAATTTCCGATTTTTTCACAAATAAAAGCAAAAAATATCGTTCTAAATTTATAACTATCATGAAGTCCAATATGTCACAAAAAAACAATGTCAGAATCATTGGGATCCGTTAAAGCGTTCCAGAGTTATAACCTCATAAAGGGACACTGGTCAGAATTGCAAAAAATGGCCTGGGCATTAAGGACAAAACTGGCTTCGTCCTTAAGGGGTTAAACAACTATAAGAGTCCAGTGTGGCTCCCTGCCGGGTGTCCATTACACTGCTCCATGGGGGACCCGCCGCGATAAAACCCCCAACGTAGGCTCTGGGCGTGCGTCAGAGCATTGATGACCCCACTCTATGCACGCCGGACGGGTTTTTCTTCAGGGGTGCTGAGCACACTGGTGCTAACTATGTACAATTAGAGTGTTGGCCACCCATAGTCCAGTGGCCCAATTGTCCATTTACTTAATCACCTAAAACAAAACTATACATACAAGACATTTTCACATAACTATATACATTCTAATAGGTACTTTTTCTTTTTATGTTCTATACCTTGGAGGGGGCTGTCCCCGAGTGCTACGTTGGGACCGGCGTAGCTCTGGGGTTTGTCCCTGACTACTTGGAGTGTCTGCCCCCTCCGTGTTACTGGTAGGCCTAACCCTGACAGGTATGCGTGTTGGTTGCCTACGGGGTCTCAGATTCGCCAAGGGTACGACAGGTTCACCACTGGCAGGGGGTTGATTCTCCTGTTCTACTGCTGGCGTGTCATCTTGTGTTGGGGCGGACAGTTCCTTAGATGGATCTGGAACCTCTTCTTTCTTTGGCTCGACCAACTGCGGGAACGTCAAGACTGGTACCACTATGGCATTATTTATTCGGGTCCAAGTTTTGGGGAATTTGCCAAGGATTGTTTGTATCATCTCTTCCTCTTTTTCTTGAATTTCTTCCACTTCTTTTTGGATTTTGCACCGCTCAGGGCACGCTTTCAGGCGGTCTCTGGACACTGTTTGATAAGTCTTGCCTTCATCTTTGCTTATGAGGCATACCTTACTATTGTCAAAGTTGGAGGGAATAATGGTGTAGGGTTCATTCTCCCACTGATCATCTAATTTATGCGCCCTACGCTTTTTCTTGAGGACCTGTTCTCCAGGTGCTAAGGGAGTTGCTGGGGCTGTTTGATTGTAGTTCTGCTCTTGTCTCGTTCTTGCTTGGGACAGGCTCTTTTCTACGCATTCCTGGACTTTGCGGTACTGCTGTTGTCGCTCTGTATCCCAATCTTCTATCTCTTGAACCGCTTCAGGTGACACAGTTCCCATCTCAAAGTCTACAGGCAACTTGCCAGGTCTTGCTTGCATCAAGTAAGCAGGGCTGCAGTTGGTCGAGTTTACTGGGATATGGTTATACAGGTCTACCAGATCTGGTAACTTCTCTGGCCATTGGTTTCTTTCTTCCAGAGGTAGAGTCTTGAGCATATCAATAACCACATGGTTCATCTTCTCGCACAATCCATTGGTTTGGGGGTGGCAAGGTGTTATTCTGATTTTCTTACAGCCGTACATGTTACAGAACTCTTGGAACACTTCTGCCTCGAATGCAGGACCTTGATCAGTCAGTACCCTTTCCGTATAACCGTGAGGTCGACAAAAGTATGCCTGAAATGCTCTAGCTGCTGTTCTGGCTGTTTGGTCCTTCACAGGCACTACTACCAGGAAACGAGAATAATGGTCCACAATGGTGAGGGCGTACACATAGCCTGACCGGCTTGGTGTTAACTTCACGTGGTCCAGGGCCACCAACTCTAGGGGCTGCTTCTTGACAATTGGCTGTAGGGGAGACCTCTGGCTGGCATCATCCTTCCGCCTCAGGTTACACGGACCACAGTCTCGGCACCACTTCTCGACTGTCTTTCTCATGTGCACCCAGTAGAACCGATCACGGAGTAGGGTCTCCAACTTCTTTCACCCGAAGTGTCCTGCTTTATCATGGTAAGCTGCTAGGACCATTGGAGCATCCCTCTATGGGACCACTATCTGCCAGACGAGTTCATTCGTTCGCCAGTTGACATATCTCTTGCAGAACTTGCCTTGGTAGGTGAACAGTCGTCCCCTCTCCTTCCACAACTGCTGGGCTTCTTGTGGAGCGTCTGGACCGAGATGGGTCTCAGCTTGTGCTAGATTTTCTTTGACCAATCGCACGGCTGGGTCACCGTTCTCTGTCTCTTCTCAATTATGTTGGAGTAATGGGTTGACCGAGACCTCATGCTGGCTCGAGCGCTTCACTCCTACAGCATGCTCACACTGGGAAACACCTTGGTGATGGAAAGCCGGTAACTCTATCTCTTCGAGTTCATCCAGGTCTTCTCCAGACTCGGGTAAGTGAGGCATTCTGGACAGCGCATCAGCATTGTTATTCTTCTTGCCAGCCCGGTACTTGATGGTAAAGTCAAAGTTAGACAGCCAGGCCATCCATCGCTGCTCCAACGCACCTAACTTGGCTGTTGCCAGATGTGTCAATGGGTTGTTGTCCGTGAAGATGGTGAACTTGGCCGATGCCAGATAGTGCTTGAAGCGTTCAGTCACTGCCCAAACAATAGCGAGGAACTCCAGCTTGAAGGAACTGTAGTTTTCTGGATTCCTTTCTGTGGGACGAAGCTTCCTACTGGCGTAAGCTATCACCTTCTCCCGGCCTCCCTGCACCTGGGACAGAACTGCTCCCAGTCCCACGTTGCTGGCGTCTGTGTACAGTACAAACGGCTGGCTGTAGTCAGGGTAGGCCAGAATTTCTTCTCCCGTGAGAGCCCCTTTCAGCCGGACAAAAGATGTTTCTATTTGACTGTTCCATTCAAATGGAGGGCTTTGCTTCTTAGCCTTCTTTGGCTGCCCCACCAAGAGATCTTGAAGAGGCGCTGCTATCTTGGTGAAACCATCAATGAATCTTCGGTAGTAGCCCACCAGCCCAAGGAACTGCCGCACCTCCTTTACCGTGGTGGGTCTTGGCCAGTCCTTGATTACGGTGACTTTCTCCGGATCAGGTGCCACGCCTTCTGCGCTGACCACATGACCCAGGTACTGTACCTTTGGCTTCAAGAGGTGACATTTGGACGGCTTTATCTTCAGGCCATACTCCGACAAGGACTCAAACACTTCTGCTAAGTGCCTCAGGTGGTCTTCGTAGGTCTTGGAGTAGACTATGACGTCATCCAGGTACAATAGCACGGTTTCAAAGTTGTGATGGCCCAAGCAGCACTCCATCAATCTCTGAAATGTCCCTGGGGCATTGCAGAGCCCGAACGGCATACAATTGAACTCGCAGAGACCCATTGGTGTCGTGAATGCAGTCTTCTCCTTGTCCGCCTCTGCCACGGGAACCTGCCAATACCCACTGGTGAGATCCATGGTATTGAAATAATTAGCTGATTTTAAGGCTGTTAGTGACTCTTCTATTCTGGGTAGTGGATAAGCATCTTTATGTGTAATGCGGTTAATTTGTCTGTAATCTACGCACATTCTCATTGTACCATCTTTTTTCTTTACGAGCACTAGTGGAGCTGCCCAGGGGCTACAACTATCTCTGATAACCCCAGCCTCCTTCATTTCCCGTAACATTTCTTTGGCACGCTGATACTGTGCTGGGGGTACAGGGCGGTATCTCTCTTTAATGGGATGATGATCACCCGTGGGGATTTGATGTTTAACCCCTTTTACCTGCTCAAAATCTAGGGGGTGTTTGCTGAAGACCCGCTCGTACTCCTGTACCACCCGGTAAACCCCATGCTTTTGGTGTGAGGGGGTGGAGTCGGTGCCCACATGTAATTTTTGGCACCAGTCTTCCAGCTGTCCCTTGGAGCCATTGTCTTCCGCCTGGTCGGACGGGATCAAGGGTTCCACTGCTTTGATGGTATTGTTACTGACAGTGTACAGTTTTGCTACAGTGGCGTACCGGGGCAATTTGGCTTCCTCCTCCCCACAATTCAGGACACGGACGGGCACTCTTCCCTTGCGGACGTCTGCTACCCCTCTGGCTATCAGGACTCCAGGCCTGCTGTCTGAATACACCGGTTCTACCAAGGCCTGGTAATCTTGACCCTTGAGGCCTATTGCTGCCCGACACCATATCAACATTTCACTTCTTGGGGGTATTGCAATGGGGAGGGGGTAACTTACCCTCACACTGCCAATTTCTCCTTCGGCCAGCTCTACCTGCTGCCTCCTCATCAGGGCTCGGATTTCCCTCTGTAGGGCACGCTGCTGCCCGGTGCTGGCAGTTTCAGACGCCTGCTGCAACAAAATTATCACTTCGGCAATACAATTTTCCATACCAATGGTTAGCAGTGGGTTAGATTCCTTGCGATCAATATCTACAATTATCATCCCCTGACATGGCAATTCTACCCGCCCCACTTTAATGGTTACTTCCTTGTACCCAATTTGAGGCAAGGGCTGACCATTACTGGCCACAATTGTTAAATCATCATCTGGGCCATGGTCAATGTCTGAATCAGCCCAATATCTTTTGTACAGTTTATAAGGGATGGCTATTACCTGGGACCCTGTATCCAGGAGGGCATTCAAAGGGATCCCATCCAGCACAATAGGAAGGACCGGGCATCCTCCCACATACTTGCTGCGACTGGGGTTTGAGCCGGGCTTCCTTACACTTGGAGGTTGGCTCCTGGCCCCAGGTTCGGCCCGTTTAAAGGACAGTGTCTTGCAATATGGCAGCGGCGGCAGATCGGTTGTCCCGTTAAATCATACCGGTCTGTGTCTTTTCCTCGGGTCGGCGGAATCCTCCTCTGTCGCATCCATGGGACGTCATCTGGGCTGGAGGCCAACTCGATTCTTGCAGGCGATGGGGTCACTTGTAGAGACTGCACGGTCTTGGCAAGGGCAGCTACAGTCTTGGTCAGCTCCTGGACCTGCTGTCTGAGCTCTGCAGCGGGATCCTTATCCAGGGACTGCGCCTCAGCCCCTGCAGCGGCTCGTGTTGTAGGCACCACCCCTGGGTACGTGATAGCAAGAGGCCGGAGGGGTACTGGGTCATTCGGTGTAGATTCTCTCAGTACCCGGATGGCCTGGTCCTTAAACTTTGCAAAGCCCAGAGCAGGGTTCTGCAGGACCATGATACGCATGAATTTTAGGCCCTGGTGGCCACAAACTCTGATGTCCGAGTCTCTTCTGTGCCTCTCTGCCCCTCCTGCTTCCCTGGGCCAAGCTGCTCCAGCTCTAGGCCCCAGTTCCACAGGACAGGACTACTCTGCGTCTGCACTCTCTGCTTTCTCCTACCGACTGAACACTAACCCCTCCCTCAAGTCAGGCTTAAGGAATGCTCCCTGGAATTCCAGGTTCAGAGCTCCCCCTGCTGGCCTGAGGGAGGAACTGCGTTGGATGTTAAACTTACTGGCCAATAGACCTCCCAATTACCTCCAAGCTCAGCATTAACCCTTTGGAGGGGCAATGCTGTTGTGGCGACCAGGTCCTGGGGCGCCACACTTTTGTTTGTCCATGTTGTGTGCGCAGTCGGTAGGATTATGTGAATTAATGTAGAATCAGTTTTCCATTTCATTGTGTTGGTGTAGTAGTAGGCTCTTTGCTTGGGCTGCAAGAGGTTGTGGGTTTGACTCTGAGGCAAGGCCCATGGATTTTGTATGGCTGCATGTAATTGCCTAGTCCAATGGACTGTGTTGCCTATGAGTTTCCATTGGATTGATAGGCCAGGTACTGTCTCTTGCTTTTGTTTGGCCATGTTGTGTGCGCAGTCACTAGAATTATGTGAATTATTGAAGAATTAGTTTCCCACTTCTCTGTGTTTGTGTAGCGGTAGGCTCTTTGCTTGGGCTGCGAGAGATTGTGAGTTCAACTCTGAGGCAAGGCACATGGACTCTGTATGGCTGCATGTAATTGCCTAGTCCAATGCACTGTGTTGCCTATGCGTTTCCAATGGATTGAAAGGCCAGGTACTGGCTTTTGCTTTTGTTTGGCCATGTTGTTGCGCAGTCACTAGGATTATGTGAATTAATGTAGAATCAGTTTCCCACTTCTCTGTGTTGGTGTAGTGCTGCAAATATCTTTGCACTAGTGGGACAATACAGAAGTCCAACAGCCACTTTTAGGATGCCACTAAGTTCACTCAGTGTTTGCTAGTATAATGGCTTAGTAACAATGAGTTTGAATGTGCAATGCAGGCAGACGTGCTGCAAATATCTTTGCACTAGTGGGACAATACAGAAGTCCAACAGCCACGTTTAGGATGCCACTAAGTTCACTCAGTGTTTGCTAGTATAATGGCTTAGTAACAATGAGTTTTAGTGTGCAATGCAGGTAGACGTGCTCCAAATATCTTTGCACTAGTGGGACAATACAGAAGTCCAACAGCCACGTTTAGGATGCCTCTAAGTTCACTCAGTGTTTGCTAGTATAATGGCTTAGTAACAATGAGCTTGAGTGTGCAAAGGGCAGGAGGGTACAGTGGCAGGGTTGTGGGTCTGGATAGAGGAAAGGAAGCCTGCCTTTCTATCCCTCCTAATGGGGAAATGCAGCGAGGAAATCCCTGACCTTAGCTACACAGACGCTCTCATCTTGTGTACCTGTTAAACTCTATTTTAAACTCTGTCACCTATGGCTCTGACCCTGCCGGTATGAGCCCTTAAAAGGACTGATAGAAACTTCTACTCCTATTCTGTACAGCACAGTATATAGAGAGTACACAGCAGTATCGGAGATAGGAGCTGCGCTAGCGGTGTCTGACACCAAGGACGCAGAAGGCAGATAATGGCGTGCTGGGGGAAAATGTCCGGTTTTATAATGCAGGGACATGTGACATGGACATCCTGTCACACATGCCGTTGCTTCTCTGGCTAAAAGTCCACTTAGCTGTGTGTGTGTCTGGGATTGGCTGACATGCTGGCCCGCCCCACTACACGCGCGCGCTTATGGAAGGAAGACAAGGGAAAAAAAAAAATGGCAATCGCCATTATACATACAGCAGTGATCTGAATGCGCTGTTCCCGCACACTATACACTGAAATTTCATAATGGTGTGAGTCACAGAGTGACTTACACTATTACAGCCAAAAGCCAGCTAGTAATTAGCTGGACTTTTTGCTGCTAGAACCGTTCTCGAACGTATCTTGAACTATCGAGCTTTAGCAAAAAGCTCGAGTTTTAGTTCGATCTAGAACAGCCCCCAAAATCACTCGAGCCGCGAACTGGAGAACCTTGAACCGCGAATCGCGCTCAACTCTACTAGTGACTACGCACACAACATGGACAAACAAAAGCAAATGACAGTACCTGGCCTATCAATCCAATGGAAACTCATAGGCAACACAGTCCATTGGATTATTCAATTACATGCAGACATACAAAGTCCATGGGCCTTGCCTCAGAGACAAACCCACAACCTCTCGCAGCCCAAACAAAGAGCTTACCACTACACCAACACAGAGAAGAAGGAAACTACCTCTACATTAATTCACATAATCCTATTGACTGCGCACACAACATGGCCAAACAAAAGCAAAAGACAGTATCTGGCTTATAAATCCAAGGAAAACTCATCGGAAACACAGTCCATTGGACTGGGCAATTACATGCAGCCATACAAAGTCCTTGGGCCTTGCCTCAGAGTCAAACCTAAAACCTCTCATAGCCCAAGCAAAGAGCCTACCACTACACCATCACAGAGAAGTGGTAAACTGATTCTACATTAACTCACATAATCCTAGTGACTGCGCACACAACATGGCCAAACAAAAGCAAAATAAAGTACCTGGCCTATCAATCCAATAGAAACTCATAGGTAACACAGTCGATTTGACTAGGCAATTTTATACTGCCATACAAAGTCCATGGGCCTTGCCCCAGAGTCGAACCCACAACCTCTCGTAGCCCAAGCAAAGAGCCTACCACTACACCAACACAGAGAATTGGGAAACTGATTCTACAATCAGTGGACTAGGCTGCATGTAATTGCCTAGTCCAATGGACTATGTTGCCTATGAGTTTCCATTGGATTGATAAGCCAGGTACTGTATTTGATTTTGTTTGGCAATGTTGTGTGTGCAGTCGGTAGGATTATGTGAATTAATGGAAAATCAGTTCCCACTTCTCTGTGTTGGTGTAGTGGTAGGCTCTTTGCTTGGGCTGCGAGAGGTTTTGGGTTTGACTCTGAGGCAAGGCTCATGGACTTTGTATGGCTGCATGTAATTGCCTAGTCCAATGGACTGTGTTGCATATGAGTTTCCATTGGATTGATGAGCCAGGTACTGTTCTTTTCTTTTGTTTGGCTATGTTGTGTGTGCAGTCACTAGGATTAGATGAATTAATGTAGAATCAGTTTCCCTCTTCTTTGTGGTGGTGTAGTGGTAGGCTCTTTGCATGGGCTGCGCGAGGTTGTAGGTTTGATGTTGATGGCAAGGCCCTTGGACTTTGTATGGCTGCATGTAACTGCCTAGTCCAATGGACTGTGTTGCCTATGAGTTTACATTGGATTAATAGGCAAGGTACTGTCTTTTGCTTTTGTATGGCCATGTTTTGTGCGCAGTCACTAGGATTATGTGAATTAATGTAGAGGCAGTTTCTCACTTCTCTGTGTTGGTGTAGTGAAAGGCTCTTTGCTTGGGCTGCGAGAGGTTGTGGTTTTGACTCTGAGGCAAGGCCCATGGACTTTGAATGGCTGCATGTAATTGCCTAGTCCAATGGACTGTGTTGCCTATAAGTCACTAGGATTATGTGTATTAATGTAGAATCAGTTTCCCACTTCTCTGTGTTGGTGTAGTGGTAGGCTCTTTGCTTGGGCTGCGAGAGGCTATGGGTTCGAATCTGAGGCAAGGCCCATGGGCTTCGTATGGCTGCATGTAATTGCCTTGTCCATTGAACTGTGTTGCCTATGACTTTCCATGGGATTGATAGGCCAGATAATGTCTTTTGCTTTTGTTTGGACATTTTGTGTGCGCAGTCACTAGGATTATGTGAATTAATGTAGAGTCAGTTTCCCACTTCTCTGTGATGGTGTAGTGGTAGGCACTTTGCTTATGCTGCTAGAGGTTGTGGGTTTGACTCTGAGGCAAGGCCCATGGACTTTGTTGGTGTAAAGGTAGGCTCTTTGCTTGGGCTGCGAGAGTTTGTGGGTTTGACTCTGAGGCAAGGCCCATGGACTTTGTATGGCTGCATGTAATTCCCTAGCCAAATTGACTGTGTTACCTATGAGTTTCCATTGGATTGATAGGCCAGGTACTGAAATTTGCTTTTGTTTAGCCATGTTGTGTGCGCAGTCACTAGGATTATGTGAATTAATGTAGCACCTTTTTCCCACTTCTCTGTGTTGGTGTAGTGGTAGTCTCTTTGCCTGGGCTGCAAGAGGTTGTGGCTTTGACTATGAGGCAAGGCCCATGGACTTTGCATGACTGCATGTAATTGATTAGTCCAATGGACTGTGTTGCCTATGAGTTTCCATTGGATTGATAGGCTGGGTACTGTCTTTTGCTTTTGTTTCGCCATGTTGTGTGCGCAGTCACTAGCATTATGTGAATTAATGTAGAGTCAGTCTCTCACTTCTCTGTGTTGGTGTAGTGGTAGGCTTTTTGCTTGGGCTACGAGAGGTTGTGTGTTCGACTCTGAGGCAAGGCCCACGGACTTTGTATGGCTGAATGTAATTACCTAGTCTGATGGACTGTGTTTCCTATGAGTTTCCATTGGATTGATAGGCCAAGTACTGTCTTTTGCTTTTGTTTGGCCATGTTGTGTGCGCAGTCACTAGGATTATGTGAATTAATGTAAAATCAATTTTCTATTTCTCTGTATTGGTGTAGTGGTAGGCTCTTTGCTTGGGCTTCGAGAGGTTGTGGGTTCGACTCTGAGGCAAGGCCCATGGACTTTGTATGGCTGCATGTAATTGCCTAGTCCAATGGACTATGTTGCCTATGAGTTTCCATTGGATTGATAGGCCAGGTACAGTCTTTTGCTTTTGTTTGGCCATGTTGTGTGCGCAGTCACTAGGATTTTGTGAATTAATGTAGACTCAGCTTCCCACTTCTTTGTGTTGGTGTAGTGGTAGGCTTTTTGCTTGTTCTGCAAGAGGTTGTGGGTTCGACTCTGAGGCAAGGCCCATGGACTTTGTATGGCTGCATGTAGTTGCCTAGTCTAATGGACTGTGTTTCCTATAAGTTTCCATTGGATTGATAGGGCAGGTACTGTCTTTTGCTATTGTTTGGCCATGTTGTGTGTGCAGTCACTAGGATTATGTGAATTAATGTAGAGTTAGTTTCCCACTTCTCTGTGTTTGTGTAGTGGTAGGCTCTTTGCTTATGCTGCAAGAGGTTGTGGGTTTGACTCTGAGGCAAAGCCCATGGACTTTGTTAGTGTAAAGATAGGCTCTTTGCTTGGACTGTGAGAGGTTGTGGGTTCGACTCTTAGGCAAGGCCCATGGACTTTGTATGGCTGCATGTATATCCCTAGCCAAATGGACTGTGTTACCTATGAGTTTCCATTGGATTGATAGGCCAGGTACTGTATTTTGCTTTTGTTTGGCCATTTTGTGTGTGCAGTCACTAGGATTATGTGAATTAATGTAGAACCAGTTTCCCGCTTCTCTGTGTTGGTGTAGTGGTAAGCTCTTTGCTTAGCCTGTGAGAGGTTGTGGGTTTGACTCTGAGGCAAAGCAAATGGACTTTTTATGGCTGCATGTAATTGCCTAGTCCAATGGACTGTGTTGCCTATGAGTTTCCATTGGATTGATAGACCAGGTACTGTCTTTTGCTTTTGTTTGGCCATGTTCTTTGCGCAGTCACTAGGATTATGTGAATTAATGTAGAGGCAGTTTCCTACTTCTCTGTGTTGGTGTAGTGGTAGGCTCTTTGCTTGGCCTGCGAGAGTTTGTGGGTTTGACTCTGAGGAAAGGCCCATGGACTTTGTATGGCTGCATGTAATTGTTTATTCCAATGGACTGTGTTGCCTATGAGTTTCCATTGGATTGATAAGCCAGGTACTGTCTTTTGCTTTTGTTTGGCCATGTTGTGTGCGCAGTCACTAGGATTATGTGAATTAATGTAGAATGAATTTCCCACTTCTCTATGTTCGTGTAGTAGTAGGTAGTGATGAGCGAGTATGCTTGTTACTACTCGGTACTCGCACGAGTATCACTGTACTCGGGCTACTCGGCGGGTACTGAGTAATTTCGCGATACTAGTGCTGTACTCGTGGTCTACATCCCTGCATGTTGGCGCTCTTTTGAGAGCCAGCCCTCATGCAGGGATTGGCTGGCAGACCACTGCAATGCCGCAGCCCTGTTAGTTGTGGAATTGCAGTGATTGGCCGGCCCGCACAGCGTGACCGAGCCTTTATACCGGCGGGTGCGCTGTGCTCTGCACACAGCCATCTCATATTCCCTGCTTTCCCCGCCCACAGTCGCCTATGATTGGTTGCAGTGAGACACGCCCCCACGCTGAGTGACAGGTGTCTCACTGCACCCAATCACAGCAGCCGGTGGGCGTGTCTATACTGTGCAGTAAAATAAATAAATAAATAATTAAAAAAAACGGCGTGCGGTCCCCCCAATTTTAATACCAGCCAGATAAAACCATACAGCTGAAGGCTGGTATTCTCAGGATGGGGAGCCCCACGTTATGGGGAGCCCCCCAGCCTAACCTAGCCCATAGCTGCCACTAAATCCTAGATTAATCATGTCAGGCGTCTCCCCGAGATACCTTCCATGATTAATCTGTAAATTACAGTTAAAAAACACACACCAGAAAAATTCTTTATTAGAAATAAAAAACAATATCAAAGTCCCTCATCACCAATTTATTAACCCCGACAGCCTCCATGTCCGACGTACTCCACAGTCCTCCAGCGTCGCATCCAGCTGTGCTGCATGAAGGTGACAGGAGCTGCAGAATACACTGCCGCTCCTGTCAGCTTCACACAGCAACTGAGGTGAGTAGCGCGATCAGCTGCTGTCAGTAAGGTAACTCACGGCCACCGCTGGATCCAGCAGTGGCCGTGATTAACCTCAGTGACAGCTCAGCTGATCGCGCTACTCACCTCAGTTGCTGCATGGAGCTGACCGGTGCGGCGGTGAGTAGCGCGATCAGCTGAGCTGTCACTGAGGTTACCCGCTGTCACTGGATCCAGCGGTGGCCGCGATTACCTCAGTGACAGCTCAGCTGATCGCGATACTCACCATAGTTGCTGCGTGGAGCTGACTGGTGCGGCGGTGAGTAGCGCGATCAGCTGAGCTGTCACTGAGGTTGCCCGCGGCCACCGCTGGATCCAGGTAACCTCAGTGACAGCTCAGCTGATCGCGCGGCTGTCTTCATTAGCTGTGTGGAGGTGACAGGAGCGGCAGTGTATTCTGCAGCTCCTGTCACCTTCATGCAACACAGCTGGATGCAACGCTGGAGGACTGTGGAGTACGCCAGACATGGAGGCTTTGTCGGGGTTAATAAATTGGTGATGAGGGACTTTGTTAGTGTTTTTTATTTCTAATAAAGGATTTTTCGGGTGTGTGTGTTTTTTAATTGTAATTTACAGATTAATCATGGAAGGAATCTCGGGGAGACACCTGACATGATTAATCTAGGATTTAGTGGCAGCTATGGGCTGCCATTAACTCCTTATTACCCCGATTTGCCAACGCACTAGGGTAAATCGGGAAGAGCCGGGTACAGTCCCAGAACTGTCGCATATAATGTATGCGGCAATTCTGGGCGGCTGCTGACTGATATTGTTAGGCTGGGGGGCTCCCCATAACGTGGAGCTCCCCATCCTGAGAATACCAGCCTTCAGCCGTATGGCTTTATGTGGCTGGTATTAAAATTGGGGGGACCGCACGCAGTTTTTTTTAATTATTTACTTATTTATTTCACTGCACAGTATAGACACGCCCACCGGCTGCTGTGATTGGGTACAGTGAGACACCTGTCACTCAGCGTGGGGGCGTGTCTCACTGCAACCAATCATAAGCGCCGAAAAGCAGGAAAGCAGGGAATACGAGATTGTTTAATGAGCGGCCGGCTTTTTCAAAAGAGGAAAAGCCGCCGGAGTTTAGTGAACAGCTGAGCAGCGCCTCGGCAGTGATCGGGGAACGGTAAGTAAGAGAGAGGGGGGAGAATGACCGACAAACTGTGAGAGGGGGACAGACAAGACAGAGAGAGACCGACAGAGCGAGACCGACCGACGGGAGATAGAATGAAAAAAAAAATGACCGACATCGCTAGTAAAAAGCACAAAACGTGCGTTTTGGACATCGGAGTGCCACACAATGTTTTTACGTAAAATCTTTCATGTAATAATCTCAAAAAGTAACATACACCAGCTCTATCTCACTATTGGGTATGTGCCCTTAACATTTCCGCCATGAAAATTCATTTTGGTGTCATTTTGGAAGGTTTTCTGGTGAGTCCGTAAAAATGGCGTAAAACTCAGACAAAATTGTTCACAGCTGTGACTTTTGAGTGATAAATGCTTCAAGGAGTCTTCCCCATGCTGTTGCCATGTCATTTGAGCACTCTTCTGAGACTTTTGTGACATTTTTAGGATTTCTACATGCTGCCGGGGGTCATTTCAGAAAAATACTCAGGTCTCCCATAGGATAACATTGGGCTCGGTGCTCGGGCCGAGTACACGAGTATCTTGGGATGCTCGGCCCGAGCCTCGAGCACCCGAGCTTTTTGGTACTCGCTCATCACTAATAATTATGTGAGAATTTTATGTTACACGGATTATTGTTCAAATAAAAATGAATTTGTCTATACTTCTTTCCTCCCCTTTTTCCATACTTATCTCACCCCACAGGCTGCCCCTTTTTCATGTAGATCCCATGCCATGCAGACCCTTTTTCTATACAGATTTCCCCCAAGGTTGCCCATTTTTCCATATAGATCCCACCTTGCATGCTGCCCCCTTACTCATACAGCTCCCACCCCCAATGGCTGCCCCCTTATTCATACAGATACCACGGCACAGACTGCCCCCTTTTCTTTACAGACGCAAGCACGTAGGCTGCCCACTTTTCTATACCGATCAAACCCCAGATGCTGCCCCCTTAACCATACAGATTCCACATGCAGGCTGCCCCATTTGCAATTCCCACCCAACAGGCTGCCCACTTTGCCATACAGATTCCACCCAGCAGGTTGCCCACTGTACAAAACAGGTCCCTCCTCGCAGACTGCCTCCTTTGCCACACAGATCCCACCCTGCAGGCTGCCCCCTTTTCCATAATCATTCCACCCAATGCTGCCCCTTTCCATACTCATCCCAGCGCACAGGCTTCCCCATGTTGATCCCACCCCATGCAGCCCCCTTTTCCATACAGATTTACTCCCAGGTTGCCCCTTTTTTCCATACAAATCCAACCTTTCAAGCTGCCTCCTTATTAATACAGATCCCACCCACCAGGCTGCTCCTTTTTCTATACTCATCCCAGCCAATGCTGCTGCCTTTACATATTCATCCCATCCCACAGGCTGCCCCTTTTTCCATGCACATTCCACCCCATGCAGCCCTCTTTTTCCATACAGATTTACCTGAAAGCTGACCCTTTTTCCATATAAATTCCACCTTGCAGTCTGCCCCCTTGTTCACATAGATCCTATCCCACAGGCTGCCAACTGTTCTATACAGATAGAACCCCACAGGCTGTCCCCTTAGCCATACATATCCCACTTGCAGGCTACCCCTTTGCCACACAGATCCCTTTATACTGCCCCCTCTTCCATGCAGATCCCACCCTATGCAGCCACTTTTCTATACAGATCCCCCCATACTGCCCTCTTTCCCATGCAGAGCCCATCACATGCAGCCCCCTTTTCCATACAAACCCCACTCAAGCTGCCCCTTTTTCCATACAGTTCCCAAACCACAGCTGTCAGTATGTTTAGCACAAGGAGTGCTTACCTGCTCCTGGCTCCAGCGACCTCTCCTCCTCAGTGGCACTCTGCAGAGATGCTGGCAGCGTGATTATGTAAACTCATCACGCTGCCATGACCTTTGGAGGGTGCGCACTCCACCGCATGTCAGGTGACAGAACTGATTGGAGCTCCACTGAACCCGGAAATGATGGAGGTACAGAGGTTAATTTGTATTAGACGCTAAAACAAATGAACTTAGTATTTTATTAGAGTAGATATGAAAGAAGACAATTATCACCAAAACAAAGGAGGCGATGTAATAATCTTTATCAAGTTAGTTTACAAGCTCAAGGTGTATAAATTAATTCCCTGATCTGTCATTTCTTAGATTGGTTATAAACTACTTGTGCCAGCCGCTGTGCATGATGTCGGCCGACTCACACTGTAAGGTGCTGGGCTCCATGACATTGTATGTAGCAGCAGTGTCAGAGCTGGTAGGCAGCAGCGGTTCAACTAACAGCAGCAGAGCAGTGGGCAGAACTCTGACAAGTATCCAATTATGTCTCTGTCAGGGTCAAATAGGAGGAGTAAGTTGGTAGACATGGGGGACCTTAGCCATTAGCACCTGCAATCTAATCGCTGGGAAGCCATTGAGTGTAGAGATCGCCCTCTCCTGAGTAACCACCTAGATGCGGACTTAGGGTACCGTCTCACTAAATGACGTGCCAGCGATTCCAACCATGATTTGACCCGGTCAGGATCGCTGGTGCGTCGCTACATGGTCGCTAGTGAGCTGTCAGTCAGGCAGATCTCACCAGCGACCAGCCACTAACGACGACTCTGCGCTTGGTAACCAAGGTACACATTGGGTTACTAAGCAAAGCGCTTTGCTTAGTTTCCCGATATTTACCCTGGTTACGTGTACAGGGAGCCAGCACTAAGTGGTGTACGCTGGTAACCAGGGTAAATATTGGGTAACCAAGCAAAGCGCTTTGCTTAGTAACCCAATGTGTACCTTGGTTACCAAGCGCAGAGTCGTTGGTAACCATGGTAAATATCGGGTAACTAAGCAAAGTGCGTTGCTTGGTTACCCGATATTTACCCTGGTTACCAGCATACACCGCTTAGCGCTGGCTCCCTGCACACATAGCCAAAGTACACAATGGGTTACTAAGCAAAGCACTTTGCTTAGTTACCCGATATTTAACCTGGTTACGTGTGCAGGGAGCCAGCGTTTAGCGGTGTATGCTAGTAACCAGGGTAAATATTGGGTAACTAAGCAAAGCGCTTTGCTTAGTAACCCGATGTGTACCCTGGCTATGTGTGCAGGGAGCCAGCGCTGGCAGCCTGTAAGCGTGTACGCTTGTAACCAGGGTAAATATCGGGTAACAAAGCAAAGCGCTTTGCTTAGTTACCCGATATTTACCCTGGTTACCAGCGTACGCTGCTTACAGAGAGTCAGTGCTTGTTGGTCTCCCGCCGTCAAATATGCCAATGTGTGCTGCACAGCGGGAGACCAACGAGCAAAAAATGAACTAGAACACTGTGTAACGATCAGCGATTTCACAGCAGGGGCCAGGTCGCTGCTTAGTGTCACACACAGCGAGATCGCTGATGAGGTAACTGGTACGTCACAAAACCTGTGACTCAGCAGTGATCTCGCTAGCGATCTCGCTATGTGAGAAGTACCCGTTAGGCATATGAGGGGTTAAGGTGAACAAAGGAATGATCCAGTGTCACGTTTTGCATAAAAAGACAGCTTTAATAAAGAACTTCTTTAAAATACAAAGAATATTTTTTTTGGTATACTTTGGTGGCTTATCTTTATTACAAGAAAAATATTCTTTGTATTTTAAAAAAGTTCTTCATTAAAGCTGTGTTTTTATGCAAAACATGAAGCTGGATCATTCCTTTGTTCACCTGTGTCTCAGACGCTGAACAGCAGCGGGATCTCGTGCTTCAACACCGCCAAGAGTGCGGACGTCTTGGGGTGAGCTGTATATTTGTTTCTCTGCACATCTGAGGGATTAAGCTGCCAGGAGCTCTATATAGATACTATATTTTCTCTAAAAATGCATGTGAGGTTCTTAGCACACAATATGATCAAATTGTGTGAGCCCATCTGCCAACGTCAAGGCGACCTCTTCAGATGGGTCCCTACACTAACTTATCACTAAACTACTAACTAACTGGGATTAAGTCACATCTGATATTATTACTACCATTTTTACTAATACTACACTATTACTTTTTTAAATGTCCATCTGTTATTATAATTTTCTTTATTTTTTTTATTATTTTTCTTACCTTTGTTCAAATTATATTAAAAAGATCCTAATAAATTATGCCTAATGCTTTTTGATCCAGAAGAAGGCGAAAACCCCTGTGACCCATTCAGCCAATTTGTGTCACAGGGGGAAAATTCCTTCTCGACCCCGTGAAAAGGCGATCAGTCCTAGAACCCTGGATCAAAGCTAATTATGCTATTTCTATCTAAGTAATTAATATTGAATTGCTAATTAAACTAGTACTATAGTGTTTATATATTTTAGGTGTTATACTATTCTTATCCTGCTCTCTCATTACAGTATTATTCTAACTTTTATATATTTTTTTTTAAGTTAGTGTTTTATTTTAATAGATATAACATTTTTTTTACTATTATTATCCTGCTATCTTATTATAGCATAATTCTAACTATTCTATAACTATTTGTACTACCCTAATCTACAATGTTGATCCAGAAGAAGGCAAAAACCCCTGTGACACATTCAGCCAATTTGTGTCACAGGGGAAAAATTCCTTCTCGACCCCGGGAAAAGGTGATCAGTCCTAGAACCCTGGATCAAAGCTAATGATGTTATTTCTAGCTAAGTAATTAATATTGCATTGCTAATTAAACTAGTACTATAGTGTTTATATATTTTAGGTGTTATACTATTCTTATCCTGCTCTCTTATTACAGTATTATTCTAACTTTTTTTTTTTTCTAAGTTAGTGTTTTATTTTAATAGATATAACGATTTTATTACTATTATTATCCTGCTATCTTATTACAGCATAATTCTAACTAGTCTATAACTATTTGTACTACACTAATCTACAATGTTGATCCAGAAGAAGGCAAAAACCCCTGTGACACATTCAGCCAATTTGTGTCACAGGGGAAAAATTCTTTCTCGACCCCGGCAAAAGGCGATCAGTCCTAGAACCCTGGATCAAACTGCAGTTCTACCTATTACTATGTTATTTTCTTCATATTTTTACTACTTTCTTATTAACACTCATATTATTGTTCTTATTATTATACTTACCACCGCCATGTTTGATGTTTCAGTGTTCAGGCCCCAGCAGGATGGTCCATATGATGTTCCTCCTTCCTCTCAAGAACCAGTTGACATATTGGCGGTTGTTTTCCTGCTGGATCCTTCTTTGTTGTGTCTTCTGTGCAGGGATCTTGATGTCCAGTTTTATCTTCTTTACCGACTTTTTTGGCATGTGATCTTCTTCTTCTTCTTTTTCTTCATCCAGGTAGCTGCATAATTCTCTCCAAATTTTTTTTTTTTCATATTCTTCTCTCCTATTCCTTTTTTCTCTGACATCGATTATTCTGGATGGCTTAGGCTGTTTTTCTCGCCGAACTCTATACATTTTCTGGGCCTCGGGGCTTGTCGGCATCAGGCGCTAGGAAGACAAGAGATTACGTTACAAGGATTAATAGGAACATCTGAATACACAACGACCTTATTATAAAAGAAACATCAATGTTGCCCTTAGTTTTCTCACTGACCTCCTTCTTGAAGATTGGTGATGGTAGCAGCATCATACAATAGGACAATCTTCTTAGTTTTTCCTCCGGTGTAATGTAAACTAAAGGAAACAACCAGATATTAGGCTCTGATTAGAGACTAAAGCCCCCCCTTAAAAAAAAAAAAAAAAAAAAAAAACACAGTGAGAACTGCAAGATTTTTAAGTGCTGTTTCCATTAAAGATTGTGATACGGATAAAAAAAAAACACAATGACAAATATTATTAAAAAATAGATTAAGCACAAAAACCTGATTTAAATAATAGGTGATTTCTGATGACAAATTCAAAGGTCCAAAGTCTAACAATGAATGGATAACCCCTTTAACACTAAAACTACCACATGTTTCATAATACCTATAACTACCATTAGGGGTCATTTTGACCCCCATTCAAAAGTACTGACTCTGGAGTAAAAATAACTTTTTTGTTGCCAACAAATTAAAGAACATTTATTTTAACTTAGTAGTAACAGTGTTCAGATCAAGTATGTCCATCATCCTCTCCAGAATCTTCGGTATCGTCCATTATATCTGATTCTTCGGAAATATCATGAGGAAAATATTCTTCCATCAGACTCTGAGTCTATTTGTTCCTGATTTTCTTCTTCTGACTCATTTTCAGATAAAATTTCATCACTTGTCAGACCCCTCTGCTTACTCATGCTTCAAATATACAGTGCTGGCCAAAAGTATTGGCACCCCTGCAATTCTGTCAGAGAATACTCAGTTTCTTCTTGAAAATGATTGCAATCACAAATGCTTTGGTATTATTATCTTCATTTATTTTGCTTGCAATGAAAAAACACAAAAGAGAATGAAACAAAAATCAAATAATTGATCATTTCACACAAAACTCCAAAAATGGGCCAGACAAAAGTATTGGCACCCTTAGCCTAATACTTGGTTGCACAACCTTTAACCAAAATAACTGCGAACAACCGCTTACGGTAACCATCAGTGAGTTTCTAACAATGCTCTGCTGGAATTTTAGACCATTCTTCTTTGGCAAACTGCTCCAGGTCCCTGAGATTTGAAGGGTGCCTTCTCCAAACTGCCATTCTGAGATCTCTCCACAGGTGTTCTATGGGATTCATGTCTGGACTCATTGCTGGCCACTTTAGTAGTCTCCAGTGCTTTCTATCAAACCATTTTCTAGTGCTTTTTGAAGTGTGTTTTGGGTCATTGTCCTGCTGGAAGACCCATGACCTCTGAGGGAGACCCAGCTTTCTCACACTGGGTCCTACATTATGCTGCAAAATTTGTTGGTAGTCTTCAGACTTCATAATGCCATGCACACGGTCAAGCAGTCCAGTGCCAGAGGCAGCAAAGCAACCCCAAAACATCAGGGAACCTCCGTCATGTTTAACTGTAGGGACGGTGTTTTTTTCTTTGAATGCCTCTTTTTTTTCCCTGTAAACTTTATGTTGATGGCTTTTCCCAAAAAGCTTTACTTTTGTCTCATCTGACCAGAGAACATTCTTCCAAAACGTTTTAGGCTTTCTCAAGTAAGTTTTGGCAAACTCCAGCGTGGCTTTTTTATGTCTCGGGGTAAGAAGTGAGGTCTTCCTGGGTATCCTACCATACAGTCCCTTTTCATTCAGACGCTGATGGATGGTACGGGTTGACACTGCTGTACCCTCGGACTGCAGGGCAGCTTGAACTTGTTTGGATGTTAGTCGAGGTTCTTTATCCACCATCCGCACAATCTTGCGTTGAAATCACTCGTCAATTTTTTTTTTCCTTCCACATCTAGGGAGGTTAGCCACAGTGCCATGGGCTTTACACTTCTTGATGACACTGCGCACCATAGACACAGGAACTTTCAGGTCTTTGGAGATGGACTTGTAGCCTTGAGATTGCTCATGCTTCCTCACAATTTGGATTCTCAAGTCCTCAGACAGTTCTTTGGTCTTCTTTCTTTTCTCCATGCTCAATGTGGTACACACAAGGACACAGGACAGAGGTTGAGTCAACTTTAATCCATGTCAACTGCCTGCAAGTGTGATTTAATTATTGCCAGCACCTGTTAGGTGCCACAGGTAAGTTACAGGGGCTGTTAATTACACAAATTAGAGAAGCATCACATGATTTTTCAAACAGTGCCAATACTTTTGTGCACCCCCTTTTTATGTTTGGTGTGGAATTATATCCAATTTGGCTTTATGACAATTTTTTTGTATTTTTTTTCATTGAAGACAAATTAAATGAAGATAATAATACCAAAGAATTTGTGATTGCAATCATTTTCAAGAATAAACTGAGTATTATCTGACAGAATTGCAGGGGTGCCAATACTTTTGGCCAGCACTGTACGTCGCAAAAAGGGACTTGTAAGATCGCAGAAGTAATAAAACAACACTGTACAAACATTCAGAGTTGTAGCTTGAACTGTAATCTTTGCTACTGAAGTGCAGACCGAAATCGCTACAAGAGACATGGATCAAACATGTTTAGGCAAAGCAAAATGCTGAATCATCCCTGATATGCAAAGATACAATTACACTCTACAACTAGGGAGAATCACTGTGATTTTCTGTACTCTGTAATATTAGGTGACTTGCCTACTACTACTTTTATGTATGGGGTCAAATTGACCCCTTCAGTACTTATTGGTATGAATTGTAAAATCCGGGCCCCTGAAAAAGTTACAATTCATTTTTGTGTCCTAAAATATACACTACCATGAATAAATAAAAGTCACAAAAGCTCAGAACTCATTTGTTAAAATTTTTGAAATTATAGGAAAAAGAAATAGCAAAAGGGTCAAAATGACCCCCTCCGGTAGTAGTGGATATCCTAAATCTAGGAAACAGTCGACCCTCACAGACTGATGATACTACCTGGTCCAACGCTGGCACAAGATCCAGTCCAATTAATGGCATCTGATGACATCTTCGTTTTGCTGAAATGTATCAAAATCCTATAAAAAAGGAGCAGAGGTTGTAGGGACCTGATCCATATTTGTATGACTTGGGTGACAGTTCCTGAAAACACTGAAGAACATTGTCTCTATATTCAGGGGCTGTTGTGGACGGGCGAGATTGGGAGATGGAAAGATATTTCCTGTTACATATGAGATCAATTTCACTAAAGGGGCTGCCTGATGGGACAAGTGATGGCCGATCCCCCTGGAGTGAGTGCGGGTGATGGATGTATCGCCGCCCGGTATCTGCTGTGAGTGCTAGTAATGGATGTATCGCCGCCCGGTATCTTGTGTGAGTGCGGGTCATTGATGTGTCGCCGCCCGGTATCTTATATTATGTCTTATACCTGATATCGCTCGCTGATCGCTGGTGTCTGTCTTCACTCTCTGATGAGGTGTAACAAACTGAGGATAAACAATTTTTTTTTTTTCTCTCATTCAAAGTGAGCAGTGCTATTGGCTGCTTATCAATGCAGTTACCATGGTGACAGAGGCATCTGCAGATTTAAAGGGACAGTATGCAGTAATTGCACTACAGTACATTTTACCATAGATTTCAGATTTCATATAACACTGTATATTACATGGAGCTGCTCAGATAATGTGTGGGCAGACGCTCCTGTATCTCTTCATATATTATGCACATTTACTTAGAAGAGCTGTATTGATATCTGGGGTAAAATTACTTGTGTTGTCAATTGTACGTGTATAAAGAAGGCCTGGTAGTGTCTGTAATGGGCTGAAAATTGTGGTTTTATGTTCAGAACAAATCTAAGTGTTTTATTCTCAGTGTTCCTATCAACTTTCTGCCGTATTTCCATCACAGAACATTGGTACATATAGCAAGGAGATGCCATAGCAATCAGACCATTGGGGTCAAATCAGGGGGCAGAGCACTGAGGTCCCTTTTGGCTTTTCTCCTGCAGTCAGTCCTCCTGGCTATAATACTTTATGTGACAAAAGTGAGTACACCCCTCACAGTTTTGCAAATATTGTGTTATATCTTTTAATGGGATAACACTGAAGATAGGACACTTTGATATAATGTAAAGTAGTCTGTGTACAGCTTGTATAACAGTGTAAATTTAATGTGCACTCTAAGTCAACACACAGCCAATAATGTCTAAACCACTGGCAACAAAAGTGAGTACACCCCTATGTGAAAATGGCCAAATTGTGCCCAAAGTATCAATATTATGTGTGGTTACCAGTTATTTTCAAACACTAAATAAATAAATAAATAAATTCCACCAAGCGCTGTGAAAAGTAATTATACTTTTTATTATATTGCAAAAAATTAAATGGAAGTAGCCGCTGGTAGAAGACAGATTCTGTGTCGAGATCTGTCAGATAATGGAAAAAACGACAACCAAATAAGTACTACCGTGCTACTAAAGGCTGGAGTCCAAACCATATGAATTAGGAGGTGTGGACCCAACAGACAAAAGGGCGTTAGTAAGAAATATAGTATATCCGGGGCGTAATTACGGCGGTCGCAGAGGTCGCCATTGCGACCAGACCTGGCAGGTTACGGACCCCAGGCTGCCCTGCAGATCAGCAGCCAGCTCTTTCTTGTGAGAGAGGAGCTGCGCTGTTCTGTCACATACCACGCACCGCTATATGACACCGGCACCAGTGGCAGCAGCGGGCCCCCTCCCCTGTCATCGCACACTGCAATGATAAAGCATCAAGCAACCTGTGCCGCTCCATCATTCTTCCCTTGCCTGGGTGGTGACATCACTCCTGTGCAACTGCTGTGCTGAGGCATGCAGAGTGCAGGACGGGAGGATGCTGACCGGAGCAGCAGGGGAACGAGGAGAGAGGTGAGTACTTGTTGTTTTTTTTATTATTTTTTTTTTCATATAAATCAGTGAGTGGCCAGAGACCTGGGGGGGGCTGCCTTATAAATAGAGGCCTGGGTGTACTGCATTATACAGGGAGGCCTGGTGGGCTTGCTGCATTATACATGGAGGCCTGGGGGTGCTGCATTATACATGGAGGCCTGGGGGTGCTGCATTATACATGGAAGCCTGGTGGACTGGCTGCATTATACATGGAGGCCTGGTGGGCTGGCTGCATTATACATGGAGCTCTGGGGGTGCTGCATTGTACATGGAGGCCTGAGGGTGCTGCATTATACATAGAGGCCTGGTGGGCTGTATTATACATGGAGGTCTATGGGGCTGCTTTATACATGGAGATCTATGGGGGTGCATTATACAACATGAAGGACACCTTAAACAAGGACTATAGGGGTGCACTATACATGGAGAAGTAGTAGGCTGCATAATACAATATGAAGGACACCTTATAAATGGAATATAGGCTTGCATTATACATGGAGGAGTATGGGGCTGCATAATACAATATGAAGGTTTATGGGGCTGCATTATAATACATATAGGACTATGGGGGCTACATTATATTATATGGAGGACAATGGAGGCTACCTTATGCATGGACTATGGGTGTGCATTATAAAACATGGAGGACTATGTAGTGCAGTATAATATATGGAGTATTATGGGGTAAATTATAATACATGGAGAACTATGGAAAGTGCATTATTACATGGAGGGCTATGGAGGTGCATTCTAATATATGAAGGGTTATATGGGACCCGCTATACTATATGGAAGGCTATCTGGGGGCCATTATAGTCTTTGGAGAACTATATATGAGGGGGGACAAAGATATAAGCATGGCATGGGAACGTTTTGTGCTGAGGGAAAAAGGCTCTTTCCCTCAGCAACCAGCTTTCCCATACTCTGCTATACATCTTCTCTCAGCACCCAGCTTTCCCCTGCTCTGATATAGGAAAGCTGGGTGCTGAGGGAAAGATGTATAGCAGAGCATGGGGAAGCTGGGTGCCGAGGACAAGATGGATATCAGAACATAGGCAAGCTGGGTGCTGATAGAGGGATTTCAGAGCATGGGAAGCCTGGGTGCTGAAGGTAAGAGCCAAGTGTCAGCATCATTATCCTGTACCCGAGTGTCAGTGTCATTATCCCGTACCCCAAGTGTCGGTGTACGTGGAGGGAACCCCGGTCCGAACTATGCACCGGGGCCCATCAAACTCTAGTTACATTAGTGGTAAAGACTGATTGATACTCCATGCTCACCAAGGCTTTTTTAAAAAAATCTGGTTCGATCTCCCATCATATGTGTTTCAGAGTGACATATAATCCCTGCCTGAAATTGATGGAGCCTTGAAAACACAGAGCACCCCTTTACTGGAGTCCCCAGCCCTCTAAAATTACATGCTATGATATTAATTATGGTTGCCATAACAGGTGTAGTGCATTATCAAGTCAGGGAATAACTCTTTGAAGCATATATCATATCCTCTCTACCCGTTCGTCATTCAGACAAACCACAGCAAACAGTAGACAGCATTTCTCTGGAAAATTCCCTCCCAACCCACTCAAAATTATACAAACAAGAACATTGAGAAATTCCTCTTACATTAGGAAACATAAGGCCAGTCAACACCATGAGAGCACCCCAAGAAGGTATCCAAAAATATACATTTTCAACAACGTTACCCTCGTTTCAAATAGCATCCTCCCACTCATGATCAGCAGAGTATAAAAAAAGATAGCTGTTAGCCAGTCAGGATTCAGAAAAGAAGGAAACAAAGGAGAAAATAGAGAGAAAAAGAGAACTAGAGTAAAGAAGAAAGAGGAGATAAAAGAGAAGGAAAAGGAGAGGAAAAAAGGTGGGAGAAAGGGTTGAAAGATTGTAATTACTCCACATCTATGTTCATAGATAAAACAATTAAACAGGAAAAAGTCCTTCAATTCATTGCCTAAGAAAAAGTCCTTTCACTAGATATCACATGGGAAGTCCCTTCATTCAGCTCCTTTCTCATGAGACTATTCATTAGAATCCAAACATGCTAAGGTTTCTGAGTAGTGATGGGCAGACCTGGACTGTAAGTCTGGATCTGTGCAGGTTCAAAAGTACCCAAACACCAGGCCTGGAGTTATAAGGGAGTACTGGTGACCTAGTGTCTGTGATTGGTTGCAGTCAGACGCGCCACCAGCCTGTGTGACAGCGTGTCTGACTGCTTGCAATCACAGACCCTGTCTACAGGTTTATATTGGTGTAAAAATAAATAATAAAATAAAATCATGTATGGTCCCTTCATATTATGATAACCAGCACAGATAAAGCATACAGCTACAGGCTGCAGCCCCCAGCCACATGCTAATCTTGGCTGTCTATCAAAATAAGAGGAACCGCATACAGCTTTTTTTTAAAAAAAAAAAAATATATATACATTTCATTTTAAAAACGCTGTGCGGTCTCCCAAACTTTGATACCCAGCCATAATAAAGCCCGACAGCTGGTGACTGGTATTCTCAGGCTGGAGAGACCCATGCTTATTGGGCCCCCTAACCTAAAAATAGCAGCCTGCAGGTACCTAGGATTGTCACATCCATTAGATGCAACAATCCTGGAACTTTACCCAGCTCATCCTGATTGCCACTCTAATGGTTGTGACAATCCTGGGCAGCTGCAGGCTGCTTTTTTTAGGCTGGGGGGCTTAATAAGCATGGGTCTCCCCAGCCTGATAATATCAGCCCCCAGCTGTCAGGCTTTATCATGTCTCGGTATCAAAATTGCAGGGGACCGCACTCCTTTTTTTACAATTATTTATGTAAATATTTTTATTTAAAAAGCCGCATGTGTTTCTCTTATTTTGGTCCACAGCCAGGAAAAGCACACGACCGGAGGCTGCAGGTTGCAGCCTGTAGCCGTATGCTTTATCTGTGCTGGGTATCATACAGGGGGACCTTATGCCAATTATTTTATTTATTTATTTTTACAACAATAGAGACACACAAACAGCATCTCTGATTGGTTGCAGTCAGACACGCTATCACACAGGATAAGGGCGTGTTTGACTGCAACCAATCAGAGACTAGAGGACTGCTGGTGGGCTGGGGAAGATGTGAATATGTACGAAGGATAATGAGCGGCCTCGGAAGTAGCGTTAGAGCCACGCAGAGATTCGATAATTATAACATGCCTGCTCCAATCCCCCTATCCTTTCTACCACCATTTTAAAGCACCAGATTCTGGTCCCCCATAGACTTACTGGCGTCCGGCCAGATATTCGAGATCAATTACGGGCCCAAACTGGATTTTTTTATTTTTTCTTTATCTACAAGTCTCCCCATCACTACTTCTGAGGGAGATTAAAACAATAATAAGAATAACAATGACATCATCGATCTACCTTAAAAATATTGCAATATCATGTGAGAAGGGGTTCTCAGTGGAAAAAATATATTCTTCTTCCCCCGACGACAGGAAATGTTTGCCAGGGAAGGTGAAAATTTCACACCCATGGCACATCCTTGTGTCTGAACATAGTAACTGCCCATAAAAATAAAAAAAATGTTTTTCAATAAAAAATGTGTGACCTCTAAAATATATTTTTGTAGGTCGTCTGAGTAGTTACTATATTTAGACAACTGCTGTTCCAGTGCTAATATGGCTAAATTGTGAGGATAGAAGTATAGAGACTGGCAATATCACAAGTTAGCCAGCTATATTCACTTTCCCATGAAAATTCAGAAAAAACGTTCAGAATGTGTTTTGTGTCCCGGACGAGACTGGGTGAAATCTGAGCTAACACCTGCAAACGAGAATATAACCATTCGGACAATCGCTCTGTCAGGTACCCAATTCCAGAAACTATGGGTCTAAAATTAGGAGGAAAAGAATTTTTGTGCATCTTAGGTAGTGCATGGAATAATGGTGTAGACGGACAGGATGGATTCAAATAATCACTCTGTTTCTTAGTGATAATACCTAATTGTGTTCCTTCTGCTAGGATTCTTTCTAAAGGTCCAGTCACACATAACGAGATCGTGAACGAGATCGCTACTACGTCACACTTCCTGGATCGTTGCTAAGTCGTTGTTGAAATCGCATGTAAGGTGTCACACATAACGACTTTAGGAACGAGCATGCGTCCCGTATAACGATCTTGCAAATCGTCGGGACCCTGTCACACAGCAACTGTGTTAACGATTCCGATCCCATTGGGGGCGTAGTGAAACGCAGTGAGCCACGTAGACGTGCATTTGCGTCGCCTTTTCCATACCCCCTCCGCTTTGATTGGTGGCCAATACTGCTTTCTGATTGGGCGGCCGGGCAGGCGTCGCCTTTTACATACCCCTCCGCTCTGATTGGTGGCCAATACTGCGTTCTGATTGGGCAGGCAGGCGGCGTTTCTAGCGGTTAAATTTTGTATCGTGTCACCCTTTGTCACTTCTTTTGAGCTTTGCTTTGAGAATAGAACCTGCGACTCCACCCTGATTCATTCGTCCTTTGTACCCGGTCGCTTGGTTGGGGTTTTTTCGGATCGAAGCCGCATCTGCACCCGGATTCATCCCTCTTGCATTCCCAAGTGTTTACGGTGAGATCGAATATGCGATTTGCGATTCCACCAGGATTCTTCACTGATAGACAGCTATACACCTCTTTGAAAAGGTAGGTCCTTATTTGGGGGGGGTCCTCAATTTTGTTTAATGTTCTTGCTATTATAACATGTTAGTATTTATTATGTGAGTTAATTAAAGTGGCTGGCTTTTATCTGTGTGCATAATGCCTTTTACAGGGGGTCTCATATGCGTACATCCATAGTGCCGTTTGTAATGTGTCCTATCCTAGCATCGCTGGCTCTTTTGTCTCTCAGCTACAGACGCCATTTTGTGTCTCTGCCACACATAGAACAGGGGGCGGCCATTTTAGTCTCTGCCACACCATAACCAAAAATTGAGATTGGTTTATTGTAACTTCTCTTATGTTTACATATAATTTTTGCATTCTTTATTTCAGAAGTCTTATTACAACAAAGAAGAGATCGTGCGCGAGCTTTTGGAGTTGTATAAATCACTGCCCTGCCTGTGGAAAATCAAATCAGCAGAATATTCGGACAGAATAAAAAAACAAGAGGCCTATGCCCAATTGGTGGAACTTTTTAAAAAAACACAGTGGAGGCGAGGCGGTGGATGCCAAGCTTGTTAAAAAGAAAATACAAGAATTGCGGACTGTTTACAAGAAAGAAGTTAACAAGGTGGAGAAATCCAAAAAGTCTGGGGCCGGCACCGACCAGGTCTATGTTTCACCTTTGTGGTACTATAATCTCCTAGAATTCACGAGGGACCAGGAGCCAACCAGAAGGATGGAAAGCTCATACCTACCAAACCAGGATCCGCAAACAGACATCCCAATCGATGACAACACCTCCGCTGTTGTAGATGTAAGTACCTTATTTGCTTCATGGTACATAGCATTAAAACTTTTTATGTACATTCCATTGATGAATACAAAATAGTAACTTCTTGTTACCATGATTTATTGTGGAGTTTTGAAAAGTTATCCCTTCCAGTTCAGATAAGTACACTCCAATACAATTTTGTCACACTTAAATTAAATATAATACCTATTAAAATGTATGGCTTTTACTTAACATTTATTTTTCTGTTCCCGCAGAACCCTCAGACAGATATGGTGAGGCCCCAATTGGACGAGAATCCCACCACGTCTACCGAGGCGATTGTGGAGGATAATGAAGCACCTGCACCCTCTGGTGAAATGCGGCGAACACATTTCCGCAAAAGGAAGGCCATCCCAGTGACATCCGCCGATTTTTACTCTTTAGCGAACAAACTTCTATTCCAGCCAAAAAGCACACTAGTTGATAGCTTTGCAACATTTGCGTCAGACAGACTCAGCAAACTGGATTCCACACAGAGGGAGCAAGCAGAGAGACTAATGTTCGAAGTCCTAAGAAAGGCAGGACGAGGAGAACTTGATGAAACTGATACTATATGTAGGATGAACCAGCCCAATCATTCAACTTCATGGATTCATCCACAGCCCCTACGAAGTACACCAAAGAGGATGCCTCCACCAAGCTTGCACCTTGACCTCCCCCCACAGTATCCCCCCCACAGTATCCCCCCCCACAGTATCCCATTTATTCAAATTAATCATTTTTATCCCAACTGTCGTCTCCCACCCGGCTAGGATATGCCACCCGATATGAAGAGGGCAACTAAAGTTTGTTATTTGTGTGTAATTTTAATTGATTGTTTCATTTTGATTGTAATAATAAATTTATGTTGGTTCAATCTTGCAGCCTGCTTTACTTAATTCAGCATATGGTTGTGACGCCCTGGCAAAACACGGTAGTTACAGAGGTTGTACCATACTCCACCCTCATTGGCATACCACCACACAACCCACAACCAGTAAAGCCTAGTCACCCCCTCGTGACAATAAGGACACAGCAGTGGGCGGGACCAGGCAGATGGGAGCGCCCACCTAGGGGTCCTGAGATGTCAGGGGCGGGACCACTGTAGTCAAGTTCTGACAGTTGAAGTGGAGTAGTCTGAAGCATAGCGGAGTCAGGGGTTGGGGCCCATGGACTACTGGACTAGGTGACAGATGGCAAGCAGGCTCAAAGGCGACATAGATCCGGGCGCGGGTGAGTACACTGGTACAACCCTGCATGTCACCTTCCACAGTTATTTAGCCCATACACCAGGGCCCAGGGACTACACCTCCCCTAACCGTCCCACCATCAGTCACCGCAGCACCCGGTTGGCCTTACCAACAACTCACTCCCCAGTAAACAATCCCTTTCTACGGTATACTGTACGGACGGCCGCATGAGCCCGGGTCCGGCCAGCACTTGTTACTACCTGGCCAAAGGCGGGATAATGGGATTGGTGCATCTATACAGATGCATACATGTAATATAATGTTTGTGAGTGTTAATTAACCCGATGTGTACTCTGGCTAGGAGGGCAGGGAGCCAGCGCTAAGTGGTGTGCGCTGGTGACCAAGGTAAATATTGGGTAACAAGCGCTTGGTTACCCAATGTTTACCGTGGTTACCAGTGTCCTCAGCTTCCAGACGCCGGCTCCCTTAAAGCGCAGCATCGTTTCCAAGTCGCTGCTGGCTGGGGACTGGTCGCTGTTGAGATCTGCCTGATTGACAGCTCACCAGCGACCATGTAGCGACGCACCAGCGATCCTGACCAGGTCAGATCGCTGGTGGGATCGCTGCTGCATCGCTAAAGTGTGACGGTACCCTTATACCTTTACTATCAGTTAAAGCTCGCAGTTCACTAATGTTCAGTGTTCCGTCTTCAAGTTCCTCTGGCGATGGCATTCTGTCATCGGATTCCTCAGGCAATGGTATTTGGTCTTGGGGTTTCTCCGACGATGGTATTCAGATTTCAGGTTCCACTGGTAATCGTATGCAGTCTTTGTGTTCGTCTGGGGCTCAGCACACTTCCTGATCATTCCACTGCAGGCAACATGAGCCTGACCTACTGCACACACGTCTTCTTCCTTGGTAATCTTGGCATCAACTCCACCTTCTCGCTACCGGCCCAGCCTTTTATATATTGCCCACTGCACCACAGTTGTCACCTGACTCGACATCCTGCTCTGCCAAAAGCGGAAAAATGGGGTTGGTGCATCTATGCAGATGCATACATGTAATATAATGTTTGTGAGTGGTGATAGATGTTAACTTGCTTTTTGAAATGACACGTAACAAACAGGAGATATCAATTTCAAAGTCTTTATAAAACAACATGTACTTCAGAGGGTTCATGAAAAGAGAAAAAATCCAGCTCACCAACCGTCCTGCTGATAATATCCAATTCCTGCCCACGGAATATGGCTAGGCAGCCGTACAATTATAGAAAAAAGCAGCAAATTTCCAGCGCCAGGAGAAGCTTAATTAAAAATCCACTTTATTATGAAAAATAAAATAAAAAACAGCAGGTACAGCATATGTCGGATAGCTTACAGAACAACGCGTTTCGACGCTCAGGTCTTAATCATGTTCTGACATTGAATGCGACCATCTTCCTTTTGTCGGATCTCTCCACCATTGATAATCCTAAATACATGTGTGGGTCGTAATAGGCAACTCCCAAAATGGTGGTGGAGAGAGATCCCACAGAATGGAAGAAAAAATTCTAGATATATATAGAATTGTTATAAGATAAGCAACATTCTCATATATACTTTTAAAATATGGATATTCACTATGGATTTGATATATACTATATATATATATATATACTATCGGTCGCATTGGGGGGGGGAAATATTTTTATGAATTTTTGGGAGACAGTGGTATATTGGGACCACAGGATTTTTATTAAATAATAGATAAAATTCCTGTGGTCCCAATATACCACTGTCTCCCAAAAATTTATAAAAATATTCCCCCCCCCAATGCGACCGATAGTTTCGGGTATTGGGTCATTGGGGGAAAACCTGGGAGGGTGGATAGATCATTTTTTTCAACCCCTGATCCTTGATATACCAGGTTATCTCAGGGATACCAAGGAAGTCGTTAGGGCTTTGGATGGTTACAGTTGGAAATCTTACTATTCTTGGCTATCATGTGACGTGATTTCACTATATCCATCTATTCCCCATAATGTGGCATAACGCTGTCTATCTCAACATCTAGATAAATTTAGTGACTATGACATTTGTCTGAAGGATTTTTTAATTTCTTCAGTGGAGTTTCTTTTGAGACATAATTATTTTTCTTTTGACAAGAAATTCTATCTACAGTGCAGAGGAGTAAGCATGGGGGCTCGCTTCTCCCCCTCGCTAGCAAATATAGTGATGGCGAGGTGGGAGGAAGATTTTCTGTACACTGACCAAAATGTTTTTTCCAGGTATCTGCGTTGGTATGGCAGATATCTGGATGATTTACTCATTATTTGGTCAGGACCAACAGATCATATTGAGGAGTTTCTTGCTTATATGAATAGTAATGGTTTTAATTTGAAGTTCACATCCTATTTTCATCCAACCACTATGAATTTCCTGGATATAACTTTATCTGTGAATGATTCTGACTGTGTCATAGTCACACCGTATAGAAAGCCTACTGCCACCAATTCTATACTAACAGCACCATCCGGCATGCTGCGCACTCCCAAGCGGATGGAGCATGATGGGGGGTGCGCAGCATGGCGGATGGAGCACGTTTGGGAGTGCGCAGCATGGCGGATGGAGCACGTTTGGGAGTGCGCAGCATGACGGATGGAGCACGTTTGGGAGTGCGCAGCATGACGGATGGAGCACGTTTGGGAGTGCGCAGCATGCCGGATGGTGCACGATGGGGAGTGCGCAGTATGGCGGATGGAGCACGTTTGGGAGTGCGCAGTATGGCGGATGGAGCACGTTTGGGAGTGCGCAGCATGGCGGATGGAGCACGTTTGGGAGTGCGCAGCATGGCGGATGGAGCACGTTTGGGAGTGCGCAGCATGGCGGATGGAGCACGTTTGGGAGTGCGCAGCATGGCGGGTGGAGCACGTTTGGGAGTGCGCAGCATGGCGGATGGAGCATGATAGGGGGTGCGCAGCATGGCGGATGGAGCACGTTTGGGAGTGCGCAGCATGGCGGATGGAGCACATTTGGGAGTGTGCAGCATGGCGGATAGAGCACGATGGGGAGTGCGCAGCATGGCGGATGGAGCACGTTTGGGAGTGCGCAGCATGGGGGATGCAGCACGATGGGGGGTGCGCAGCATGGGGGATGGAGCACGATGGGAGGTGCACACCTCCCCCCAACACACACACACACACACGCGCACTGCACAACACACACACTAGGAATCACAAACAACGCCCTACACAGACACCCACACACAGACAACGCTGCACACACAAATATACGCACATACTGCACAACACACACATTGCTCAAAACATACCTCCCCCCAAAACACACCACACACACACACAAACCGCACAACACACACACACACACAACGCTACAGACACACAGCGCTCCACAAACAACGCAACACACATACAACACCGCTCTCACCCCCCGCGACACTCAGAACATGTACAGCGCCCTACACAAACACTTGGTAACTACACACAACAACATCTACATATATATATATATATATATATATATAACAAAAATCATACATGAACTACACAATACGTAAATTCTAGAATACCCGATGCGTAGAATCGGGCCACCTTCTAGTATATATATATTCTCTGATCAAATTATTATAATAGTGATGATCAAAAGATTCATCAACATCTTATTCCAAGTACAACCATACTGAATATTATAGGATACAAGGTATTTATGACACATGCCCCATACTCACTGATCTAAGATCTCTTACCTCTAATCCTGAATATCTCTAATTTCTCAAAGGGACCACAAGGAAAGCATAATATTTTGTTAGCCTGTTTTCCAGAGACTCAGAATATTTACTTTGTGAATCCGTACATAAATACCAATAAGGTAAAAAAGCTCCTGTGGTATTTCACTAGGAATATATACATACATTTGGTACCCCCCTCTTTTATACATATATCCCTTTTCCGTAGGACTTGTTCCCTAGGACTCCTAATGCAAGAGCTAATGAATTGAAGTGGTGTTCCTCTACAAATATCCCCCGTAAAAACTCCTTTCTTTTTCTGCACGTACAGAACCTGAATAAACCACCTCACAATAACTGAGGTATGTTATACCGTTCACACAGACCATCATGTTGCCTGCCTTCTGCTTTTTTCTTTCTTCTTTCTTTTTTCCTCCTCTTTCCTTTTCTTTCTTCATTTGCTTGTTCTTTTTCTTTTCCTTCTACATGACGAACTACCAGTGTGTATTATATTACTGTTCTTTGAATTTTTGTCAACGCTCACATGATAATATCTTTACATCTCTACATGTGTTTTACTACTTTATTGTATCTCCATGTTAACCTTGTATCATAATGTGTATATTGATTGTTGTCTGTTTGTTTTATATTCTTTTAGTGTATATTGGCGTGAAGAAGGCCCGTTACTGGGCCGAAACGTCCCATTTCCACTTAGTCTATCTATTAATTAATCAAATATATGAAAAAATATTTATTAATAAAAAATTATTTTTGGCACAAAAACGAATCTGTTGATACTTTCTTCAAATCAATGAGAGTGCAGTGATTCATATATATTGTAACTCGGACCTCGGTCCTCTCACTAGCACCTCAACCCCTTCTCCTTATTAGGGCAGAGTGCACACCATTTATTTCATACTGTTAAAAATAAATTACAACTTAAAAAGAAAAAAACTATTAATAACAATATTGTCTTTTCCACTAACTATAGCAATCAATATAATTTGGTCACTAATATAGTGAAAAAATATTTACCAATCCTAAATGAGGATCCAGTATTAAAACAGGTAATAAAAAACAACGTAAAATGTGTTGCTAAACGAGCTCCAACCCTGGGTACTATACTCTCCCCGAGTCTTTTTCTGAGTGATAGTAGTTATGACAAACAATCCTCTTGGATTGCCCTAAAAGGCTTTCATAAATGTGGTGCGACGAGATGCAAAGCGTGCAGCTATGTACAAAAAGGGAAAACCTTTTATTCCATTTCTAATCAAAAAACATTTCAAATTAATTCCCTGATTAATTGTAATACCACTTACGTAGTATATTTAATAACCTGCAAAATATGTAACATCCAGTATACAGGCTGCACAATGGGTCCATTAAAAGTTAGGATCAGAAGGCATCTTTCTGATGTCTCCAAACAAAACGCAATTGCGACTTCTGCAGTATCCAAACACTTTGCCTCTATTCACAAGGGAGATGTTAGTGGTTTTCAGTTTATGGGTATTGAACAGGTTTTCAGACCGATTAGGGGTGGAGATCATAGAAGGAAACTCCTCAATAAAGAATCCTTCTGGATCCTCACCCTTAATACAAGAAACCCGAACGGTCTGAACAATCGCCAGGATTTAATACTGCATTATTGAACTAAAATAGTACCAAAATAAATTAACCTGACTTTTCTAAAAAATAAACTTGGAAAATTTATATATATAAAATAATTATTTTGAATGCTATATAAGGGAAAATCTATCTATTATAAATTTGCTACAAATTCACTAATGCAGTTTTTTGTTGATTTGAGAATATATATATATTCTCTGATCAAATTATTATAATAGTGATGATCAAAAGATTCATGAACAAGTGAACAAAAAATCCTTATAACCTAGTTCAGACCATACGTGGTTCCTATATATCCCCTTTGTGCATCATTGCACTGATGGATTTTATATCCCATTTTCCTTATAGGATTGACATCCATTTTTTGTCTTCTTGACTATTGCAAAAATATACCTATATTCTACCTTTTACCACTCTACTTAAACATACAGTTATAATGTGGTTTGCTTATTGTCTTTTGATTTATACATATATATATATATATAATTAAAAATAAATAAATGTGTTGCAAATCCATGTTAAACTAAAAATTATATGTATGAATTATATTTATGGAGGACTGTATATATCAAATCCATAGTGAATATCCATATTTTAAAAGTATATATGAGAATGTTGCTTATCTTATAACAATTCTATATATATCTAGAATTTTTTCTTCCATTCTGTGGGATCTCTCTCCACCACCATTTTGGGAGTTGCCTATTACGACCCACACATGTGTTTAGGATTATCAATGGTGGAGAGCTCCGACAAAAGGAAGATGGTCGCATTCAATGTCAGAACATGATTAAGACCTGAGCGTCGAAACGCGTTGTTCTGTAAGCTATCCGACATATGCTGTACCTGCTGTTTTTTATTTTATTTTTCATAATAAAGTGGATTTTTAATTAAGCTTCTCCTGGCGCTGGAAATTTGCTGTTTTTTCAGAGGGTTCAAGGCCCGAAAGAAGCCATTGAAGACAGCCATACAAAGCCAAGCGTAACATATCCGATTCTGAACTTGGGACATTGTAAAATGAGTATGGCATACAATGAGGGATTACAATAACATATACAGTCATATTAAAAAATTTGACCACACCTATTAATGTTAACATTTTCATTTATAAAAAATTGGGTTTTTGCAACAACTATTTCAGTTTCATATATTTAATAACTGATGGACTCAGTAATATTTCTGGATTCAAATGAGGTTTATTGTAGTAACATAAAATGTGCAACTCGCATTTCCAAAAAATTTGACCGGTGCAATAATATGGGCAACCTTAAAAATTTCTTGATTTGAACCCTCCTAACAAATTTTTACTAAAGCACTAAATTGGTTGGGTAACCTCATTGAGCTTTCAAATTCATAGGCTGGTGTATCTTATTAAAAGCTACTGAAAGCAAGAAGAGTTCATTCCCCTATGTATTGTTTTGCATTACCGATTCCAAATGTTACTAATATTTTTGTCCTGTTACCTTTTCATTGTTCCACTCATACTTGGTGTCCCTGCGCATCTGCCGGTCCGTTGACTGCTGACGCGGCGTTGCCTGGCCGCGGCCGTCTTGTGCGCATGCGTGGGAGTCATGGAGACGTCCGTTCTCCCGCGCATGCGCACTACCCTCGGCGGTCTCGGCTTGCTCCGCCCGCTGGCCTCGACTTCCGGCGCATGCGCATTCTTCGGACACCATCTTTATTTGATTGAAAACAACTGTGCTGCCCCTGTATATAGCGGCCAGCCCTACTCTCTCCTCCACTTCCCTCGAAAAAGCGCTCAGGCGAAACAGCTGTTGGGTTCGTCCTCCTGCCGCGACCCCCCTCCACTTGTACAGGTAGTCTTCATTTGTCTCACTTTTCCTCTTTCCTACTCCCCTCTGACTCACATAACTATTGTGGGTCCTGAGACTCGCTTTTCCTCTTTTTCCCTGTTTTACTTTGGCCGTCATTGTGCTGTACTGCACCGCCTGGCCTCACGTTTACTCTTCCTGCTTTGTATCCACTTGCCTCCTCTCTCTGCCACAGGACTAGTCCACTTCTTGAGCTGGGCTGCACATCCCTCTAACTGTTTTTATCTGCCTTCTCTGTGCCCTTCACGGGACCTTTCACATTCTTTCCCTTCCTTTCCAGCTCCACGACTAGTCAGGGCATTTATGCTCTGTTTGTGTTTGTGCATTTTCCTTCCTCTCCAGCCCCACGACTAGCCCGGGCATAAAGGACCTGATTGTGTGTGTGTATTGTGTAATTTTCATTAGCCGTTTATGTGCTAACTGGCACCTCTCGGCTTCACGACTAGAATTTATTACACACAACACTTCAGCCTCCTCTTTATTGCCCCACGACTACTCTGGTGGAGATTATTTCTTTATACTTTTTTAACCATCCTTGCCTACCTGTCCTTTGGTCATGCACTTCATCCCTTGACCATACATCCCCTGTGGAGGGTCATTTGGTCTATTCACTACCTTGGGGGGCTGGGGTCCAATTTTTGGACCAATACACTCCAGTCATATACCACCCCCCCTGGGTTTCGTCACTGGCAATGAGTAGGACTTCACACCTCTCCCCCCCCCCTTTTTTGTGTTCTACCTACACTTGCATCCTCATCCCTGGGTTGCCTCATTCTTTCTACTTTGTGTTCTAATTTGATACTGTACTATTTATTCTTATGAAAATAAGTTGTTTTTTCATCTATTTTATGTGAATAAAATTTAATACTTTTGCAAATAATTTTGGTGCCATATCTCTTCTTCCCTCCTTGTTCTGAAAGCAAGAAGAGGCTGTTATTTCTGCAAAACGAGGATCTACAATATATTAAGGTCACTTTTATGTTGCGGTGCCCATACTTTTGCATCGGTCAAATTTTCTTTCAATGCGGATTGCACATTTTCTGTTTGTACAATAAACCTCATTTCAATCCAGAAATCGTACTCAGTCCATCAGTTACTACATATATGAAGCTGAATTAGCTGTGGCAGAAACCCACATTTTTAGAAAGGATTTAAAGGTTAGCATTAATAGGGGTGCCAAAAAATTACCATGTGACTGTATGTTCCTCCAGTTTACAAATGGATTACTGGCTGCTGCCCTCCCCTTGGCCAGCCACATAACGGGCCAGCATCGCTGCATGATGCTCCACTTTGGCCATCAGTCTTCTCTGGGCTGAGATGATTCGTCTCTGTGAAGCCCTGATGTTCGCTTGAGAAGAGACGAGGTCTGCCAAAGTGGGGATGCCTATGGAGGGAATGGTAAAAGTTTACAATCATAATTTTTATTTCTGCTTATTATTATTATGAAGTAGGAGATTCATGTTTAAGACTTACGGCTTTCCCCCTCGTCCGATATTGAGGGACTGATGGAGCCCGTTGGAATACTATCTATGAAAACAAAAAACACTTTATAGTACTCAACAGCTTTATGTTTTGCAATTTATATGGAGTTTATTTTATATGAAACAATGACAGGGAGCCGATCCAGCCGATGCCTCATACGGGTGCTCCTCCTTCTCTGGTGGCTGTAGCTCCACCGGGTGCTCTGGATCCTCCAGGGGCACATGCTCCTGTGGGGGCTGTTGACCCTCTATGGCTCCTTGCTCCTCTGAGGGTTCTTAATAAAATATGAAGTCTTATGGGGTTATGTTATGATACATATAGGACTGTGGGGGGTACATTATAATATATGGCGGACTACGTAGCCTACCTTATACATGGACTATGGGGGTGCATTATAACACATTGGGGACTATGTGGTGCAGTATAATATATGGAGAACTATGGGGTGAATTATAATACATGGAGAACTCTAGGAAATGCATTATAGTACATGGAGGACTATGGGGTGCATTCTAATATATGAAGGGTTATGTGCGACCCTTTATACTATATGGAAGGCTATGTGGGGGCCATTATTGTATTTGGAGAACTATATACGAGGGGGGACAAAGATACAAGCAGGAGATGGAAACATTTTATGCTGAGGGAAAAAGGCTCCTACCCACAGCACCCAGCTTTCCCATGCTCTGATATGGGAAAGCTGGGTGCTGAGGGAATGATGTTTAGCCAAGCATGGGGAAGCTGGGTGCCGAGGACAAGATGTATATCAGAACATATGAAATCTGGGTGCTGATAGAGGGATTTCAGATCATGGGAAATCTGGGTGCTGAGTGGGTGCTATCTATAGAGATATATATTTATATATATATAGATATATACATATAAATATTAGTGATGAGCGAGTATGCTTGTTACTACTCGGTACTCGCACGAGTATCACTGTACTCGGGCTACTCGGCGGGTACCGAGTAATTTTGCAATACTCGTGCTGTACTCGTGGTCTTCATCCCTGCATGTTGGCGCTCTTTTAAGAGCCAGCCCTCATGCAGGGATTGGCTGGCAGACCACTGCAATGCCACAGCCCTGTTAGTTGTAGAATTGCAGTGATTGGCCGGCCTGCACAGCGTGACCGAGCCTTTATACCGGCGGGCGCGCTGTGCTCTGCACACAGCCATCTCATATTCCCTGCTTTCCCCGCCCACAGACGCCTATGATTGGTTGCAGTGAGACACGCCCCCACGCTGAGTGACAGGTGTCTCACTGCACCCAATCACAACAGCCGGTGGGCGTGTCTATACTGTGCAGTAAAATAAATAAATAATTAAAAAAAAACGGCGCGCGGTCCCCCCAATTTTAATACCAGCCAGATAAAGCCATACAACTGAAGGCTGGTATTCTCAGGATGGGGAGCCCCACGTTATGGGGAGCCCCCCAGCCTAACAATATCAGTCAGCAGCCGCCCAGAATTGCCGCATACATTAGATGCGACAGTTCTGGGACTGTACCCGGCTCTTCCCGATTTACCCTAGTGCGTTGGCAAATTGGGGTAATAAGGAGTTAATGGCAGTCCATAGCTGCCACTAAATCCTAGATTAATCATGTCAGGCGTCTCCCCAAGATTCCTTCCATGATTAATCTGTAAATTACAGTTAAAAAACACACACACCCGAAAAATCCTTTATTAGAAATAAAAAACAATAACAAAGTCCCTCATCACCAATTTATTAACCCCGAAAAAGCCTCCATGTCCGGCGTACTCCACAGTCCTCCAGCGTCGCGTCCAGCTCTGCTGCATGCAGGTGACAGGAGCTGCAGAATACACCGCCGCTCCTGTCAGCTTCACACAGCAACTGAGGTGAGTAGCGCGATCAGCTGCTGTCAGTCAGGTAACTCACGGCCACCGCTGGATCCAGGTAACCTCAGAGACAGCTCAGCTGATCGCGTGGCTGTCTTCAGTTGCTGTGTGAAGCTGACAGGAGCGGCGGTGTATTCTGCTGCTCCTGTCACCATCATGCAGCACAGCTGGATGCGATGCTGGAGGACTGTGGAGTATGCCGGACATGGAGGCCTTGTCGGGGTTAATAAATTGGTGATGAGGGACTTTGTTAGTGTTTTTTATTTCTAATAAAGGATTTTTCGGGTGTGTGTGTTTTTTAACTGTAATTTACAGATGAATCATGGAAGGAATCTCGGGGAGACGTCTGACATGATTAATCTAGGATTTAGTGGCAGCTATGGGCTGCCATTAACTCCTTATTACCCCGATTTGCCAACGCACTAGGGTAAATCGGGAAGAGCCGGGTACAGTCCCAGAACTGTCGCATATAATGTATGCGGCAATTCTGGGCGGCTGCTGACTGATATTGTTAAGCTGGGGGGCTCCCCATAACGTGGAGCTCCCCATCCTGAGAATACCAGCCTTCAGCCGTATGGCTTTATCTGGCTGGTATTAAAATTGGGGGGACCGCACGCCGTTTTTTTAAATTATTTAATTATTTATTTCACTGCACAGTATACACACACCCACCGCCTGCTGTGATTGGGTGCAGTGAGACACCTGTCACTCAGCGTGGGGGCGTGTCTCATTGCAACCAATCATAGGCGCCGAAAAGCAGGAAAACAGGGAATACGAGATTGTTTAATGAGCGGCCGGCTTTTTCAAAAGAGGAAAAGCCGCCGGAGTTTAGCGAACAGCTGTGCAGCGCCGCGGCAGTGATCGGGGAACGGTAAGTAAGAGAGAGGGGGGAGAATGACCGACAGACTGTGAGAGGGGGACAGACAAGATAGAGAGAGACCGACAGAGCGAGACCGACCGACGGGAGATAGAATGAAAAAAAAAATGACCGACATCGCTAAAAAAGCACAAAACGTGCGTTTTGGACATCGGAGTGCCACACAATGTTTTACGTAAAATCTTTCATGTATTAATCTCAAAAAGTAACATACACCAGCTCTATCTCACCGCCATGAAAATTCATTTTGGTGTCATTTTGGAAGGTTTTCTGGTGAGTCCGTAAAAATGGCATAAAACCCGGACAAAATTGTTCACAGCTGTGACTTTTGAGTGATAAATGCTTCAAGGGGTCTTCCCCATGCTGTTGCCATGTCATTTGAGCACTCTTCTGAGACTTTTGTGACATTTTTAGGGTTTCTACATGCTGCCGGGGGTCATTTCAGAAAAATACTTGGGTCTCCCATAGGATAACATTGGGCTCGGTGCTCGGGACGAGTACACGAGTATCTTGGGATGCTTGGCCCAAGCCTCGAGCACCCGAGCTTTTTGGTACTCGCTCATCACTAGTGGTAGGCTGTTTGCTTGGGCTGCGGGTTTGACTCTGAGGCAAGGCCCATGGACTTTGTATGGCTGCATGTAATTGATTAGTCCAATGGACTGTGTTGCTTATGAGTTTCCATTTGATTGATAGGCCAGGTACAGTCTTTTGCTTTTGTTTGGCCATGTTGTGTGCGCAGTCACTAGGATTATGTGAATTAATGTAGAGTCTGTTTCCCACTTCTCTGTGTTGGTGTAGTGGTAGGCTCTTTGTTTGGGCTACGAGAGCTTGTCGGTTTGACTCTGAGGCAAGGCCCATGGACTTTGTATGGATGCATGTAATTGCCTAGTCCAATAGACTATGTTGCCTATGACTTTCCATTGGATTGATAGGCCAGGTACTGTCTTTTGCTTTTGTTTGGCCATGTTGTGTGCGCAGTCACTAGGATTATGTGAAATAATGTAGAGTCAGCATTCCACTTCTCTATGTTGGTGTAGTGGAAGGCTCTTTGCTTGGGCTACGAGAGGATATGGGTTCGACTCTGAGGCAAGGCCCATGGACTTTGTATGGCTGCAAGTAATTTCATAGTGCAATGGACTGTGTTACCTATGAGTGCCGATTGGATTGATAGCCCAGGTACTGTCTTTTGCTTTTATTTGGCCACGTTGTGTGCGCAGTCACTAGGATTATGTGAATGAATGTAAAAGTGGTTTCCCACTTCTTTGTGTTGGTGTAGTGGTAGGCTCTTTGCTTGGGCTGTGAGAGGTTGTGGGTTTGACTCTGAGGCAAGGCCCATGGACTTTGTATGGCTCCAATTAATTTCCTAGTCCAATGGACTGTGTTGCTTATGAGTTTCCATTGGATTGATAGGCCAGGTACTGTCTTTTGCTTTTCTTTGGCCATGTTGTGTGCGCAGTCACTAGGATTATGTGAATTAATGTTGAGTCAGTTTCCTACTTCCTTGTGTTGGTGTAGTGATAGGCTCTTTGCTTGGTCTATGAGAGATTATGGGTTTGATTTTGAGGCAAGGCCCATGGACTTTGTATGGCTGCATGTAATGTAATTGCCTAGTCCAATGGACTGTGTTGCCTTTGAGTTTTCATTGGATTGATAGGCCAGGTACTGTCTTTTGCTTTTGTTTGGCCATGTTGTGTCCACAGTCACTAGGATTATGTGAATTAATGTAGAGTCAGTTTCCCACTTCTCTGTGTTGGTGTAGTGATAGGCTCTTTGCTTGGGCTACGAGCGGTTGTGGGTTCGACTGTGAGGCAAAGTCCATGGACATTGTTTGGCTGCATGTAATTGCCTGTTTCAATGGACTGCGTTGCCTATGAGTTTCCATTGGATTGATAGGCCAGGTACAGTTGTTTTGCTTTTGTTTGGCCATGCTGTGTGCGCAGTTGTGATGCCCTGGGCAAGCCAGGGGTCACAGGTCATAACACCACACGCACCCCACATTCCCTGCAGGAACACCAAGGTCAGAACACAAATCCTTGTTGCCTTCCTCAAGGGGCTGATATCCACACCAGGGGGTGGGCCAGGCGGTTGGCTGCGCCCACCGAGGAGTTCACAGCCCTGGAGGCGGGAAAACCAGGCAGTGAGCTCAGGGAAGAGCTTGAGTGAGGAGTAAACAGTCTAGAGTGAGAGTTTGAAGTAGAAGGAGTAAACAGTGGAGTTGTAGTGAGAGAAGAAAGAAGTAGAAAGAGAAAAGTGACAGCAAGAAGCCTGAAGTTGGTCCGGGTGTGTGCCCCGGACTGAGACAGCAAGGTTGGGAGACGGCGGTGACCGTCTGCAGGAGAGATTGCTCGGAGGTTGCCGAAAGGACCGTGGACGGGTGGTGACCCGGCGGTACCGGAGCGGTATACAAAGAACAGTCAGCACCAGGGCAGGGGCCTTTCGGATCCCGGCAAGGCTTGGAGTTGCCATAATTTGCCAAATCCGTCAGTGAAGGGGACCTCCGGGTCTCCCAGCAGCAAAGTCCCGAGTGAAGGCAACTGTCCAACCGTGAAGGGGAGACACCGCCACCGCCAAGGCACCAGTTTCCCAGGGCCAGCGCCTGCGGGCAAGAGAGGGGCTCCTCCGGCTCATATCCAGGTCGGGGAGCGGTTTACCGGTGGGAATCCATCGCTACCAAAAACTATACATAGGTGCAGGGAAGTGACCGTCACCGCTAACTGCAGGGAACATCAGCACCGTAGCCGTCCGAGGGACCCGTCCAACCAGCCGTTTGTTTACCAAGAACTGTGTCATCATCCTTTGGCTGAGTGAGTACCTACGTGCCGTGCGGCACAGCGCTGCCCTTGCGTCCCTGCACCTCCACAGGCCCCATAACCCGCCTGTCCACCATTCCAACCCCATCACTGGGCCCCGGGACCACCAAACCCCTACCCACGGAGGGGCCAATCAACAACTAGCTGCTCCATACCACCACTCCCGGGATCCCCAAACAGAGCAGCGGTGGTGTCCCTACAATCACCACAACCATGGGTGGCGTCACGGACAATAAACTATCCCAACAACCAAACCCCTTTCACTCACGGGCGAGGAGCGCCGCTCGAGTCCACGGGATCCGGCCCATCGCTCGAGCCACTGAGCAGCAGCGGACCCGAGCAGTGGGGGAGCGCAGCGTCCCCTCCTCCGCCCGCGACACAGTCAATAGGATTATGTGAATTAATGTAGAGTCAGTTTCCCACTTCTCTGTGTTAGTGTAGAGATAGGCTCTTTGCTTGGGTTGCGAAAGGTGGTGGGTTCGACTCTGAGGCAAGGCCCATGGACTTTGTTGGTGTTGTGGTAGGCTCTTTGCTTGGGCTGCGAGAGGTTATGGGTTCAACTCTGAGGCAAGGCCCATCAACATTGTATGGCTGCATGTAATTGCCTAGTCCAATGGACTGTGTTATCTATGAGTTTCCATTGGATTGGTAGGCCAGGTGCTGTCTTTTGTTTGGCCAAGTTGTGTGCACAGTCACTAGGATTATGTGAATTAATGTAGAGTCAGTTTCCCACTTCTCTGTGTTAGTGTAGAGATAGGCTCTTTGCTTGGGTTGCGAAAGGTTGTGGGTTCGACTCTGAGGCAAGGCCCATGGACTTTGTTGGTGTTGTGGTAGGCTCTTTGCTTGGGCTATGAGAGGTTGTGGGTTCGACTCTGAGGCAAGGCACATGGACTTAGTATGGCTTCATGTAATTACCTAGTCCAATGGACTGTGTTACCTATGTGTTTCCATTGGATTGATAGGCCAGGTACTTTCTTTTGCTTTTGTTTGGCCATGTTGTATGCGCAGTCACTAGGATTATGTGAATTAATGTAGAGTTAATTTCCCACTTCTCTGTGTTGGTGTAGTGGTAGGCTCTTTGCTTAGGTGACGAGAGGTTGTGTGTTTGACTCTGATGCAAAGCCCATGGTCTTTGTATGGCTACATGTAATAGCCTAGTCCAATGGACTGTGTTACCTATGTGTTTCCATTGGATTGATAGGCCAGGTACTGTCTCTTTTTGCTTTTCCATGTTGTGTGCGCAGTAACTAGGATTATGTGAATTAATGTAGAGGCAGTTTCCTACTTCTCTGTGTTGGTGTAGTGGTAGGCTCTTTGCTTGGGCTGCGAGAGTTTGTGGGCTTGACTCTGAGGAAAGGCCCATGGACTTTGTATGGCTGCATGTAATTGCCTAGTCCAATAGACTATGTTGCCTATGAGTTTCCATTGGATTGATAGGCCGTGTACTGTCTTTTGCTTTTGTTTGGCCACGTTGTGTGTGCAGTCACTAGGATTATGTGAATTAATGTAGAACCCATTTCCCACTTCTCTGTGTTGGTGTAGTGGTAGGCTCTTTGCTTGGGCTGTGAGAGGTTGTGGGTTCGACTCTGAAGCAAGGCCCATGGACCTTGTATTGCTGCATGTAATTGCTCAGTCCAATGGACTGTGTTACCTATGAGTTTCCATTGGATTGATAGGCCAGGTACTATATTTTGCTTTTGTTTGGCCATGTTGTGTGCAGCATTTGCTTGGACCTGTACCGCCCACAGCCATGACTCATGTCATGGGTACGGTATTGAAATAGACCAGGTGAGTGCTGCTAAGAGCAGTTCTACTATTCATATGTGAGGCCGTATGGCACATTTTATAAAAATATTTTAGTGTAGGACTGCCTCAAATGAGATTTGCCGTGACGTGGCGAGGTAGCTCAAGAAATTGCAATTTTTTGCCAAAAATCTCAAAATTTTTATAATAAGTACAGTTTGGAATTTTTAGTGCTGAAGTGCACATTTAGTGCTGGCTTTTTGTTTTTCTTATGTGAATTAATGTAGACTCAGCTTCACACTTCTTTGTGTTGGTGTAGTTGTAGGCTCTTTGCTTGATCTGCGAGAGGTTGTTGGTTTGACTTTGAGGCAAGGCCCATGGACTTTGTATGGCTGCATGTAATTGCCTAGTCAAATGGACTGTGTTGCCTATGAGTTTCCATTGGAATGATAGGCCAGGTACTGTCTTTTGCTTTTGTTTGGCCATGTTGTGTGCGCAGTCACTAGGATTATGTGAGTTAATATATAATCAGTTCCCTGCTTCTCTGTGTTGGTGTAGTGGTAGGCTCTTTGCTTAGGCTGCAAAAGGTTGTGGGTTTGACTCTGAGGCAAGGCCGTTGGACTTTGGCTGCTTGTAGTTGTCTAGTCCAATGGACTGTGTTGCTTGTGAGTTTACTTTGGATTGATAGGCCAGGTAGTGTACTTTGCTTTTGTTTGGCCATGTTGTGTGTGCAGTCACTAGGATTATGTGAATTAATGTAGAGGCAGCTTCATTTCAGCTCAATTCTCTGTGTTGGTGTAATGGAAGGCTCAGTGCTTGAGCTAGGAAAGATTATGGGTTCGACTCTAAGGCAAGCCACATGGACTTTGAATGGCTGCATTTAATTACCTGGTGCAATGGACTGTGTTGACTCTGAGTTTCCATTGGATTGATAGGCCAGGTACTGTCTTTTGCTTTTGTTTGGCCATGTTGTGTGCGCAGTCACTAGGATTATGTGAGTTAATGTAAAATCAGTATTCAACTTCTTTGTGTTGGTCTAGTGGTAGGCTCTTTGCTTGATCTGCGAGTGGTTGTAGGTTTGACTCTGAGGCAAGGCCCATGGACTTTGTATGGCAGCATGTAATTGCCTAGTCCAATGGACTGTATTACCTATGAGTTTCCATTGGATTGATAGGCTAGGTACTGTCTTTTGCTTTTGTTTGGCCATGTTCTGTGCGCAGTCACTAGGATTATGTGAAATAATGTAGAGTCAGCATTCTACTTCTCTGTGTTGGTGTAGTGGAAGGGTTTTTACTTGCGCTACGAGAGGATATGGGTTTGACTCTGAGGCAAGGCCCATGGACTTTGTATGGCTGCATGTAATTACCTAGTCCAATGGACTGTGTTACCTATGAGTGCCCATTGGATTAATACGCCAGGTAACGTCTTTTGCTTTTGTTTGGCCACGTTGTGTGCGTAGTCACTAGGATTATGTGAATTAATGTAAAATCAGTTTCCCACTTATCTGTGTTGGTGTAGTGGTAGGCTCTTTGCTTGGGCTGCAAGAGGTTGTGGGTTAGACTCGTAGAACTGCTCTTAGCAGCACTCACCTGGTCTATTTCAATCCCGTACCCATGACTGAGTCATGGCTGTGGGCAGGACAGGTCCTAGCGAATGCTACATGAAGTAAATAGCCTGTGGACAAGGCCTGATGACAATGTGAACAGTCACCAACCGCCAAAATCTAGACAGATGGAATACATCCCAAATTGGGGTTCATAGCATGGTGGGGGTCAGCCACCGACCAATTCAATGAAGAAAAACAAAAAGCCAGTATTAAATGTGCACTTCAGCACTAAAAATTCCAAACTGTACTTATTATAAAAATTTTGAGATTTTTGGCAAAAAAATGCAATTTCTTGAGCTGCCTCGCCACGTCACGGCAAATCTCATTTGAGGCAGTCCTACACTAAAATATTTTTATAAAATGTGCCATACGGCCTCACATATGAATAGTAGAACTGCTCTTAGCAGCACTCACCTGGTCTATTTCAATTCCGTACCCATGACTGAGTCATGGCTGTGGGCGGTACAGGTCCAAGCAAATGCTGCACACAACATGGCCAAACAAAAGCAAAATATAGTACCTGGCCTATCAATCCAATGGAAACTCATAGGTAACAACCGCAAATGCTGCATGAAGTAAATAGCCTGTGGACAAGGCCTAATGACAATGTGAACAGTAACCAACCGCCAAAATCTAGACAGATGGAATACATCCCAAATTGGGGTGCATAGCATGGTGGGGGCCAGCCACCGACCTTTTGTTTGGCCATGTTGTGTGCGCAGTCACTAGGATTATGTGAATTTATGTAGAGTTAGTTTACCACTTCTCTGTGTTGGTGTAGTGGTAGGCTCTTTGCTTGGGCTGTGAGAGGTTGTGGGTTCGACGCTGAGGCAAGGCCCATGGACTTTGTATGGCTGCATGTAATTGCCTAGTCCAATGGATTGTGTTGCCTTTGAGTTTCCATTGGATTGATAGGCCTGGTACCGTCTTTTGCTATTGTTTGGCCATGTTGTGTGCGCAGTCACTAGGATTATGTGAATTTATGTAGAGTAAGTTTTGCACTTCTCTGTGTTGGTGTAGTGGTAGGCTCTTTACTTGGTCTGTGAGAGGTTGTAGGTTTGACTCTGAAGCAAGGCCCATGGATTTTGTATGGCTCTATGTAATTGCCTAGTCCAATGGAATGTGTTGCCTATGAGTTTCCATTGGATTGATAGGCCAGGTACCGTCTTTCGCTTTCGTTTGGCCATGTTGTGTGCGCAGTCACTAGGATTATGTGAATTTATGTAGAGTAAGTTTTGCACTTCTCTGTGTTGGTGTAGTGGTAGGCTCTTTACTTGGGCTGTGAGAGGTTGTGGGTTTGACTCTGAAGCAAGGCCCATGGATTTTGTATGGCTCTATGTAATTGCCTAGTCCAATGGAATGCGTTGCCTATGAGTTTCCATTGGATTGATAGGCCAGGTACCGTCTTTTGCTTTCGTTTGGCCATGTTGTGTGCGCAGTCACTAGGATAATGTGAGTTAATGTAGAATCAGTTTCACACTTCTCTGTGTTGGTGTAGTGGTAGGCTCTTTGCTTGGGCTGCGAGAGGTTGTGGGTTCGACGCTGAGGCAAGGCCCATGGACTTTGTATGGCTGCATGTAATTGCCTAGTCCAATGGATTGTGTTGCCTTTGAGTTTCCATTGGATTGATAGGCCTGGTACCGTCTTTTGCTTTTGTTTGGCCATGTTGTGTGCGCAGTCACTAGGATTATGTGAATTTATGTAGAGTAAGTTTTGCACTTCTCTGTGTTGGTGTAGTGGTAGGCTCTTTACTTGGGCTGTGAGAGGTTGTGGGTTTAACTCTGAAGCAAGGCCCATGGATTTTGTATGGCTCTATGTAATTGCCTAGTCCAATGGAATGCGTTGCCTATGAGTTTCTATTGTATTGATAGGCCAGGTACCGTCTTTTGCTTTTGTTTGGCCATGTTGTGTGCGCAGTCACTAGGATTATGTGAATTTATGTAGAGTAAGTTTTGCACTTCTCTGTGTTGGTGTAGTGGTAGGCTCTTTACTTGGGCTGTGTGAGGTTGTGGGTTTGACTCTGAAGCAAGGCCCATGGATTTTGTATGGCTCTATGTAATTGCCTAGTCCAATGGAATGCGTTGCCTATGAGTTTCCATTGGATTGATAGGCCAGGTACCGTCTTTTGCTTTCGTTTGGCCATGTTGTGTGCGCAGTCACTAGGATAATGTGAGTTAATGTAAAATCAGTTTCACACTTCTCTGTGTTGGTGTAGTGGTAGGCTCTTTGCTTGGGCTGCGAGAGGTTGTGGGTTCGACGCTGAGGCAAGGCCCATGGACTTTGTATGGCTGCATGTAATTGCCTAGTCCAATGGATTGTGTTGCCTTTGAGTTTCCATTGGATTGATAGGCCTGGTACCGTCTTTTGCTTTTGTTTGGCCATGTTGTGTGCGCAGTCACTAGGATTATGTGAATTTATGTAGAGTAAGTTTTGCACTTCTCTGTGTTGGTGTAGTGGTAGGCTCTTTACTTGGGCTGTGAGAGGTTGTGGGTTTGACTCTGAAGCAAGGCCCATGGATTTTGTATGGCTCTATGTAATTGCCTAGTCCAATGGAATGCGTTGCCTATGAGTTTCCATTGGATTGATAGGCCAGGTACTGTCTTTTGCTTTTTTTTGGCCATGTTGTGTGCGCAGTCACTAGGATTATGTGAATTTATGTAGAGTAAGATTTGCACTTCTCTGTGTTGGTGTAGTGGTAGGCTCTTTACTTGGGTTGTAAAAGGTTGTGGGTTTGACTCTGAAGCAAGGCCCATGGATTTTGTATGGCTCTATGTAATTGCCTAGTCCAATGGAATGCGTTGCCTATGAGTTTCCATTGGATTGATAGGCCAGGTACCGTCTTTTGCTTTCGTTTGGCCATGTTGTGTGCGCAGTCACTAGGATTATGTGAATTTATGTAGAGTAAGTTTTGCACTTCTCTGTGTTGGTGTAGTGGTAGGCTCTTTACTTGGGCTGTGAGAGGTTGTGGGTTTGACTCTGAAGCAAGGCCCATGGATTTTGTATGGCTCTATGTAATTTCCTAGTCCAATGGAATGCGTTGCCTATGAGTTTCCATTGGATTGATAGGCCAGGTACCGTTTTTTGCTTTCGTTTGGCCATGTTGTGTGCGCAGTCACTAGGGTAATGTGAGTTAATGTAGAATCAGTTTCACACTTCTCTGTGTTGGTGTAGTGGTAGGCTCTTTGCTTGGGCTGCGAGAGGTTGTGGGTTCAGCGCTGAGGCAAGGCCCATGGACTTTGTATGGCTGCATGTAATTGCCTAGTCCAATGGATTGTGTTGCTTTTGAGTTTCCATTGGATTGATAGGCCTGGTACCGTCTTTTGCTTTTGTTTGGCCATGTTGTGTGCGCAGTCACTAGGATTATGTGAATTTATGTAAAGTAAGTTTTGCACTTCTCTGTGTTGGTGTAGTGGTAGGCTCTTTACTTGGGCTGTGAGAGGTTGTGGGTTTGACTCTGAAGCAAGGCCCATGGATTTTGTATGGCTCTATGTAATTGCCTAGTCCAATGGAATGCGTTGCCTATGAGTTTCCATTGGATTGATAGGCCAGGTACCGTCTTTTGCTTTCGTTTGGCCATGTTGTGTGCGCAGTCACTAGGATTATGTGAATTTATGTAGAGTAAGTTTTGCACTTCTCTGTGTTGGTGTAGTGGTAGGCTCTTTACTTGAGCTGTGAGAGGTTGTGGGTTTGACTCTGGAGCAAGGCCCATGGATTTTGTATGGCTCTATGTAATTGCCTAGTCCAATGGAATGCGTTGCCTATGAGTTTCCATTGGATTGATAGGCCAGGTACCGTCTTTTGCTTTCGTTTGGCCATGTTGTGTGCGCAGTCACTAGGATTATGTGAATTTATGTAGAGTAAGTTTTGTACTTCTCTGTGTTGGTGTAGTGGTAGGCTCTTTACTTGGGCTGTGAGAGGTTGTGGGTTTGACTCTGAAGCAAGGCCCATGGATTTTGTATGGCTCTATATAATTGCCTAGTCCAATGGAATGCGTTGCCTATGAGTTTCCATTGGATTGATAGGCCAGGTACCGTCTTTTGCTTTCGTTTGGCCATGTTGTGTGCGCAGTCACTAGGATTATGTGAATTTATGTAGAGTAAGTTTTGCACTTCTCTGTGTTGGTGTAGTGGTAGGCTCTTTACTTGGGCTGTGAGAGGTTGTGGGTTTGACTCTGAAGCAAGCCCCATGGATTTTGTATGGCTCTATGTAATTGCCTAGTCCAATGGAATGCGTTGCCTATGAGTTTCCATTGGATTGATAGGCCAGGTAACGTCTTTTGCTTTCGTTTGGCCATGTTGTGTGCGCAGTCACTAGGATTATGTGAATTTATGTAGAGTAAGTTTTGCACTTCTCTGTGTTGGTGTAGTGGTAGGCTCTTTACTTGGGCTGTGAGAGGTTGTGGGTTTGACTCTGAAGCAAGGCCCATGGATTTTGTATGGCTCTATGTAATTGCCTAGTCTAATGGAATGCGTTGCCTATGAGTTTCCATTGGATTGATAGGCCAGGTACCGTCTTTTGCTTTTGTTTGGCCATGTTGTGTGCGCAGTCACTAGGATTATGTGAATTTATGTAGAGTAAGTTTTGCACTTCTCTGTGTTGGTGTAGTGGTAGGCTCTTTACTTGGGCTGTGAGAGGTTGTGGGTTTGACTCTGAAGCAAGGCCCATGGATTTTGTATGGCTCTATGTAATTGCCTAGTCCAATGGAATGTGTTGCCTATGAGTTTCCATTGGATTGATAGGCCAGGTACCGTCTTTCGCTTTCGTTTGGCCATGTTGTGTGCGCAGTCACTAGGATTATGTGAATTTATGTAGAGTAAGTTTTGCACTTCTCTGTGTTGGTGTAGTGGTAGGCTCTTTACTTGGGCTGTGAGAGGTTGTGGGTTTGACTCTGAAGCAAGGCCCATGGATTTTGTATGGCTCTATGTAATTGCCTAGTCCAATGGAATGCGTTGCCTATGAGTTTCCATTGGATTGATAGGCCAGGTACCGTCTTTTGCTTTCGTTTGGCCATGTTGTGTGCGCAGTCACTAGGATAATGTGAGTTAATGTAGAATCAGTTTCACACTTCTCTGTGTTGGTGTAGTGGTAGGCTCTTTGCTTGGGCTGCGAGAGGTTGTGGGTTCGACGCTGAGGCAAGGCCCATGGACTTTGTATGGCTGCATGTAATTGCCTAGTCCAATGGATTGTGTTGCCTTTGAGTTTCCATTGGATTGATAGGCCTGGTACCGTCTTTTGCTTTTGTTTGGCCATGTTGTGTGCGCAGTCACTAGGATTATGTGAATTTATGTAGAGTAAGTTTTGCACTTCTCTGTGTTGGTGTAGTGGTAGGCTCTTTACTTGGGCTGTGAGAGGTTGTGGGTTTAACTCTGAAGCAAGGCCCATGGATTTTGTATGGCTCTATGTAATTGCCTAGTCCAATGGAATGCGTTGCCTATGAGTTTCTATTGTATTGATAGGCCAGGTACCGTCTTTTGCTTTTGTTTGGCCATGTTGTGTGCGCAGTCACTAGGATTATGTGAATTTATGTAGAGTAAGTTTTGCACTTCTCTGTGTTGGTGTAGTGGTAGGCTCTTTACTTGGGCTGTGAGAGGTTGTGGGTTTGACTCTGAAGCAAGGCCCATGGATTTTGTATGGCTCTATGTAATTGCCTAGTCCAATGGAATGCGTTGCCTATGAGTTTCCATTGGATTGATAGGCCAGGTACCGTCTTTTGCTTTCGTTTGGCCATGTTGTGTGCGCAGTCACTAGGATAATGTGAGTTAATGTAAAATCAGTTTCACACTTCTCTGTGTTGGTGTAGTGGTAGGCTCTTTGCTTGGGCTGCGAGAGGTTGTGGGTTCGACGCTGAGGCAAGGCCCATGGACTTTGTATGGCTGCATGTAATTGCCTAGTCCAATGGATTGTGTTGCCTTTGAGTTTCCATTGGATTGATAGGCCTGGTACCGTCTTTTGCTTTTGTTTGGCCATGTTGTGTGCGCAGTCACTAGGATTATGTGAATTTATGTAGAGTAAGTTTTGCACTTCTCTGTGTTGGTGTAGTGGTAGGCTCTTTACTTGGGCTGTGAGAGGTTGTGGGTTTGACTCTGAAGCAAGGCCCATGGATTTTGTATGGCTCTATGTAATTGCCTAGTCCAATGGAATGCGTTGCCTATGAGTTTCCATTGGATTGATAGGCCAGGTACTGTCTTTTGCTTTTGTTTGGCCATGTTGTGTGCGCAGTCACTAGGATTATGTGAATTTATGTAGAGTAAGATTTGCACTTCTCTGTGTTGGTGTAGTGGTAGGCTCTTTACTTGGGTTGTGAGAGGTTGTGGGTTTGACTCTGAAGCAAGGCCCATGGATTTTGTATGGCTCTATGTAATTGCCTAGTCCAATGGAATGCGTTGCCTATGAGTTTCCATTGGATTGATAGGCCAGGTACCGTCTTTTGCTTTCGTTTGGCCATGTTGTGTGCGCAGTCACTAGGATTATGTGAATTTATGTAGAGTAAGTTTTGCACTTCTCTGTGTTGGTGTAGTGGTAGGCTCTTTACTTGGGCTGTGAGAGGTTGTGGGTTTGACTCTGAAGCAAGGCCCATGGATTTTGTATGGCTCTATGTAATTTCCTAGTCCAATGGAATGCGTTGCCTATGAGTTTCCATTGGATTGATAGGCCAGGTACCGTCTTTTGCTTTCGTTTGGCCATGTTGTGTGCGCAGTCACTAGGATAATGTGAGTTAATGTAGAATCAGCTTCACGCTTCTCTGTGTTGGTGTAGTGGTAGGCTCTTTGCTTGGGCTGCGAGAGGTTGTGGGTTCGACGCTGAGGCAAGGCCCATGGACTTTGTATGGCTGAATGTAATTGCCCAGTCCAATGGATTGTGTTGCCTTTGAGTTTCCATTGGATTGATAGGCCTGGTACCGTCTTTTGCTTTTGTTTGGCCATGTTGTGTGCGCAGTCACTAGGATTATGTGAATTTATGTAGAGTAAGTTTTGCACTTCTCTGTGTTGGTGTAGTGGTAGGCTCTTTACTTGGGCTGTGAGAGCTTGTGGGTTTGACTCTGAAGCAAGGCCTATGGATTTTGTATGGCTCTATGTAATTGCCTAGTCCAATGGAATGCGTTGCCTATGAGTTTCCATTGGATTGATAGGCCAGGTACCGTCTTTTGCTTTCGTTTGGCCATGTTGTGTGCGCAGTCACTAGGATTATGTGAATTTATGTAGAGTAAGTTTTGCACTTCTCTGTGTTGGTATAGTGGTAGGCTCTTTACTTGGGCTGTGAGAGGTTGTGGGTTTGACTCTGAAGCAAGGCCCATGGATTTTGTATGGCTCTATGTAATTGCCTAGTCCAATGGAATGCGTTGCCTATGAGTTTCCATTGGATTGATAGGCCAGGTACCGTTTTTTGCTTTCGTTTGGCCATGTTGTGTGCGCAGTCACTAGGGTAATGTGAGTTAATGTAGAATCAGTTTCACACTTCTCTGTGTTGGTGTAGTGGTAGGCTCTTTGCTTGGGCTGCGAGAGGTTGTGGGTTCAGCGCTGAGGCAAGGCCCATGGACTTTGTATGGCTGCATGTAATTGCCTAGTCCAATGGATTGTGTTGCTTTTGAGTTTCCATTGGATTGATAGGCCTGGTACCGTCTTTTGCTTTTGTTTGGCCATGTTGTGTGCGCAGTCACTAGGATTATGTGAATTTATGTAAAGTAAGTTTTGCACTTCTCTGTGTTGGTGTAGTGGTAGGCTCTTTACTTGGGCTGTGAGAGGTTGTGGGTTTGACTCTGAAGCAAGGCCCATGGATTTTGTATGGCTCTATGTAATTGCCTAGTCCAATGGAATGCGTTGCCTATGAGTTTCCATTGGATTGATAGGCCAGGTACCGTCTTTTGCTTTCGTTTGGCCATGTTGTGTGCGCAGTCACTAGGATTATGTGAATTTATGTAGAGTAAGTTTTGCACTTCTCTGTGTTGGTGTAGTGGTAGGCTCTTTACTTGAGCTGTGAGAGGTTGTGGGTTTGACTCTGGAGCAAGGCCCATGGATTTTGTATGGCTCTATGTAATTGCCTAGTCCAATGGAATGCGTTGCCTATGAGTTTCCATTGGATTGATAGGCCAGGTACCGTCTTTTGCTTTCGTTTGGCCATGTTGTGTGCGCAGTCACTAGGATTATGTGAATTTATGTAGAGTAAGTTTTGTACTTCTCTGTGTTGGTGTAGTGGTAGGCTCTTTACTTGGGCTGTGAGAGGTTGTGGGTTTGACTCTGAAGCAAGGCCCATGGATTTTGTATGGCTCTATATAATTGCCTAGTCCAATGGAATGCGTTGCCTATGAGTTTCCATTGGATTGATAGGCCAGGTACCGTCTTTTGCTTTCGTTTGGCCATGTTGTGTGCGCAGTCACTAGGATTATGTGAATTTATGTAGAGTAAGTTTTGCACTTCTCTGTGTTGGTGTAGTGGTAGGCTCTTTACTTGGGCTGTGAGAGGTTGTGGGTTTGACTCTGAAGCAAGCCCCATGGATTTTGTATGGCTCTATGTAATTGCCTAGTCCAATGGAATGCGTTGCCTATGAGTTTCCATTGGATTGATAGGCCAGGTACCGTCTTTTGCTTTCGTTTGGCCATGTTGTGTGCGCAGTCACTAGGATTATGTGAATTTATGTAGAGTAAGTTTTGCACTTCTCTGTGTTGGTGTAGTGGTAGGCTCTTTACTTGGGCTGTGAGAGGTTGTGGGTTTGACTCTGAAGCAAGGCCCATGGATTTTGTATGGCTCTATGTAATTGCCTAGTCTAATGGAATGCGTTGCCTATGAGTTTCCATTGGATTGATAGGCCAGGTACCGTCTTTTGCTTTTGTTTGGCCATGTTGTGTGCGCAGTCACTAGGATTATGTGAATTTATGTAGAGTAAGTTTTGCACTTCTCTGTGTTGGTGTAGTGGTAGGCTCTTTACTTGGGCTGTGAGAGGTTGTGGGTTTGACTCTGAAGCAAGGCCCATGGATTTTGTATGGCTATATGTAATTGCCTAGTCCAATGGAATGCGTTGCCTATGAGTTTCCATTGGATTGATAGACCAGGTACCGTCTTTTGCTTTCGTTTGGCCATGTTGTGTGCGCAGTCACTAGGATTATGTGAATTTATGTAGACTAAGTTTTGCACTTCTCTGTGTTGGTGGAGTGGTAGGCTCTTTACTTGGGCTGTGAGAGGTTGTGGGTTTGACTCTGAAGCAAGGCCCATGGATTTTGTATGGCTCTATGTGATTGCCTAGTCCAATGGAATGCGTTGCCTATGAGTTTCCATTGGATTGATAGGCCAGGTACCGTCTTTTGCTTTCGTTTGGCCATGTTGTGTGCGCAGTCACTAGGATAATGTGAGTTAATGTAGAATCAGTTTCACACTTCTCTGTGTTGGTGTAGTGGTAGGCTCTTTGCTTGGGCTGCGAGAGGTTGTGGGTTCGACGCTGAGGCAAGGCCCATGGACTTTGTATGGCTGCGTGTAATTGCCTAGTCCAATGGATTGTGTTGCCTTTGAGTTTCCATTGGATTGATAGGCCTGGTACCGTCTTTTGCTTTTGTTTGGCCATGTTGTGTGCGCAGTCACTAGGATTATGTGAATTTATGTAGAGTAAGTTTTGCACTTCTCTGTGTTGGTGTAGTGGTAGGCTCTTTACTTGGGCTGTGAGAGGTTGTGGGTTTGACTCTGAAGCAACGCCCATGGATTTTGTATGGCTCTATGTAATTGCCTAGTCCAATGGATTGTGTTGCCTTTGAGTTTCCATTGGATTGATAGGCCTGGTACCGTCTTTTGCTTTTGTTTGGCCATGTTGTGTGCTCAGTCACTAGGATTATGTGAATTTATGTAGAGTAAGTTTTGCACTTCTCTGTGTTGGTGTAGTGGTAGGCTCTTTACTTGGGCTGTGAGAGGTTGTGGGTTTGACTCTGAAGCAAGGCCCATGGATTTTGTATGGCTCTATGTAATTGCCTAGTCCAATGGAATGCGTTGCCTATGAGTTTCCATTGGATTGATAGGCCAGGTACCGTCTTTTGCTTTTGTTTGGCCATGTTGTGTGCGCAGTCACTAGGATTATGTGAATTTATGTAGAGTAAGTTTTGCACTTCTCTGTGTTGGTGTAGTGGTAGGCTCTTTACTTGGGCTGTGAGAGGTTGTGGGTTTGACTCTGAAGCAAGGCCCATGGATTTTGTATGGCTCTATGTAATTGCCTAGTCCAATGGAATGCGTTGCCTATGAGTTTCCATTGGATTGATAGGCCAGGTACCGTCTTTTGCTTTCGTTTGGCCATGTTGTGTGCGCAGTCACTAGGATTATGTGAATTTATGTAGAGTAAGTTTTGCACTTCTCTGTGTTGGTGTAGTGGTAGGCTCTTTGCTTGGGCTGCGAGAGGTTGTGGGTTCGACGCTGAGGCAAGGCCCATGGACTTTGTATGGATGCATGTAATTGCCTAGTCCAATGGATTGTGTTGCCTTTGAGTTTCCATTGGATTGATAGGCCTGGTACCGTCTTTTGCTTTTGTTTGGCCATGTTGTGTGCGCAGTCACTAGGATTATGTGAATTTATGTAGAGTAAGTTTTGCACTTCTCTGTGTTGGTGTAGTGGTAGGCTCTTTACTTGGGCTGTGAGAGGTTCTGGGTTTGACTCTGAAGCAAGGCCCATGGATTTTGTATGGCTCTATGTAATTGCCTAGTCCAATGGAATGCGTTGCCTATGAGTTTCCATTGGATTGATAGGCCAGGTACTGTCTTTTGCTTTTGTTTGGCCATGTTGTGTGCGCAGTCACTAGGATTATGTGAATTTATGTAGAGTAAGATTTGCACTTCTCTGTGTTGGTGTAGTGGTAGGCTCTTTACTTGGGTTGTGAGAGGTTGTGGGTTTGACTCTGAAGCAAGGCCCATGGATTTTGTATGGCTCTATGTAATTGCCTAGTCCAATGGAATGCGTTGCCTATGAGTTTCCATTGGATTGATAGGCCAGGTACCGTCTTTTGCTTTCGTTTGGCCATGTTGTGTGCGCAGTCACTAGGATTATGTGAATTTATGTAGAGTAAGTTTTGCACTTCTCTGTGTTGGTGTAGTGGTAGGCTCTTTACTTGGGCTGTGAGAGGTTGTGGGTTTGACTCTGAAGCAAGGCCCATGGATTTTGTATGGCTCTATGTAGTTTCCTAGTCCAATGGAATGCGTTGCCTATGAGTTTCCATTGGATTGATAGGCCAGGTACCGTCTTTTGCTTTCGTTTGGCCATGTTGTGTGCGCAGTCACTAGGATAATGTGAGTTAATGTAGAATCAGTTTCACGCTTCTCTGTGTTGGTGTAGTGGTAGGCTCTTTGCTTGGGCTGCGAGAGATTGTGGGTTCGACGCTGAGGCAAGGCCCATGGACTTTGTATGGCTGCATGTAATTGCCTAGTCCAATGGATTGTGTTGCCTTTGAGTTTCCATTGGATTGATAGGCCTGGTACCGTCTTTTGCTTTTGTTTGGCCATGTTGTGTGCGCAGTCACTAGGATTATGTGAATTTATGTAGCGTAAGTTTTGCACTTCTCTGTGTTGGTGTAGTGGTAGGCTCTTTACTTGGGCTGTGAGAGGTTGTGGGTTTGACTCTGAAGCAAGGCCCATGGATTTTGTATGGCTCTATGTAATTGCCTAGTCCAATGGAATGCGTTGCCTATGAGTTTCCATTGGATTGATAGACCAGGTACCGACTTTTGCTTTTGTTTGGCCATGTTGTGTGCGCAGTCACTAGGATTATGTGAATTTATGTAGAGTAAGTTTTGCACTGCTCTGTGTTGGTGTAGTGGTAGGCTCTTTACTTGGGCTGTGAGAGGTTGTGGGTTTGACTCTGAAGCAAGGCCCATGGATTTTGTATGGCTCTATGTAATTGCCTAGTCCAATGGAATGCGTTGCCTATGAGTTTCCATTGGATTGATAGGCCAGGTACCGTCTTTTGCTTTCGTTTGGCCATGTTGTGTGCGCAGTCACTAGGATAATGTGAGTTAATGTAGAATCAGTTTCACACTTCTCTGTGTTGGTGTAGTGGTAGGCTCTTTGCTTGGGCTGCGAGAGGTTGTGGGTTCGACGCTGAGGCAAGGCCCATGGACTTTGTATGGCTGCATGTAATTGCCCAGTCCAATGGATTGTGTTGCCTTTGAGTTTCCATTGGATTGATAGGCCTGGTACCGTCTTTTGCTTTTGTTTGGCCATGTTGTGTGCGCAGTCACTAGGATTATGTGAATTTATGTAGAGTAAGTTTTGCACTTCTCTGTGTTGGTGTAGTGGTAGGCTCTTTACTTGGGCTGTGAGAGCTTGTGGGTTTGACTCTGAAGCAAGGCCTATGGATTTTGTATGGCTCTATGTAATTGCCTAGTCCAATGGAATGCGTTGCCTATGAGTTTCTATTGGATTGATAGGCCAGGTACCGTCTTTTGCTTTCGTTTGGCCATGTTGTGTGCGCAGTCACTAGGATTATGTGAATTTATGTAGAGTAAGTTTTGCACTTCTCTGTGTTGGTATAGTGGTAGGCTCTTTACTTGGGCTGTGAGAGGTTGTGGGTTTGACTCTGAAGCAAGGCCCATGGATTTTGTATGGCTCTATGTAATTGCCTAGTCCAATGGAATGCGTTGCCTATGAGTTTCCATTGGATTGATAGGCCAGGTACCGTTTTTTGCTTTCGTTTGGCCATGTTGTGTGCGCAGTCACTAGGATAATGTGAGTTAATGTAGAATCAGTTTCACACTTCTCTGTGTTGGTGTAGTGGTAGGCTCTTTGCTTGGGCTGCGAGAGGTTGTGGGTTCAACGCTGAGGCAAGGCCCATGGACTTTGTATGGCTGCATGTAATTGCCTAGTCCAATGGATTGTGTTGCTTTTGAGTTTCCATTGGATTGATAGGCCTGGTACCGTCTTTTGCTTTTGTTTGGCCATGTTGTGTGCGCAGTCACTAGGATTACGTGAATTTATGTAGCGTAAGTTTTGCACTTCTCTGTGTTGGTGTAGTGGTAGGCTCTTTACTTGGGCTGTGAGAGGTTGTGGGTTTGACTCTGAAGCAAGGCCCATGGATTTTGTATGGCTCTATGTAATTGCCTAGTCCAATGGAATGCGTTGCCTATGAGTTTCCATTGGATTGATAGACCAGGTACCGACTTTTGCTTTTGTTTGGCCATGTTGTGTGCGCAGTCACTAGGATTATGTGAATTTATGTAGAGTAAGTTTTGCACTGCTCTGTGTTGGTGTAGTGGTAGGCTCTTTACTTGGGCTGTGAGAGGTTGTGGGTTTGACTCTGAAGCAAGGCCCATGGATTTTGTATGGCTCTATGTAATTGCCTAGTCCAATGGAATGCGTTGCCTATGAGTTTCCATTGGATTGATAGGCCAGGTACCGTCTTTTGCTTTCGTTTGGCCATGTTGTGTGCGCAGTCACTAGGATAATGTGAGTTAATGTAGAATCAGTTTCACACTTCTCTGTGTTGGTGTAGTGGTAGGCTCTTTGCTTGGGCTGCGAGAGGTTGTGGGTTCGACGCTGAGGCAAGGCCCATGGACTTTGTATGGCTGCATGTAATTGCCCAGTCCAATGGATTGTGTTGCCTTTGAGTTTCCATTGGATTGATAGGCCTGGTACCGTCTTTTGCTTTTGTTTGGCCATGTTGTGTGCGCAGTCACTAGGATTATGTGAATTTATGTAGAGTAAGTTTTGCACTTCTCTGTGTTGGTGTAGTGGTAGGCTCTTTACTTGGGCTGTGAGAGCTTGTGGGTTTGACTCTGAAGCAAGGCCTATGGATTTTGTATGGCTCTATGTAATTGCCTAGTCCAATGGAATGCGTTGCCTATGAGTTTCTATTGGATTGATAGGCCAGGTACCGTCTTTTGCTTTCGTTTGGCCATGTTGTGTGCGCAGTCACTAGGATTATGTGAATTTATGTAGAGTAAGTTTTGCACTTCTCTGTGTTGGTATAGTGGTAGGCTCTTTACTTGGGCTGTGAGAGGTTGTGGGTTTGACTCTGAAGCAAGGCCCATGGATTTTGTATGGCTCTATGTAATTGCCTAGTCCAATGGAATGCGTTGCCTATGAGTTTCCATTGGATTGATAGGCCAGGTACCGTTTTTTGCTTTCGTTTGGCCATGTTGTGTGCGCAGTCACTAGGATAATGTGAGTTAATGTAGAATCAGTTTCACACTTCTCTGTGTTGGTGTAGTGGTAGGCTCTTTGCTTGGGCTGCGAGAGGTTGTGGGTTCAACGCTGAGGCAAGGCCCATGGACTTTGTATGGCTGCATGTAATTGCCTAGTCCAATGGATTGTGTTGCTTTTGAGTTTCCATTGGATTGATAGGCCTGGTACCGTCTTTTGCTTTTGTTTGGCCATGTTGTGTGCGCAGTCACTAGGATTATGTGAATTTATGTAAAGTAAGTTTTGCACTTCTCTGTGTTGGTGTAGTGGTAGGCTCTTTACTTGGGCTGTGAGAGGTTGTGGGTTTGACTCTGAAGCAAGGCCCATGGATTTTGTATGGCTCTATGTAATTGCCTAGTCCAATGGAATGCGTTGCCTATGAGTTTCCATTGGGTTGATAGGCCAGGTACCGTCTTTTGCTTTCGTTTGGCCATGTTGTGTGCGCAGTCACTAGGATTATGTGAATTTATGTAGAGTAAGTTTTGCACTTCTCTGTGTTGGTGTAGTGGTAGGCTCTTTACTTGAGCTGTGAGAGGTTGTGGGTTTGACTCTGGAGCAAGGCCCATGGATTTTGTATGGCTCTATGTAATTGCCTAGTCCAATGGAATGCGTTGCCTATGAGTTTCCATTGGATTGATAGGCCAGGTACCGTCTTTTGCTTTCGTTTGGCCATGTTGTGTGCGCAGTCACTAGGATTATGTGAATTTATGTAGAGTAAGTTTTGTACTTCTCTGTGTTGGTGTAGTGGTAGGCTCTTTACTTGGGCTGTGAGAGGTTGTGGGTTTGACTCTGAAGCAAGGCCCATGGATTTTGTATGGCTCTATGTAATTGCCTAGTCCAATGGAATGCGTTGCCTATGAGTTTCCATTGGATTGATAGGCCAGGTACCGTCTTTTGCTTTCGTTTGGCCATGTTGTGTGCGCAGTCACTAGGATTATGTGAATTTATGTAGAGTAAGTTTTGCACTTCTCTGTGTTGGTGTAGTGGTAGGCTCTTTACTTGGGCTGTGAGAGGTTGTGGGTTTGACTCTGAAGCAAGCCCCATGGATTTTGTATGGCTCTATGTAATTGCCTAGTCCAATGGAATGCGTTGCCTATGAGTTTTCATTGGATTGATAGGCCAGGTACCGTCTTTTGCTTTCGTTTGGCCATGTTGTGTGCGCAGTCACTAGGATTATGTGAATTTATGTAGAGTAAGTTTTGCACTTCTCTGTGTTGGTGTAGTGGTAGGCTCTTTACTTGGGCTGTGAGAGGTTGTGGGTTTGACTCTGAAGCAAGGCCCATGGATTTTGTATGGCTCTATGTAATTGCCTAGTCTAATGGAATGCGTTGCCTATGAGTTTCCATTGGATTGATAGGCCAGGTACCGTCTTTTGCTTTTGTTTGGCCATGGGGTGTGCGCAGTCACTAGGATTATGTGAATTTATGTAGAGTAAGTTTTGCACTTCTCTGTGTTGGTGTAGTGGTAGGCTCTTTACTTGGGCTGTGAGAGGTTGTGGGTTTGACTCTGAAGCAAGGCCCATGGATTTTGTATGGCTATATGTAATTGCCTAGTCCAATGGAATGCGTTGCCTATGAGTTTCCATTGGATTGATAGACCAGGTACCGTCTTTTGCTTTCGTTTGGCCATGTTGTGTGCGCAGTCACTAGGATTATGTGAATTTATGTAGACTAAGTTTTGCACTTCTCTGTGTTGGTGGAGTGGTAGGCTCTTTACTTGGGCTGTGAGAGGTTGTGGGTTTGACTCTGAAGCAAGGCCCATGGATTTTGTATGGCTCTATGTGATTGCCTAGTCCAATGGAATGCGTTGCCTATGAGTTTCCATTGGATTGATAGGCCAGGTACCGTCTTTTGCTTTCGTTTGGCCATGTTGTGTGCGCAGTCACTAGGATAATGTGAGTTAATGTAGAATCAGTTTCACACTTCTCTGTGTTGGTGTAGTGGTAGGCTCTTTGCTTGGGCTGCGAGAGGTTGTGGGTTCGACGCTGAGGCAAGGCCCATGGACTTTGTATGGCTGCGTGTAATTGCCTAGTCCAATGGATTGTGTTGCCTTTGAGTTTCCATTGGATTGATAGGCCTGGTACCGTCTTTTGCTTTTGTTTGGCCATGTTGTGTGCGCAGTCACTAGGATTATGTGAATTTATGTATAGTAAGTTTTGCACTTCTCTGTGTTGGTGTAGTGGTAGGCTCTTTACTTGGGCTGTGAGAGGTTGTGGGTTTGACTCTGAAGCAACGCCCATGGATTTTGTATGGCTCTATGTAATTGCCTAGTCCAATGGATTGTGTTGCCTTTGAGTTTCCATTGGATTGATAGGCCTGGTACCGTCTTTTGCTTTTGTTTGGCCATGTTGTGTGCTCAGTCACTAGGATTATGTGAATTTATGTAGAGTAAGTTTTGCACTTCTCTGTGTTGGTGTAGTGGTAGGCTCTTTACTTGGGCTGTGAGAGGTTGTGGGTTTGACTCTGAAGCAAGGCCCATGGATTTTGTATGGCTCTATGTAATTGCCTAGTCCAATGGAATGCGTTGCCTATGAGTTTCCATTGGATTGATAGGCCAGGTACCGTCTTTTGCTTTTGTTTGGCCATGTTGTGTGCGCAGTCACTAGGATTATGTGAATTTATGTAGAGTAAGGTTTGCACTTCTCTGTGTTGGTGTAGTGGTAGGCTCTTTACTTGGGCTGTGAGAGGTTGTGGGTTTGACTCTGAAGCAAGGCCCATGGATTTTGTATGGCTCTATGTAATTGCCTAGTCCAATGGAATGCGTTGCCTATGAGTTTCCATTGGATTGATAGGCCAGGTACCGTCTTTTGCTTTCGTTTGGCCATGTTGTGTGCGCAGTCACTAGGATTATGTGAATTTATGTAGAGTAAGTTTTGCACTTCTCTGTGTTGGTGTAGTGGTAGGCTCTTTGCTTGGGCTGCGAGAGGTTGTGGGTTCGACGCTGAGGCAAGGCCCATGGACTTTGTATGGATGCATGTAATTGCCTAGTCCAATGGATTGTGTTGCCTTTGAGTTTCCATTGGATTGATAGGCCTGGTACCGTCTTTTGCTTTTGTTTGGCCATGTTGTGTGCGCAGTCACTAGGATTATGTGAATTTATGTAGAGTAAGTTTTGCACTTCTCTGTGTTGGTGTAGTGGTAGGCTCTTTACTTGGGCTGCGAGAGGTTGTGGGTTTGACGCTGAGGCAAGGCCCATGGACTTTGTATGGCTGCATGTAATTGCCTAGTCCAATGGATTGTGTTGCCTTTGAGTTTCCATTGGATTGATAGGAATGGTACCGTCTTTTGCTTATGTTTGGCCATGTTGTGTGCGCAGTCACTAGGATTATGTGAATTTATGTAGAGTAAGGTTTGCACTTCTCTGTGTTGGTGTAGTTGTAGGCTCTTTACTTAGGCTGTGAAAGATTGTGGGTTTGACTCTGAAGCAAGGCCCATGGATTTTGTATGGCTCTATGTAATTGCCTAGTCCAAAGGAATGCGTTGGCTATGAGTTTCCATTGGATTGATAGGCCAGGTACCGTCTTTTGCTTTCGTTTGGCCATGTTGTGTGCGCAGTCACTAGGATTATGTGAATTTATGTAGAGCAAGATTTGCACTTCTCTGTGTTGGTGTAGTGGTAGGCTCTTTACTTGGGCTGTGAGAGGTTGTGGGTTTGACTCTGAAGCAAGGCCCATGGATTTTGTATGGCTCTATGTAATTGCCTAGTCCAATGGAATGCGTTGCCTATGAGTTTCCATTGGATTGATAGGCCAGGTCCCGTCTTTTGCTTTCGTTTGGCCATGTTGTGTGCGCAGTCACTAGGATTATGTGAATTTATGTAGAGTAAGTTTTGCACTTCTCTGTGTTGGTGTAGTGGTAGGCTCTTTACTTGGGCTGCGAGAAGTTGTGGGTTCGACGCTGAGGCAAGGCCCATGGATTTTGTATGGCTGCATGTAATTGCCTAGTCCAATGGATTGTGTTGCCTTTGAGTTTCCATTGGATTGATAGGCCTGGTACCGTCTTTTGCTTTTGTTTGGCCATGTTGTGTGCGCAGTCACTAGGATTATGTGAATTTATGTAGAGTAAGTTTTGCACTTCTCTGTGTTGGTGTAGTGGTAGGCTCTTTACTTGGGCTGCGAGAGGTTGTGGGTTCGACGCTGAGGCAAGGCCCATGGACTTTGTATGGCTGCATGTGATTGCCTAGTCCAATGGATTGTGTTGCCTTTGAGTTTCCATTGGACTGATAGGCCTGGTACCGTCTTTTGCTTTTGTTTGGCCATGTTGTCTGCGCAGTCACTAGGATTATGTGAATTTATGTAGAGTAAGTTTTGCACTTCTCTGTGTTGGTGTAGTGGTAGGCTCTTTACTTGGGCTGTGAGAGGTTGTGGGTTTGACTCTGAAGCAAGGCCCATGGATTTTGTATGGCTCTATGTATTTGCCTAGTCCAATGGAATGCGTTGCCTATGAGTTTCCATTGGATTGATAGGCCAGGTACCGTCTTTTGCTTTCGTTTGGCCATGTTGTGTGCGCAGTCACTAGGATTATGTGAATTTATGTAGAGTAAGTTTTGCACTTCTCTGTGTTGGTGTAGTGGTAGGCTCTTTACTTGGGCTGTGAGAGGTTGTGGGTTTGACTCTGAAGCAAGGCCCATGGATTTTGTATGGCTCTATGTAATTGCCTAGTCCAATGGAATGCGTTGCCTATGAGTTTCCATTGGATTGATAGGCCAGGTACCGTCTTTTGCTTTCGTTTGGCCATGTTGTGTGCGCAGTCACTAGGATAATGTGAGTTAATGTAGAATCAGTTTCACACTTCTCTGTGTTGGTGTAGTGGTAGGCTCTTTGCTTGGGCTGCGAGAGGTTGTGGGTTAGACGCTGAGGCAAGGCCCATGGACTTTGTATGGCTGCATGTAATTGCCTAGTCCAATGGATTGTGTTGCCTTTGAGTTTCCATTGGATTGATAGGCCTGGTACCGTCTTTTGCTTTTGTTTGGCCATGTTGTGTGCGCAGTCACTAGGATTATGTGAATTTATGTAGAGTAAGTTTTGCACTTCTCTGTGTTGGTGTAGTGGTAGGCTCTTTACTTGGGCTGTGAGAGGTTGTGGGTTTGACTCTGAAGCAAGGCCCATGGATTTTGTATGGCTCTATGTAATTGCCTAGTCCAATGGAATGCGTTGCCTATGAGTTTCCATTGGATTGATAGGCCAGGTACCGTCTTTTGCTTTCGTTTGGCCATGTTGTGTGCGCAGTCACTAGGATAATGTGAGTTAATGTAGAATCAGTTTCACACTTCTCTGTGTTGGTGTAGTGGTAGGCTCTTTGCTTGGCCTGCGAGAGGTTGTGAGTTCGTCTCTGAGGCAAGGACCATGGACTTTGTTTGGCTGCATGTAATGACCTAGTCCAATAGACTGTGTTGCCTATGAGTTTCAATTGGATTGATAGGCCAGGTATTGTCTTTTGCTTTTGTTTGGCCATGTTGTATGCGCAGTCACTAGGATTATGGGAATTAATGAAGAGGCTGTTTCCCACTTCTCTGTGTTGGTGTAGTGGTAGGCTATTTGCTTGGGCTGTGAGAGGTTGTGGGTTCGGCTCTGAGGCAATGCCCATGGACTTTGTATGGCTGCATGTAATTGCCTAGTCCAATGGATTGTGTTGCCTTTGAGTTTCCATTGGATTGATAGGCCTGGTACCGTCTTTTGCTTTTGTTTGGCCATGTTGTGTGCGCAGTCACTAGGATTATGTGAATTTATGTAGAGTAAGTTTTGCACTTCTCTGTGTTGGTGTAGTGGTAGGCTCTTTACTTAGACTGTGAGAGGTTGTGGGTTCGACGCTGAGGCAAGGCCCATGGACTTTGTATGGCTGCATGTAATTGCCTAGTCCAATGGATTGTGTTGCCTTTGAGTTTCCATTGGATTGATAGGCCTGGTACTGTCTTTTGCTTTTGTTTGGCCATGTTGTGTGCGCAGTCACTAGGATTATGTGAATTTATGTAGAGTAAGTTTTGCACTTCTCTGTGTTGGTGTAGTGGTAGGCTCTTTACTTGGGCTGTGAGAGGTTGTGGGTTTGACTCTGAAGCAAGGCCCATGGATTTTGTATGGCTCTATGTAATTGCCTAGTCCAACGGAATGTGTTGCCTATGAGTTTCCATTGGATTGATAGGCCAGGTACCGTCTTTTGCTTTCGTTTGGCCATGTTGTGTGCGCAGTCACTAGGATAATGTGAGTTAATGTAGAATCAGTTTCACACTTCTCTGTGTTGGTGTAGTGGTAGGCTCTTTGCTTGGGCTGTGAGAGGTTGTGGGTTCGACGCTGAGGCAAGGCCCATGTACTTTGTATGGCTTCATGTAATTGCCTAGTCCAATGGATTGTGTTGCCTTTGAGTTTCCATTGGATTGATAGGCCTGGTATCGTTTTTTGCTTTTGTTTGGCCATGTTGTGTGTGCAGTCACTAGGATTATGTGAATTTATGTAGAGAAAGTTTTGCACTTCTCTGTGTTGGTGTAGTGGTAGGCTCTTTACTTGGGCTGCGAGAGGTTGTGGGTTTGACTCTGAAGCAAGGCTCATGGATTTTGTATGGCTCTATGTAATTGCCTAGTCCAATGGAATGCGTTGCCTATGAGTTTCCATTGGATTGATAGACCAGGTACCGTCTTTTGCTTTCGTTTGGCCATGTTGTGTGCGCAGTCACTAGGATTATGTGAATTTATGTAGAGTAAGTTTTGCACTTCTCTGTGTTGGTGTAGTGGTAGGCTCTTTACTTGGGCCGTGAGAGGTTGTGGGTTTGACTCTGAAGCAAGGCCCATGGATTTTGTATGGCTCTATGTAATTGCCTAGTCCAATGGAATGCGTTGCCTATGAGTTTCCATTGGATTGATAGGCCAGGTACCGTCTTTTGCTTTCGTTTGGCCATGTTGTGTGCGCAGTCACTAGGATAATGTGAGTTAATGTAGAATCAGTTTCACACTTCTCTGTGTTGGTGTAGTGGTAGGCTCTTTGCTTGGGCTGCGAGAGGTTGTGGGTTCGACGCTGAGGCAAGGCCCATGGACTTTGTATGGCTGCATGTAATTGCCTAGTCCAATGTATTGTGTTGCCCTTGAGTTTCCATTGGATTGATAGGCCTGGTACCGTCTTTTGCTTTTGTTTGGCCATGTTGTGTGCGCAGTCACTAGGATTATGTGAATTTATGTAGAGTAAGTTTTGCACTTCTCTGTGTTGGTGTAGTGGTAGGCTCTTTACTTGGGCTGTGAGAGGTTGTGGGTTTGACTCTGAAGCAAGGCCCATGGATTTTGTATGGCTCTATGTAATTGCCTAGTCCAATGGAATGCGTTGCCTATGAGTTTCCATTGGATTGATAGGCCAGGTACCGTATTTTGCTTTCGATTGGCCATGTTGTGTGCGCAGTCACTAGGATTATGTGAATTTATGTAGAGTAAGTTTTGCACTTCTCTGTGTTGGTGTAGTGGTAGGCTCTTTACTTGGGCTGTGAGAGGTTGTGGGTTTGACTCTGAAGCAAGGCCCATGGATTTTGTATGGCTCTATGTAATTGCCTAGTCCAATGGAATGCGTTGCCTATGAGTTTCCATTGGATTGATAGGCCAGGTACCGTCTTTTGCTTTCGTTTGGCCATGTTGTGTGCGCAGTCACTAGGATAATGTGAGTTAATGTAGAATCAGTTTCACACTTCTCTGTGTTGGTATAGTGGTAGGCTTATTGCTTGGGCTGCGAGAGGTTGTGAGTTCGTCTCTGAGGCAAGGCCCATGGACTTTGTATGGCTGCATGTAATGACCTAGTCCAGTAGACTGTGTTGCCTATGAGTTTCAATTGGATTGATAGGCCAGGTATTGTCTTTTGCTTTTGTTTGGCCATGTTGTATGCGCAGTCACTAGGATTATGGGAATTAATGAAGAGGCTGTTTCCCACTTCTCTGTGTTGGTGTAGTGGTAGGCTATTTGCTTGGGCTGTGAGAGGTTGTTTGTTCGGCTCTGAGGCAATGCCCATGGACTTTGTATGGCTGCATGTAATTGCCTAGTCCAATGGATTGTGTTGCCTTTGAGTTTCCATTGGATTGATAGGCCTGGTACTGTCTTTTGCTTTTGTTTGGCCATGTTGTGTGCGCAGTCACTAGGATTATGTGAATTTATGTAGAGTAAGTTTTGCACTTCTCTGTGTTGGTGTAGTGGTAGGCTCTTTACTTGGGCTGTGAGAGGTTGTGAGTTTGACTCTGAAGCAAGGCCCATGGATTTTGTATGGCTCTATGTAATTGCCTAGTCCAATGGAATGCATTGCCTATGAGTTTCCATTGGATTGATAGGCCAGGTACCGTCTTTTGCTTTCGTTTGGCCATGTTGTGTGCGCAGTCACTAGGATAATGTGAGTTAATGTAGAATCAGCTTCACACTTCTCTGTGTTGGTGTAGTGGTAGGCTCTTTGCTTGGGCTGCAAGAGGTTGTGGGTTCGACGCTGAGGCAAGGCCCATGGACTTTGTATGGCTGCATGTAATTGCCTAGTCCAATGGATTGTGTTGCCTTTGAGTTTCCATTGGATTGATAGGCCTGGTACCGTCTTTTGCTTTTGTTTGGCCATGTTGTGTGCGCAGTCACTAGGATTATGTGAATTTATGTAGAGTAAGTTTTGCACTTCTCTGTGTTGGTGTAGTGGTAGGCTCTTTACTTGGGCTGTGAGAGGTTGTGGGTTTGACTCTGAAGCAAGGCCCATGGATTTTGTATGGCTCTATGTAATTGCCTAGTCCAATGGAATGTGTTGCCTATGAGTTTCCATTGGATTGATAGGCCAGGTACCGTCTTTTGCTTTTGTTTGGCCATGTTGTGTGCGCAGTCACTAGGATTATGTGAATTTATGTAGAGTAAGTTTTGCACTTCTCTGTGTTGGTGTAGTGGTAGGCTATTTACTTGGGCTGTGAGAGGTTGTGGGTTTGACTCTGAAGCAAGGCCCATGGATTTTGTATGGCTCTATGTAATTGCCTAGTCCAATGGAATCCGTTGCCTATGAGTTTCCATTGGATTGATAGGCCAGGTACCGTCTTTTGCTTTCGTTTGGCCATGTTGTGTGCGCAGTCACTAGGATAATGTGAGTTAATGTAGAATCAGTTTCACACTTCTCTGTGTTGGTGTGGTGATAGGCTCTTTGCTTGGGCTGCGAGAGGTTGTGGGTTCGACGCTGAGGCAAGGCCCATGGACTTTGTATGGCTGCATGTAATTGCCTAGTCCAATGGATTGTGTTGCCTTTGAGTTTCCATTGGATTGAAAGGCCTGGTACCGTCTTTTGCTTTTGTTTGGCCATGTTGTGTGCGCAGTCACTAGGATTATGTGAATTTATGTAGAGTAAGTTTTGCACTTCTCTGTGTTGGTGTAGTGGTAGGCTCTTTACTTGGGCTGTGAGAGGTTGTGGGTTTGACTCTGAAGCAAGGCCTATGGATTTTGTATGGCTCTATGTAATTGCCTAGTCCAATGGAATGCGTTGCCTATGAGTTTCCATTGGATTGATAGGCCAGATACCGTCTTATGCTTTCGTTTGGCCATGTTGTGTGCGCAGTCACTAGGATTATGTGAATTTATGTAGAGTAAGTTTTGCACTTCTCTGTGTTGGTGTAGTGGTAGGCTCTTTACTTGGGCTGTGAGAGGTTTTGGGTTTGACTCTGAAGCAAGGCCCATGGATTTTGTATGGCTCTATGTAATTGCCTAGTCCAATGGAATGCGTTGCCTATGAGTTTCCATTGGATTGATAGGCCAGGTACCGTCTTTTGCTTTCGTTTGGCCATGTTGTGTGCGCAGTCACTAGGATTATGTGAATTTATGTAGAGTAAGTTTTGCACTTCTCTGTGTTGGTGTAGTGTAGGCTCTTTACTTGGGCTGTGAGAGGTTGTGGGTTCGACGCTGAAGCAAGGCCCATGGATTTTGTATGGCTCTATGTAATTGCCTAGTCCAATGGAATGCGTTGCCTATGAGTTTCCATTGGATTGATAGGCCAGGTACCGTCTTTTGCTTTCGTTTGACCATGTTGTGTGCGCAGTCACTAGGATAATGTGAGTTAATGTAGAATCAGTTTCACACTTCTCTGTGTTGGTGTAGTGGTAGGCTCTTTGCTTAGGCTGCGAGAGGTTGTGGGTTCGACGCTGAGGCAAGGCCCATGGACTTTGAATGGCTGCATGTAAGTGCCTAGTCCAATGGATTGTGTTGCCTTTGAGTTTCCATTGGATTGATAGGCCTGTTACCGTCTATTGCTTTTGTTTGGCCATGTTGTGTGCGCAGTCACTAGGATTATGTGAATTTATGTAGAGTAAGTTTTGCACTTCTCTGTGTTGGTGTAGTGGTAGGCTCTTTACGTGGGCTGTGAGAGGTTGTGGGTTTGACTCTGAAGCAAGGCCCATGGATTTTGTATGGCTCTATGTAATTGGCTAGTCCAATGGAATGCGTTGCCTATGAGTTTCCATTGGATTGATAGGCCAGGTACCGTCTTTTGCTTTCGTTTGGCCATGTTGTGTGCGCAGTCACTAGGATAATGTGAGTTAATGTAGAATCAGTTTCACACTTCTCTGTGTTGGTGTAGTGGTAGGCTCTTTGCTTGGGCTGCGAGAGGTTGTGGGTTCGACGCTGAGGCAAGGCCCATGGACTTTGTATGGCTGCATGTAATTGCCTAGTCCAATGGATTGTGTTGCCTTTGAGTTTCCATTGGATTGATAGGCCTGGTACCGTCTTTTGCTTTTGTTTGGCAATGTTGTGTGCGCAGTCACTAGGATTATGTGAATTTATGTAGAGTAAGTTTTGCACTTCTCTGTGTTGGTGTAGTGGTAGGCTCTTTACGTGGGCTGTGAGAGGTTGTGGGTTTGACTCTGAAGCAAGGCCCATGGATTTTGTATGGCTCTATGTAATTGCCTAGTCCAATGGAATGCGTTGCCTATGAGTTTCCATTGGATTGATAGGCCAGGTACCGTCTTTTGCTTTCGTTTGGCCATGTTGTGTGCGCAGTCACTAGGATTATGTGAATTTATGTAGAGTAAGTTTTGCACTTCTCTGTGTTGGTGTAGTGGTAGGCCCTTTACTTGGGCTGTGAGAGGTTGTGGGTTTGACTCTGAAGCAAGGCCCATGGATTTTGTATGGCTCTATGTAATTGCCTAGTCCAATGGAATGCGTTGCCTATGAGTTTCCATTGGATTGATAGGCCAGGTACCGTCTTTTGCTTTCGTTTGGCCATGTTGTGTGCGCAGTCACTAGGATAATGTGAGTTAATGTAGAATCAGTTTCACACTTCTCTGTGTTGGTGTAGTGGTAGGCTTATTGCTTGGGCTGCGAGAGGTTGTGAGTTCGTCTCTGAGGCAAGGCCCATGGACTTTGTATGGCTGCATGTAATGACCTAGTCCAGTAGACTGTGTTGCCTATGAGTTTCAATTGGATTGATAGGCCAGGTATTGTCTTTTGCTTTTGTTTGGCCATGTTGTATGCGCAGTCACTAGGATTATGGGAATTAATGAAGAGGCTGTTTCCCACTTCTCTGTGTTGGTGTAGTGGTAGGCTATTTGCTTGGGCTGTGAGAGGCTGTTTGTTCGGCTCTGAGGCAATGCCCATGGACTTTGTATGGCTGCATGTAATTGCCTAGTCCAATGGATTGTGTTGCCTTTGAGTTTCCAGTGGATTGATAGGCCTGGTACTGTCTTTTGCTTTTGTTTGGCCATGTTGTGTGCGCAGTCACTAGGATTATGTGAATTTATGTAGAGTAAGCTTTGCACTTCTCTGTGTTGGTGTAGTGGTAGGCTCTTTACTTGGGCTGTGAGAGGTTGTGAGTTTGACTCTGAAGCAAGGCCCATGGATTTTGTATGGCTCTATGTAATTGCCTAGTCCAATGGAATGCGTTGCCTATGAGTTTCCATTGGATTGATAGGCCAGGTACCGTCTTTTGCTTTCGTTTGGCCATGTTGTGTGCGCAGTCACTAGGATAATGTGAGTTAATGTAGAATCAGCTTCACACTTCTCTGTGTTGGTGTAGTGGTAGGCTCTTTGCTTGGGCTGCAAGAGGTTGTGGGTTCGACGCTGAGGCAAGGCCCATGGACTTTGTATGGCTGCATGTAATTGCCTAGTCCAATGGATTGTGTTGCCTTTGAGTTTCCATTGGATTGATAGGCCTGGTACCGTCTTTTGCTTTTGTTTGGCCATGTTGTGTGCGCAGTCACTAGGATTATGTGAATTTATGTAGAGTACGTTTTGCACTTCTCTGTGTTGGTGTAGTGGTAGGCTCTTTCCTTGGGCTGTGAGAGGTTGTGGGTTTGACTCTGAAGCAAGGCCCATGGATTTTGTATGGCTCTATGTAATTGCCTAGTCCAATGGAATGTGTTGCCTAAGAGTTTCCATTGGATTGATAGGCCAGGTACCGTCTTTTGCTTTTGTTTGGCCATGTTGTGTGCGCAGTCACTAGGATTATGTGAATTTATGTAGAGTAAGTTTTGCACTTCTCTGTGTTGGTGTAGTGGTAGGCTCTTTACTTGGGCTGTGAGAGGTTGTAGGTTTGACTCTGAAGCAAGGCCCATGGATTTTGTATGGCTCTATGTAATTGCCTAGTCCAATGGAATCCGTTGCCTATGAGTTTCCATTGGATTGATAGGCCAGGTACCGTCTTTTGCTTTCGTTTGGCCATGTTGTGTGCGCAGTCACTAGGATAATGTGAGTTAATGTAGAATCAGTTTCACACTTCTCTGTGTTGGTGTGGTGATAGGCTCTTTGCTTGGGCTGCGAGAGGTTGTGGGTTCGACGCTGAGGCAAGGCCCATGGACTTTGTATGGCTGCATGTAATTGCCTAGTCCAATGGATTGTGTTGCCTTTGAGTTTCCATTGGATTTAAAGGCCTGGTACCGTCTTTTGCTTTTGTTTGGCCATGTTGTGTGCGCAGTCACTAGGATTATGTGAATTTATGTAGAGTAAGTTTTGCACTTCTCTGTGTTGGTGTAGTGGTAGGCTCTTTACTTGGGCTGTGAGAGGTTGTGGGTTTGACTCTGAAGCAAGGCCTATGGATTTTGTATGGCTCTATGTAATTGCCTAGTCCAATGGAATGCGTTGCCTATGAGTTTCCATTGGATTGATAGGCCAGATACCGTCTTATGCTTTCGTTTGGCCATGTTGTGTGCGCAGTCACTAGGATTATGTGAATTTATGTAGAGTAAGTTTTGCACTTCTCTGTGTTGGTGTAGTGGTAGGCTCTTTACTTGGGCTGTGAGTGGTTTTGGGTTTGACTCTGAAGCAAGGCCCATGGATTTTGTATGGCTCTATGTAATTGCCTAGTCCAATGGAATGCGTTGCCTATGAGTTTCCATTGGATTGATCGGCCAGGTACCGTCTTTTGCTTTCGTTTGGCCATGTTGTGTGCGCAGTCACTAGGATTATGTGAATTTATGTAGAGTAAGTTTTGCACTTCTCTGTGTTGGTGTAGTGTGGGCTCTTTACTTGGGCTGTGAGAGGTTGTGGGTTCGACGCTGAAGCAAGGCCCATGGATTTTGTATGGCTCTATGTAATTGCCTAGTCCAATGGAATGCGTTGCCTATGAGTTTCCATTGGATTGATAGGCCAGGTACCGTCTTTTGCTTTCGTTTGACCATGTTGTGTGCGCAGTCACTAGGATAATGTGAGTTAATGTAGAATCAGTTTCACACTTCTCTGTGTTGGTGTAGTGGTAGGCTCTTTGCTTAGGCTGCGAGAGGTTGTGGGTTCGACGCTGAGGCAAGGCCCATGGACTTTGTATGGCTGCATGTAATTGCCTAGTCCAATGGATTGTGTTGCCTTTGAGTTTCCATTGGATTGATAGGCCTGTTACCGTCTTTTGCTTTTGTTTGGCCATGTTGTGTGCGCAGTCACTAGGATTATGTGAATTTATGTAGAGTAAGTTTTGCACTTCTCTGTGTTGGTGTAGTGGTAGGCTCTTTACGTGGGCTGTGAGAGGTTGTGGGTTTGACTCTGAAGCAAGGCCCATGGATTTTGTATGGCTCTATGTAATTGGCTAGTCCAATGGAATGCGTTGCCTATGAGTTTCCATTGGATTGATAGGCCAGGTACCGTCTTTTGCTTTCGTTTGGCCATGTTGTGTGCGCAGTCACTAGGATAATGTGAGTTAATGTAGAATCAGTTTCACACTTCTCTGAGTTGGTGTAGTGGTAGGCTCTTTGCTTGGGCTGCGAGAGGTTGTGGGTTCGACGCTGAGGCAAGGCCCATGGACTTTGTATGGCTGCATGTAATTGCCTAGTCCAATGGATTGTGTTGCCTTTGAGTTTCCATTGGATTGATAGGCCTGGTACCGTCTTTTGCTTTTGTTTGGCAATGTTGTGTGCGCAGTCACTAGGATTATGTGAATTTATGTAGAGTAAGTTTTGCACTTCTCTGTGTTGGTGTAGTGGTAGGCTCTTTACGTGGGCTGTGAGAGGTTGTGGGTTTGACTCTGAAGCAAGGCCCATGGATTTTGTATGGCTCTATGTAATTGCCTAGTCCAATGGAATGCGTTGCCTATGAGTTTCCATTGGATTGATAGGCCAGGTACCGTCTTTTGCTTTCGTTTGGCCATGTTGTGTGCGCAGTCACTAGGATTATGTGAATTTATGTAGAGTAAGTTTTGCACTTCTCTGTGTTGGTGTAGTGGTAGGCTCTTTACTTGGGCTGTGAGAGGTTGTGGGTTTGACTCTGAAGCAAGGCCCATGGATTTTGTATGGCTATATGTAATTGCCTAGTCCAATGGAGTGCGTTGCCTATGAGTTTCCATTGGATTGATAGGCCAGGTACCGTCTTTTGCTTTCGTTTGGCCATGTTGTGTGCGCAGTCACTAGGATAATGTGAATTTATGTAGAGTAAGTTTTGCACTTCTCCGTGTTGGTGTAGTGGTAGGCTCTTTACTTGGGCTGTGAGAGGTTGTGGGTTTGACTCTGAAGCAAGGCCCATGGATTTTGTATGGCTCTATGTAATTGCCTAGTCCAATGGAATGCGTTGCCTATGAGTTTCCATTGGATTGATAGGCCAGGTACCGTCTTTTGCTTTCGTTTGGCCATGTTGTGTGCGCAGTCACTAGGATAATGTGAGTTAATGTAGAATCAGTTTCACACTTCTCTGTGTTGGTGTAGTGGTAGGCTCTTTGCTTGGGCTGCGAGAGGTTGTGGGTTCGACGCTGAGGTAAGGCCCATGGACTTTGTATGGCTGCATGTAATTGCCTAGTCCAATGGATTGTGTTGCCTTTGAGTTTCAATTGGATTGATACGCTTGGTACCGTCTTTTGCTTTTTTTTGGCTATGTTGTGTGCGCAGTCACTAGGATTATGTGAATTTATGTAGAGTAAGTTTTGCACTTCTCTGTGTTGGTGTAGCGGTAGGCTCTTTAATTGGGCTGTGAGAGGTTGTGGGTTTGACTCTGAAGCAAGGCCCATGGATTTTGTATGGCTCTATGTAATTGCCTAGTCCAATGGAATGCGTTGCCTATGAGTTTCCATTGGATTGATAGGCCAGGTACCGTCTTTTGCTTTCGTTTGGCCATGTTGTGTGCGCAGTCACTAGGATAATGTGAGTTAATGTAGAATCAATTTCACACTTCTCTGTGTTGGTGTAGTGGTAGGCTCTTTGCTTGGGCTGCGAGAGGTTGTGGGTTCGACGCTGAGGCAAGGCCCATGGACTTTGTATGGCAGCATGTAATTGCCTAGTCCAATGGATTGTGTTGCTCTTGAGTTTCCATTGGATTGATAGGCCTGGTACCGTCTTTTGCTTTTGTTTGGCCATGTTGTGTGCGCAGTCACTAGGATTATGTGAATTTATGTAGAGTAAGTTTTGCACTTCTCTGTGTTGGTGTAGTGGTAGGCTCTTTACTTGGGCTGTGAGAGGTTGTGGGTTCGACGCTGAAGCAAGGCCCATGGATTTTGTATGGCTCTATGTAATTGCCTAGTCCAATGGAATGCGTTGCCTATGAGTTTCCATTGGATTGATAGGTCAGGTACCGTCTTTTGCTTTCGTTTGGCCATGTTGTGTGCGCAGTCACTAGGATAATGTGAGTTAATGTAGAATCAGTTTCACACTTCTCTGTGTTGGTGTAGTGGTAGGCTCTTTGCTTGGGCTGCGAGAGGTTGTGGGTTCGACGCTGAGGCAAGGCCCATGGACTTTGTATGGCTGCATGTAATTGCCAAGTCCAATGGATTGTGTTGCCTTTGAGTTTCCATTGGATTGATAGGCCTGGTACCGTCTTTTGCTTTTGTTTGGCCATGTTGTGTGCGCAGTCACTAGGATTATGTGAATTTATGTAGAGTAAGTTTTGCACTTCTCTGTGTTGGTGTAGTGGTAGGCTCTTTACTTGGGCTGCGAGAGGTTGTGGGTTTGACTCTGAAGCAAGGCCCATGGATTTTGTATGGCTCTATGTAATTGCCTAGTCCAATGGAATGCGTTGCCTATGAGTTTCCATTGGATTGATAGGCCAGGTACCGTCTTTTGCTTTCGTTTGGCCATGTTGTGTGCGCAGTCACTAGGATTATGTGAATTTATGTAGAGTAAGTTTTGCACTTCTCTGTGTTGGTGTAGTGGTAGGCTCTTTACTTGGGCTGTGAGAGGTTGTGGGTTTGACTCTGAAGCAAGGCCCATGGATTTTGTATGGCTCTATGTAATTGCCTAGTCCAATGGAATGCGTTGCCTATGAGTTTCCATTGGATTGATAGGCCAGGTACCGTCTTTTGCTTTCGTTTGGCCATGTTGTGTGCGCAGTCACTAGGATAATGTGAGTTAATGTAGAATCAGTTTCACACTTCTCTGTGTTGGTGTAGTGGTAGGCTCTTTGCTTGGGCTGCAAGAGGTTGTGGGTTCGACGCTGAAGCAAGGCCCATGGACTTTGTATGACTGCATGTAATTGCCTAGTCCAATGGATTGTGTTGCCTTTGAGTTTCCATTGGATTGATAGGCCAGGTACCGTCTTTTGCTTTCGTTTGGCCATGTTGTGTGCGCAGTCACTAGGATTATGTGAATTTATGTAGAGTAAGTTTTGCACTTCTCTGTGTTGGTGTAGTGGTAGGCTCTTTACTTGGGCTGTGAGAGGTTGTGGGTTTGACTCTGAAGCAAGGCCCATGGATTTTGTATGGCTCTATGTAATTGCCTAGTCCAATGGAATGCGTTGCCTATGAGTTTCCATTGGATTGATAGGCCAGGTACCGTCTTTTGCTTTCGTTTGGCCATGTTGTGTGCGCAGTCACTAGGATAATGTGAATTTATGTAGAGTAAGTTTTGCACTTCTCTGTGTTGGTGTAGTGGTAGGCTCTTTGCTTGGGCTGCGAGAGGTTGTGGGTTCGACGCTGGGGCAAGGCCCATGGACTTTGTATGGCTGCATGTAATTGCCTAGTCCAATGGATTGTGTTGCCTTTGAGTTTCCATTGGATTGATACGCTTGGTACCGTCTTTTGCTTTTGTTTGGCCATGTTGTGTGCGCAGTCACTAGGATTATGTGAATTTATGTAGAGTAAGTTTTGCACTTCTCTGTGTTGGTGTAGTGGTAGGCTCTTTACTTGGGCTGTAAGAGGTTGTGGGTTTGACTCTGAAGCAAGGCCCATCGATTTTGTATGGCTCTATGTAATTGCCTAGTCCAATGGAATGCGTTGCCTATGAGTTTCCATTGGATTGATAGGCCACGTACCGTCTTTTGCTTTCGTTTGGCCATGTTGTGTGCGCAGTCACTAGGATTATGTGAATTTATGTAGAATAAGTTTTGCACTTCTCTGTGTTGGTGTAGTGGTAGGCTCTTTACTTGGGCTGTGAGAGGTTGTGGATTTGACTCTGAAGCAAGGCCCATGGATTTTGTATGGCTCTATGTAATTGCCTATTCCAATGGAATGCGTTGCCTATGAGTTTCCATTGGATTGATAGGCCAGGTACCGTCTTTTGCTTTCGTTTGGCCATGTTGTGTGCGCAGTCACTAGGATAATGTGAATTTATGTAGAGTAAGTTTTGCACTTCTCTGTGTTGGTGTAGTGGTAGGCTCTTTACTTGGGCTGTGAGAGGTTGTGGGTTTGACTCTGAAGCAAGGCCCATGGATTTTGTATGGCTCTATGTAATTGCCTAGTCCAATGGAATGCGTTGCCTATGAGTTTCCATTGGATTGATAGGCCAGGTACCGTCTTTTGCTTTCGTTTGGCCATGTTGTGTGCGCAGTCACTAGGATTATGTGAATTTATGTAGAGTAAGTTTTGCACTTCTCTGTGTTGGTGTAGTGGTAGGCTCTTTACTTGGGCTGTGAGAGGTTGTGGGTTTGACTCTGAAGCAAGGCCCATGGATTTTGTATGGCTGCATGTAATTGCCTAGTCCAATGGATTGTGTTGCCTTTGAGTTTCTATTGGATTGATAGGCCTGGTACTGTCTTTTGCTTTTGTTTGGCCATGTTGTCTGCGCAGTCACTAGGATTATGTGAATTTATGTAGAGTAAGTTTTGCACTTCTCTGTGTTGGTGTAGTGGTAGGCTCTTTAATTGGGCTGTGAGAGGTTGTGGGTTTGACTCTGAAGCAAGGCCCATGGATTTTGTATGGCTCTATGTAATTGCCTAGTCCAATGGAATGCGTTGCCTATGAGTTTCCATTGGATTGATAAGCCAGGTACCGTCTTTTGCTTTCGTTTGGCCATGTTGTGTGCGCAGTCACTAGGATAATGTGAGTTAATGTAGAATCAATTTCACACTTCTCTGTGTTGGTGTAGTGGTAGGCTCTTTGCTTGGGCTGGGAGAGGTTGTGGGTTCGACGCTGAGGCAAGGCCCATGGACTTTGTATGGCTGCATGTAATTGCCTAGTCCAATGGATTGTGTTGCTTTTGAGTTTTCATTGGATTGATAGGCCTGGTACCGTCTTTTGCTTTTGTTTGGCCATGTTGTGTGCGCAGTCACTAGGATTATGTGAATTTATGTAGAGTAAGTTTTGCACTTCTCTGTGTTGGTGTAGTGGTAGGCTCTTTACTTGGGCTGTGAGAGGTTGTGGGTTCGACGCTGAAGCAAGGCCCATGGATTTTGTATGGCTCTATGTAATTGCATAGTCCAATGGAATGCGTTGCCTATGAGTTTCCATTGGATTGATAGGTCAGGTACTGTCTTTTGCTTTCGTTTGGCCATGTTGTGTGCGCAGTCACTAGGATAATGTGAGTTAATGTAGAATCAGTCTCACACTTCTCTGTGTTGGTGTAGTGGTAGGCTCTTTGCTTGGGCTGCGAGAGGTTGTGGGTTCGACGCTGAGGCAAGGCCCATGGACTTTGTATGGCTGCATGTAATTGCCTAGTCCAATGGATTGTGTTGCCTTTGAGTTTCCATTGGATTGATAGGCCTGGTACCGTCTTTTGCTTTTGTTTGGCCATGTTGTGTGCGCAGTCACTAGGATTATGTGAATTTATGTAGAGTAAGTTTTGCACTTCTCTGTGTTGGTGTAGTGGTAGGCTCTTTACTTGGGCTGTGAGAGGTTGTGGGTTTGACTCTGAAGCAAGGCCCATGGATTTTGTATGGCTCTATGTAATTGCCTAGTCCAATGGAATGCGTTGCCTATGAGTTTCCATTGGATTGATAGGCCAGGTACCGTCTTTTGCTTTCGTTTGGCCATGTTATGTGCGCAGTCACTAGGATAATGTGAATTTATGTAGAGTAAGTTTTGCACTTCTCTGTGTTGGTGTAGTGGTAGGCTCTTTGCTTGGGCTGCGAGAGGTTGTGGGTTCGACGCTGAGGCAAGGCCCATGGACTTTGTATGGCTGCATGTAATTGCCTAGTCCAATGGATTGTGTTGCCTTTGAGTTTCCATTGGATTGATACGCTTGGTACCGTCTTTTGCTTTTGTTTGGCCATGTTGTGTGCGCAGTCACTAGGATTATGTGAATTTATGTAGAGTAAGTTTTGCACTTCTCTGTGTTGGTGTAGTGGTAGGCTCTTTACTTGGGCTGTAAGAGGTTGTGGGTTTGACTCTGAAGCAAGGCCCATGGATTTTGTATGGCTCTATGTAATTGCCTAGTCCAATGGAATGAGTTGCCTATGAGTTTCCATTGGATTGATAGGCCACGTACCGTCTTTTGCTTTCGTTTGGCCATGTTGTGTGCGCAGTCACTAGGATAATGTGAGTTAATGTAGAATCAGTTTCACACTTCTCTGTGTTGGTGTAGTGGTAGGCTCTTTGCTTGGGCTGCGAGAGGTTGTGGGTTCGACGCTGAGGCAAGGCCCATGGACTTTGTATGGTTGCATGTAATTGCCTAGTCCAATGGATTGTGTTGCCTTTGAGTTTCCATTGGATTGATAGGCCTGGTACCGTCTTTTGCTTTTGTTTGGCCATGTTGTGTGCGCAGTCACTAGGATTATGTGAATTTATGTAGAGTAAGTTTTGCACTTCTCTGTGTTGGTGTAGTGGTAGGCTCTTTACTTGGGCTGCGAGAGGTTGTGGGTTTGACTCTGAAGCAAGGCCCATGGATTTTGTATGGCTCTATGTAATTGCCTAGTCCAATGGAATGCGTTGCCTATGAGTTTCCATTGGATTGATAGGCCAGGTACCGTCTTTTGCTTTCGTTTGGCCATGTTGTGTGCGCAGTCACTAGGATTATGTGAATTTATGTAGAGTAAGTTTTGCACTTCTCTGTGTTGGTGTAGTGGTAGGCTCTTTACTTGGGCTGTGAGAGGTTGTGGGTTTGACTCTGAAGCAAGGCATATGGATTTTGTATGGCTCTATGTAATTGCCTAGTCCAATGGAATGCGTTGCCTATGAGTTTCCATTGGATTGATAGGCCAGGTACTGTCTTTTGCTTTCGTTTGGCCATGTTGTGTGCGCAGTCACTAGGATAATGTGAGTTAATGTAGAATCAGTTTCACACTTCTCTGTGTTGGTGTAGTGGTAGGCTCTTTGCTTGGGCTGCGAGAGGTTGTGGGTTCGACGCTGAAGCAAGGCCCATGGACTTTGTATGACTGCATGTAATTGCCTAGTCCAATGGATTGTGTTGCCTTTGAGTTTCCATTGGATTGATAGGCCAGGTACCGTCTTTTGCTTTCGTTTGGCCATGTTGTGTGCGCAGTCACTAGGATTATGTGAATTTACGTAGAGTAAGTTTTGCACTTCTCTGTGTTGGTGTAGTGGTAGGCTCTTTACTTGGGCTGTGAGAGGTTGTGGGTTTGACTCTGAAGCAAGGCCCATAGATTTTGTATGGCTCTATGTAATTGCCTAGTCCAATGGAATGCGTTGCCTATGAGTTTCCATTGGATTGATAGGCCAGGTACCGTCTTTTGCTTTCGTTTGGCCATGTTGTGTGCGCAGTCACTAGGATAATGTGAATTTATGTAGAGTAAGTTTTGCACTTCTCTGTGTTGGTGTAGTGGTAGGCTCTTTGCTTGGGCTGCGAGAGGTTGTGGGTTCGACGCTGAGGCAAGGCCCATGGACTTTGTATGGCTGCATGTAATTGCCTAGTCCAATGGATTGTGTTGCCTTTGAGTTTCCATTGGATTGATACGCTTGGTACCGTCTTTTGCTTTTGTTTGGCCATGTTGTGTGCGCAGTCACTAGGATTATGTGAATTTATGTAGAGTAAGTTTTGCACTTCTCTGTGTTGGTGTAGTGGTAGGCTCTTTACTTGGGCTGTAAGAGGTTGTGGGTTTGATTCTGAAGCAAGGCCCATGGATTTTGTATGGCTCTATGTAATTGCCTAGTCCAATGGAATGCGTTGCCTATGAGTTTCCATTGGATTGATAGGCCACGTACCGTCTTTTGCTTTCGTTTGGCCATGTTGTGTGCGCAGTCACTAGGATAATGTGAGTTAATGTAGAATCAGTTTCACACTTCTCTGTGTTGGTGTAGTGGTAGGCTCTTTGCTTGGGCTGCGAGAAGTTGTGGGTTCGACGCTGAGGCAAGGCCCATGGACTTTGTATGGCTGCATGTAATTGCCTAGTCCAATGGATTGTGTTGCCTTTGAGTTTCCATTGGATTGATAGGCCTGGTACCGTCTTTTGCTTTTGTTTGGCCATGTTGTGTGCGCAGTCACTAGGATTATGTGAATTTATGTAGAGTAAGTTTTGCACTTCTCTGTGTTGGTGTAGTGGTAGGCTCTTTACTTGGGCTGTGAGAGGTTGTGGGTTCGACGCTGAAGCAAGGCCCATGGATTTTGTATGGCTCTATGTAATTGCCTAGTCCAATGGAATGCGTTGCCTATGAGTTTCCATTGGATTGATAGGCCAGGTACCGTCTTTTGCTTTTGTTTGGCCATGTTGTGTGCGCAGTCACTAGGATTATGTGAATTTATGTAGAATAAGTTTTGCACTTCTCTGTGTTGGTGTAGTGGTAGGCTCTTTACTTTGGCTGTGAGAGGTTGTGGATTTGACTCTGAAGCAAGGCCCATGGATTTTGTATGGCTCTATGTAATTGCCTAGTCCAATGGAATGCGTTGCCTATGAGTTTCCATTGGATTGATAGGCCAGGTACCGTCTTTTGCTTTCGTTTGGCCATGTTGTGTGCGCAGTCACTAGGATAATGTGAATTTATGTAGAGTAAGTTTTGCACTTCTCTGTGTTGGTGTAGTGGTAGGCTCTTTACTTGGGCTGTGAGAGGTTGTGGGTTTGACTCTGAAGCAAGGCCCATGGATTTTGTATGGCTCTATGTAATTGCCTAGTCCAATGGAATGCGTTGCCTATGAGTTTCCATTGGATTGATAGGCCAGGTACCGTCTTTTGCTTTCGTTTGGCCATGTTGTGTGCGCAGTCACTAGGATTATGTGAATTTATGTAGAGTAAGTTTTGCACTTCTCTGTGTTGGTGTAGTGGTAGGCTCTTTACTTGGGCTGTGAGAGGTTGTGGGTTTGACTCTGAAGCAAGGCCCATGGATTTTGTATGGCTGCATGTAATTGCCTAGTCCAATGGATTGTGTTGCCTTTGAGTTTCTATTGGATTGATAGGCCTGGTACTGTCTTTTGCTTTTGTTTGGCCATGTTGTGTGCGCAGTCACTAGGATTATGTGAATTTATGTAGAGTAAGTTTTGCACTTCTCTGTGTTGGTGTAGTGGTAGGCTCTTTACTTGGGCTGTGAGAGGTTGTGGGTTTGACTCTGAAGCAAGGCCCATGGATTTTGTATGGCTCTATGTAATTGCCTAGTCCAATGGAATGCGTTGCCTATGAGTTTCCATTGGATTGATAGGCCAAGTACCGTCTTTTGCTTTCGTTTGGCCATGTTGTGTGCGCAGTCACTAGGATTATGTGAATTTATGTAGAGTAAGTTTTGAACTTCTCTGTGTTGGTGTAGTGGTAGGCTTTTTACTTGGGCTGTGAGAGGTTGTGGGTTTGACTCTGAAGCAAGGCCCATGGATTTTGTATGGCTCTATGTAATTGCCTAGTCCAATGGAATGCGTTGCCTATGAGTTTCCATTGGATTGATAGGCCAGGTACCGTCTTTTGCTTTCGTTTGGCCATGTTGTGTGCGCAGTCACTAGGATAATGTGAATTTATGTAGAGTAAGTTTTGCACTTCTCCGTGTTGGTGTAGTGGTAGGCTCTTTACTTGGGCTGTGAGAGGTTGTGGGTTTGACTCTGAAGCAAGGCCCATGGATTTTGTATGGCTCTATGTAATTGCCTAGTCCAATGGAATGCGTTGCCTATGAGTTTCCATTGGATTGATAGGCCAGGTACCGTCTTTTGCTTTCGTTTGGCCATGTTGTGTGCGCAGTCACTAGGATAATGTGAGTTAATGTAGAATCAATTTCACACTTCTCTGTGTTGGTGTAGTGGTAGGCTCTTTGCTTGGGCTGCGAGAGGTTGTGGGTTCGACGCTGAGGCAAGGCCCATGGACTTTGTATGGCTGCATGTAATTGCCTAGTCCAATGGATTGTGTTGCTTTTGAGTTTCCATTGGATTGATAGGCCTGGTACCGTCTTTTGCTTTTGTTTGGCCATGTTGTGTGCGCAGTCACTAGGATTATGTGAATTTATGTAGAGTAAGTTTTGCACTTCTCTGTGTTGGTGTAGTGGTAGGCTCTTTACTTGGGCTGTGAGAGGTTGTGGGTTCGACGCTGAAGCAAGGCCCATGGATTTTGTATGGCTCTATGTAATTGCCTAGTCCAATGGAATGCGTTGCCTATGAGTTTCCATTGGATTCATAGGTCAGGTACCGTCTTTTGCTTTCGTTTGGCCATGTTGTGTGCGCAGTCACTAGGATTATGTGAATTTATGTAGAGTAAGTTTTGCACTTCTCTGTGTTGGTGTAGTGGTAGGCTCTTTACTTGGGCTGTGAGAGGTTGTGGGTTTGACTCTGAAGCAAGGCCCATGGATTTTGTATGGCTCTATGTAATTGCCTAGTCCAATGGAATGCGTTGCCTATGAGTTTCCATTGGATTGATAGGCCAGGTACCGTCTTTTGCTTTCGTTTGGCCATGTTGTGTGCGCAGTCACTAGGATAATGTGAATTTATGTAGAGTAAGTTTTGCACTTCTCTGTGTTGGTGTAGTGGTAGGCTCTTTGCTTGGGCTGCGAGAGGTTGTGGGTTCGACGCTGAGGCAAGGCCCATGGACTTTGTATGGCTGCATGTAGTTGCCTAGTCCAATGGATTGTGTTGCCTTTGAGTTTCCATTGGATTGATACGCTTGGTACCGTCTTTTGCTTTTGTTTGGCCATGTTGTGTGCGCAGTCACTAGGATTATGTGAATTTATGTAGAGTAAGATTTGCACTTCTCTGTGTTGGTGTAGTGGTAGGCTCTTTACTTGGGCTGTAAGAGGTTTTGGGTTTGACTCTGAAGCAAGGCCCATGGATTTTGTATGGCTCTATGTAATTGCCTAGTCCAATGGAATGCGTTGCCTATGAGTTTCCATTGGATTGATAGGCCACGTACCGTCTTTTGCTTTCGTTTGGCCATGTTGTGTGCGCAGTCACTAGGATAATGTGAGTTAATGTAGAATCAGTTTCACACTTCTCTGTGTTGGTGTAGTGGTAGGCTCTTTGCTTGGGCTGCGAGAGGTTGTGGGTTCGACGCTGAGGCAAGGCCCATGGACTTTGTATGGCTGCATGTAATTGCCTAGTCCAATGGATTGTGTTGCCTTTGAGTTTCCATTGGATTGATAGGCCTGGTACCGTCTTTTGCTTTTGTTTGGCCATGTTGTGTGCGCAGTCACTAGGATTATGTGAATTTATGTAGAGTAAGTTTTGCACTTCTCTGTGTTGGTGTAGTGGTAGGCTCTTTACTTGGGCTGTGAGAGGTTGTGGGTTCGACGCTGAAGCAAGGCCCATGGATTTTGTATGGCTCTATGTAATTGCCTAGTCCAATGGAATGCGTTGCCTATGAGTTTTCATTGGATTGATAGGCCAGGTACCGTCTTTTGCTTTTGTTTGGCCATGTTGTGTGCGCAGTCACTAGGATTATGTGAATTTATGTAGAATAAGTTTTGCACTTCTCTGTGTTGGTGTAGTGGTAGGCTCTTTACTTGGGCTGTGAGAGGTTGTGGATTTGACTCTGAAGCAAGGCCCATGGATTTTGTATGGCTCTATGTAATTGCCTAGTCCAATGGAATGCGTTGCCTATGAGTTTCCATTGGATTGATAGGCCAGGTACCGTCTTTTGCTTTCGTTTGGCCATGTTGTGTGCGCTGTCACTAGGATAATTTGAATTTATGTAGAGTAAGTTTTGCACTTCTCTGTGTTGGTGTAGTGGTAGGCTCTTTACTTGGGCTGTGAGAGGTTGTGGGTTTGACTCTGAAGCAGGGCCCATGGATTTTGTATGGCTCTATGTAATTGCCTAGTCCAATGGAATGCGTTGCCTATGAGTTTCCATTGGATTGATAGGCCAGGTACCGTCTTTTGCTTTCGTTTGGCCATGTTGTGTGCGCAGTCACTAGGATTATGTGAATTTATGTAGAGTAAGTTTTGCACTTCTCTGTGTTGGTGTAGTGGTAGGCTCTTTACTTGGGCTGTGAGAGGTTGTGGGTTTGACTCTGAAGCAAGGCCCATGGATTTTGTATGGCTGCATGTAATTGCCTAGTCCAATGGATTGTGTTGCCTTTGAGTTTCTATTGGATTGATAGGCCTGGTACTGTCTTTTGCTTTTGTTTGGCCATGTTGTGTGCGCAGTCACTAGGATTATGTGAATTTATGTAGAGCATGTTTTGCACTTCTCTGTGTTGGTGTAGTGGTAGGCTCTTTACTTGGGCTGTGAGAGGTTGTGGGTTTGACTCTGAAGCAAGGCCCCTGGATTTTGTATGGCTCTATGTAATTGCCTAGTCCAATGGAATGCGTTGCCTATGAGTTTCCATTGGATTGATAGGCCAGGTACCGACTTTTGCTTTTGTTTGGCCATGTTGTGTGCGCAGTCACTAGGATTATGTGAATTTATGTAGAGTAACTTTTGCACTTCTCTGTGTTGGTGTAGTGGTAGGCTCTTTACTTGGGCTGTGAGAGGTCGTGGGTTTGACTCTGAAGCAAGGCCCATGGATTTTGTATGGCTCTATGTAATTGCCTAGTCCAATGGAATGCGTTGCCTATGAGTTTCCATTGGATTGATAGGCCAGGTACCGTCTTTTGCTTTCGTTTGGCCATGTTGTGTGCGCAGTCACTAGGATAATGTGAGTTAATGTAGAATCAGTTTCACACTTCTCTGTGTTGGTGTAGTGGTAGGCTCTTTGCTTGGGCTGCGAGAGGTTGTGGGTTCGACGCTGAGGCAAGGCCCATGGACTTTGTATGGCTGCATGTAAATGCCTAGTCCAATGGATTGTGTTGCCTTTGAGTTTCCATTGGATTGATAGGCCTGGTACTGCCTTTTGCTTTTGTTTGGCCATGTTGTGTGCGCAGTCACTAGGATTATGTGAATTTATGTAGAGTAAGTTTTGCACTTCTCTGTGTTGGTGTAGTGGTAGGCTCTTTACTTGGGCTGTGAGAGGTTGTGGGTTTGACTCTGAAGCAAGGCCCATGGATTTTGTATGGCTCTATGTAATTGCCTAGTCCAATGGAAAGCGTTGCCTATGAGTTTCCATTGGATTGATAGGCCAGGTACCGTCTTTTGCTTTCGTTTGGCCATGTTGTGTGCGCAGTCACTAGGATTATGTGAATTTATGTAGAGTACGTTTTGCACTTCTCTGTGTTGGTGTAGTGGTAGGCTCTTTATTTGGGCTGTGAGAGGTTGTGGGTTTGACTCTGAAGCAAGGCCCATGGATTTTGTATGGCTCTAGGTAATTGCCTAGTCCAATGGAATGTGTTGCCTATGAGTTTCTATTGGATTGATAGGCCAGGTACCGTCTTTTGCTTTCGTTTGGCCATGTTGTGTGCGCAGTCACTAGGATAATGTGAGTTAATGTAGAATCAATTTCACACTTCTCTGTGTTGGTGTAGTGGTAGGCTCTTTGCTTGGGCTGCGAGAGGTTGTGGGTTCGACGCAGAGGCAAGGCCCATGGACTTTGTATGGCTGCATGTAATTGCCTAGTCCAATGGATTGTGTTGCTTTTGAGTTTCCATTGGATTGATAGGCCTGGTACCGTCTTTTGCTTTTGTTTGGCCATGTTGTGTGCGCAGTCACTAGGATTATGTGAATTTATGTAGAGTAAGTTTTGCACTTCTCTGTGTTGGTGTAGTGGTAGGCTCTTTACTTGGGCTGTGAGAGGTTGTGGGTTCGACGCCGAAGCAAGGCCCATGGATTTTGTATGGCTCTATGTAATTGCCTAGTCCAATGGAATGCGTTGCCTATGAGTTTCCATTGGATTGATAGGTCAGGTACCGTCTTTTGCTTTCGTTTGGCCATGTTGTGTGCGCAGTCACTAGGATAATGTGAGTTAATGTAGAATCAGTTTCACACTTCTCTGTGTTGGTGTAGTGGTAGGCTCTTTGCTTGGGCTGCGAGAGGTTGTGGGTTCGACGCTGAAGCAAGGCCCATGGACTTTGTATGGCTGCATGTAATTGCCTAGTCCAATGGATTGTGTTGCCTTTGAGTTTCCATTGGATTGATAGGCCTGGTACCGTCTTTTGCTTTTGTTTGGCCATGTTGTGTGCGCAGTCACTAGGATTATGTGAATTTATGTAGAGTAAGTTCTGCACTTCTCTGTGTTGGTGTAGTGGTAGGCTCTTTACTTAGGCTGTGAGAGGTTGTGGGTTTGACTCTGAAGCAAGGCCCATGGATTTTGTATGGCTCTATGTAATTGCCTAGTCCAATGGAATGCGTTGCCTATGAGTTTCCATTGGATTGATAGTCCAGGTACCGTCTTTTGCTTTCGTTTGGCCATGTTGTGTGCGCAGTCACTAGGATTATGTGAATTTATGTAGAGTAAGTTTTGCACTTCTCTGTGTTGGTGTAGTGGTAGGCTCTTTACTTGGGCTGTGAGAGGTTGTGGGTTTGACTCTGAAGCAAGGCCCATGGATTTTGTATGGCTCTATGTAATTGCCTAGTCCAATGGAATGCGTTGCCTATGAGTTTCCATTGGATTGATAGGCCAGGTACCGTCTTTTGCTTTCGTTTGGCCATGTTGTGTGCGCAGTCACTAGGATAATGTGAATTTATGTAGAGTAAGTTTTGCACTTCTCTGTGTTGGTGTAGTGGTAGGCTCTTTGCTTGGGCTGCGAGAGGTTGTGGGTTCGACGCTGAGGCAAGGCCCATGGACTTTGTATGGCTGCATGTAGTTGCCTAGTCCAATGGATTGTGTTGCCTTTGAGTTTCCATTGGATTGGTACCGTCTTTTGCTTTTGTTTGGCCATGTTGTGTGCGCAGTCACTAGGATTATGTGAATTTATGTAGAGTAAGTTTTGCACTTCTCTGTGTTGGTGTAGTGGTAGGCTCTTTACTTGGGCTGTAAGAGGTTTTGGGTTTGACTCTGAAGCAAGGCCCATGGATTTTGTATGGCTCTATGTAATTGCCTAGTCCAATGGAATGCGTTGCCTATGAGTTTCCATTGGATTGATAGGCCACGTACCGTCTTTTGCTTTCGTTTGGCCATGTTGTGTGCGCAGTCACTAGGATAATGTGAGTTAATGTAGAATCAGTTTCACACTTCTCTGTGTTGGTGTAGTGGTAGGCTCTTTGCTTGGGCTGCGAGAGGTTGTGGGTTCGACGCTGAGGCAAGGCCCATGGACTTTGTATGGCTGCATGTAATTGCCTAGTCCAATGGATTGTGTTGCCTTTGAGTTTCCATTGGATTGATAGGCCTGGTACCGTCTTTTGCTTTTGTTTGGCCATGTTGTGTGCGCAGTCACTAGGATTATGTGAATTTATGTAGAGTAAGTTTTGCACTTCTCTGTGTTGGTGTAGTGGTAGGCTCTTTACTTGGGCTGTGAGAGGTTGTGGGTTCGACGCTGAAGCAAGGCCCATGGATTTTGTATGGCTCTATGTAATTGCCTAGTCCAATGGAATGCGTTGCCTATGAGTTTTCATTGGATTGATAGGCCAGGTACCGTCTTTTGCTTTTGTTTGGCCATGTTGTGTGCGCAGTCACTAGGATTATGTGAATTTATGTAGAATAAGTTTTGCACTTCTCTGTGTTGGTGTAGTGGTAGGCTCTTTACTTGGGCTGTGAGAGGTTGTGGATTTGACTCTGAAGCAAGGCCCATGGATTTTGTATGGCTCTATGTAATTGCCTAGTCCAATGGAATGCGTTGCCTATGAGTTTCCATTGGATTGATAGGCCAGGTACCGTCTTTTGCTTTCGTTTGGCCATGTTGTGTGCGCAGTCACTAGGATAATGTGAATTTATGTAGAGTAAGTTTTGCACTTCTCTGTGTTGGTGTAGTGGTAGGCTCTTTACTTGGGCTGTGAGAGGTTGTGGGTTTGACTCTGAAGCAAGGCCCATGGATTTTGTATGGCTCTATGTAATTGCCTAGTCCAATGGAATGCGTTGCCTATGAGTTTCCATTGGATTGATAGGCCAGGTACCGTCTTTTGCTTTCGTTTGGCCATGTTGTGTGCGCAGTCACTAGGATTATGTGAATTTATGTAGAGTAAGTTTTGCACTTCTCTGTGTTGGTGTAGTGGTAGGCTCTTTACTTGGGCTGTGAGAGGTTGTGGGTTTGACTCTGAAGCAAGGCCCATGGATTTTGTATGGCTGCATGTAATTGCCTAGTCCAATGGATTGTGTTGCCTTTGAGTTTCTATTGGATTGATAGGCCTGGTACTGTCTTTTGCTTTTGTTTGGCCATGTTGTGTGCGCAGTCACTAGGATTATGTGAATTTATGTAGAGCAAGTTTTGCACTTCTCTGTGTTGGTGTAGTGGTAGGCTCTTTACTTGGGCTGTGAGAGGTTGTGGGTTTGACTCTGAAGCAAGGCCCATGGATTTTGTATGGCTCTATGTAATTGCCTAGTCCAATGGAATGCGTTGCCTATGAGTTTCCATTGGATTGATAGGCCATGTACCGTCTTTTGCTTTCGTTTGGCCATGTTGTGTGCGCAGTCACTAGGATTATGTGAATTTATGTAGAGTAACTTTTGCACTTCTCTGTGTTGGTGTAGTGGTAGGCTCTTTACTTGGGCTGTGAGAGGTTGTGGGTTTGACTCTGAAGCAAGGCACATGGATTTTGTATGGCTCTATGTAATTGCCTAGTCCAATGGAATGCGTTGCCTATGAGTTTCCATTGGATTGATAGGCCAGGTACCGTCTTTTGCTTTCGTTTGGCCATGTTGTGTGCGCAGTCACTAGGATAATGTGAGTTAATGTAGAATCAGTTTCACACTTCTCTGTGTTGGTGTAGTGGTAGGCTCTTTGCTTGGGCTGCGAGAGGTTGTGGGTTCGACGCTGAGGCAAGGCCCATGGACTTTGTATGGCTGCATGTAAATGCCTAGTCCAATGGATTGTGTTGCCTTTGAGTTTCCATTGGATTGATAGGCCTGGTACTGCCTTTTGCTTTTGTTTGGCCATGTTGTGTGCGCAGTCACTAGGATTATGTGAATTTATGTAGAGTAAGTTTTGCACTTCTCTGTGTTGGTGTAGTGGTAGGCTCTTTACTTGGGCTGTGAGAGGTTGTGGGTTCGACGCTGAAGCAAGGCCCATGGATTTTGTATGGCTCTATGTAATTGCCTAGTCCAATGGAATGCGTTGCCTATGAGTTTCCATTGGATTGATAGGTCAGGTAACGTCTTTTGCTTTCGTTTGGCCATGTTGTGTGCGCAGTCACTAGGATAATGTGAATTTATGTAGAGTAAGTTTTGCACTTCTCTGTGTTGGTGTAGTGGTAGGCTCTTTACTTGGGCTGTGAGAGGTTGTGGGTTTGACTCTGAAGCAAGGCCCATGGATTTTGTATGGCTCTATGTAATTGCCTAGTCCAATGGAATGCGTTGCCTATGAGTTTCCATTGGATTGATAGGCCAGGTACCGTCTTTTGCTTTCGTTTGGCCATGTTGTGTGCGCAGTCACTAGGATAATGTGAGTTAATGTAGAATCAGTTTCACACTTCTCTGTGTTGGTGTAGTGGTAGGCTCTTTGCTTGGGCTGCGAGAGGTTGTGGGTTCGACGCTGAAGCAAGGCCCATGGACTTTGTATGGCTGCATGTAATTGCCTAGTCCAATGGATTGTGTTGCCTTTGAGTTTCCATTGGATTGATAGGCCTGGTACCGTCTTTTGCTTTTGTTTGGCCATGTTGTGTGCGCAGTCACTAGGATTATGTGAATTTATGTAGAGTAAGTTCTGCACTTCTCTGTGTTGGTGTAGTGGTAGGCTCTTTACATAGGCTGTGAGAGGTTGTGGGTTTGACTCTGAAGCAAGGCCCATGGATTTTGTATGGCTCTATGTAATTGCCTAGTCCAATGGAATGCGTTGCCTATGAGTTTCCATTGGATTGATAGGCCAGGTACCGTCTTTTGCTTTCGTTTGGCCATGTTGTGTGCGCAGTCACTAGGATTATGTGAATTTATGTAGAGTAAGTTTTGCACTTCTCTGTGTTGGTGTAGTGGTAGGCTCTTTACTTGGGCTGTGAGAGGTTGTGGGTTTGACTCTGAAGCAAGGCCCATGGATTTTGTATGGCTCTATGTAATTGCCTAGTCCAATGGAATGCGTTGCCTATGAGTTTCCATTGGATTGATAGGCCAGGTACCGTCTTTTGCTTTCGTTTGGCCATGTTGTGTGCGCAGTCACTAGGATAATGTGAATTTATGTAGAGTAAGTTTTGCACTTCTCTGTGTTGGTGTAGTGGTAGGCTCTTTGCTTGGGCTGCGAGAGGTTGTGGGTTCGACGCTGAGGCAAGGCCCATGGACTTTGTATGGCTGCATGTAGTTGCCTAGTCCAATGGATTGTGTTGCCTTTGAGTTTCCATTGGATTGATACGCTTGGTACCGTCTTTTGCTTTTGTTTGGCCATGTTGTGTGCGCAGTCACTAGGATTATGTGAATTTATGTAGAGTAAGTTTTGCACTTCTCTGTGTTGGTGTAGTGGTAGGCTCTTTACTTGGGCTGTAAGAGGTTTTGGGTTTGACTCTGAAGCAAGGCCCATGGATTTTGTATGGCTCTATGTAATTGCCTAGTCCAATGGAATGCGTTGCCTATGAGTTTCCATTGGATTGATAGGCCACGTACCGTCTTTTGCTTTCGTTTGGCCATGTTGTGTGCGCAGTCACTAGGATAATGTGAGTTAATGTAGAATCAGTTTCACACTTCTCTGTGTTGGTGTAGTGGTAGGCTCTTTGCTTGGGCTGCGAGAGGTTGTGGGTTCGACACTGAGGCAAGGCCCATGGACTTTGTACGGCTGCATGTAATTGCCTAGTCCAATGGATTGTGTTGCCTTTGAGTTTCCATTGGATTGATAGGCCTGGTACCGTCTTTTGCTTTTGTTTGGCCATGTTGTGTGCGCAGTCACTAGGATTATGTGAATTTATGTAGAATAAGTTTTGCACTTCTCTGTGTTGGTGTAGTGGTAGGCTCTTTACTTGGGCTGTGAGAGGTTGTGGGTTCGACGCTGAAGCAAGGCCCATGGATTTTGTATGGCTCTATGTAATTGCCTAGTCCAATGGAATGCGTTGCCTATGAGTTTTCATTGGATTGATAGGCCAGGTACCGTCTTTTGCTTTTGTTTGGCCATGTTGTGTGCGCAGTCACTAGGATTATGTGAATTTATGTAGAATAAATTTTGCACTTCTCTGTGTTGGTGTAGTGGTAGGCTCTTTACTTGGGCTGTGAGAGGTTGTGGATTTGACTCTGAAGCAAGGCCCATGGATTTTGTATGGCTCTATGTAATTGCCTAGTCCAATGGAATGCGTTGCCTATGAGTTTCCATTGGATTGATAGGCCAGGTACCGTCTTTTGCTTTCGTTTGGCCATGTTGTGTGCGCAGTCACTAGGATAATGTGAATTTATGTAGAGTAAGTTTTGCACTTCTCTGTGTTGGTGTAGTGGTAGGCTCTTTACTTGGGCTGTGAGAGGTTGTGGGTTTGACTCTGAAGCAAGGCCCATGGATTTTGTATGGCTCTATGTAATTGCCTAGTCCAATGGAATGCGTTGCCTATGAGTTTCCATTGGATTGATAGGCCAGGTACCGTCTTTTGCTTTCGTTTGGCCATGTTGTGTGCGCAGTCACTAGGATTATGTGAATTTATGTAGAGTAAGTTTTGCACTTCTCTGTGTTGGTGTAGTGGTAGGCTCTTTACTTGGGCTGTGAGAGGTTGTGGGTTTGACTCTGAAGCAAGGCCCATGGATTTTGTATGGCTGCATGTAATTGCCTAGTCCAATGGATTGTGTTGCCTTTGAGTTTCTATTGGATTGATAGGCCTGGTACTGTCTTTTGCTTTTGTTTGGCCATGTTGTGTGCGCAGTCACTAGGATTATGTGAATTTATGTAGAGCAAGTTTTGCACTTCTCTGTGTTGGTGTAGTGGTAGGCTCTTTACTTGGGCTGTGAGAGGTTGTGGGTTTGACTCTGAAGCAAGGCCCATGGATTTTGTATGGCTCTATGTAATTGCCTAGTCCAATGGAATGCGTTGCCTATGAGTTTCCATTGGATTGATAGGCCAGGTACCGTCTTTTGCTTTCGTTTGGCCATGTTGTGTGCGCAGTCACTAGGATTATGTGAATTTATGTAGAGTAACTTTTGCACTTCTCTGTGTTGGTGTAGTGGTAGGCTCTTTACTTGGGCTGTGAGAGGTTGTGGGTTTGACTCTGAAGCAAGGCCCATGGATTTTGTATGGCTCTATGTAATTGCCTAGTCCAATGGAATGCGTTGCCTATGAGTTTCCATTGGATTGATAGGCCAGGTACCGTCTTTTGCTTTCGTTTGGCCATGTTGTGTGCGCAGTCACTATGATAATGTGAGTTAATGTAGAATCAGTTTCACACTTCTCTGTGTTGGTGTAGTGGTAGGCTCTTTGCTTGGGCTGCGAGAGGTTGTGGGTTCGACGCTGAGGCAAGGCCCATGGACTTTGTATGGCTGCATGTAAATGCCTAGTCCAATGGATTGTGTTGCCTTTGAGTTTCCATTGGATTGATAGGCCTGGTACTGCCTTTTGCTTTTGTTTGGCCATGTTGTGTGCGCAGTCACTAGGATTATGTGAATTTATTTAGAGTAAGTTTTGCAATTCTCTCTGTTGGTGTAGTGGTAGGCTCTTTACTTGGGCTGTGAGAGGTTGTGGGTTTGACTCTGAAGCAAGGCCCATGGATTTTGTATGGCTCTATGTAATTGTCTAGTCCAATGGAAAGCGTTGCCTATGAGTTTCCATTGGATTGATAGGCCAGGTACCGTCTTTTGCTTTCGTTTGGCCATGTTGTGTGCGCAGTCACTAGGATTATGTGAATTTATGTAGAGTAAGTTTTGCACTTCTCTGTGTTGGTGTAGTGGTAGGCTCTTTACTTGGGCTGTGAGAGGTTGTGGGTTTGACTCTGAAGCAAGGCCCATGGATTTTGTATGGCTCTATGTAATTGCCTAGTCCAATGGAATGTGTTGCCTATGAGTTTCTATTGGATTGATAGGCCAGGTACCGTCTTTTGCTTTCGTTTGGCCATGTTGTGTGCGCAGTCACTAGGATAATGTGAGTTAATGTAGAATCTGTTTCACACTTCTCTGTGTTGGTGTAGTGGTAGGCTCTTTACTTGGGCTGCGAGAGGTTGCGGGTTCGACGCTGAGGCAAGGCCCATAGATTTTGTGTGGCTGCATGTAATTGCCTAGTCCAATGGATTGTGTTGCCTTTGAGTTTCCATTGGATTGATAGGCCTGGTACCGTCTTTTGCTTTTGTTTGGCCATGTTGTGTGCGCAGTCACTAGGATTATGTGAATTTATGTAGAGTAAGTTTTGCACTTCTCTGTGTTGGTGTAGTGGTAGGCTCTTTACTTGGGCTGTGAGAGGTTGTGGGTTTGACTCTGAAGCAAGGCCCATGGATTTTGTATGGCTCTATGTAATTGCCTAGTCCAATGGAATGCGTTGCCTATGAGTTTCCATTGGATTGATAGGCCTGGTACCGTCTTTTGCTTTCGTTTGGCCATGTTGTGTGCGCTGTCACTAGGATTATGTGAATTTATGTAGAGAAAGTTTTGCACTTCTCTGTGTTGGTGTAGTGGTAGGCTCTTTACTTGGGCTGTGAGAGGTTGTGGGTTCGACGCTGAAGCAAGGCCCATGGATTTTGTATGGCTCTATGTAATTGCCTAGTCCAATGGAATGCGTTGCCTATGAGTTTCCATTGGATTGATAGGCCAGGTACCGTCTTTTGCTTTCGTTTGGCCATGTTGTGTGCGCAGTCACTAGGATAATGTGAGTTAATGTAGAATCAGTTTCACACTTCTCTGTGTTGGTGTAGTGGTAGGCTCTTTGCTTGGGCTGCGAGAGGTTGTGGGTTCGACGCTGAGGCAAGGCCCATGGACTTTGTATGGCTGCATGTAATTGCCTAGTCCAATGGATTGTGTTGCCTTTGAGTTTCCATTGGATTGATAGGCCTGGTTCCGTCTTTTGCTTTTGTTTGGCCATGTTGTTTGCGCAGTCACTAGGATTATGTGAATTTATGTAGAGTAAGTTTTGCACTTCTCTGTGTTGGTGTAGTGGTAGGCTCTATACTTGGGCTGTGAGAGGTTGTGGGTTTGACTCTGAAGCAAGGCCCATGGATTTTGTATGGCTCTATGTAATTGCCTAGTCCAATGGAATGCGTTGCCTATGAGTTTCCATTGGATTGATAGGCCTGGTACCGTCTTTTGCTTTTGTTTGGCCATGTTGTGTGCGCAGTCAGTAGGATTATGTGAATTTATGTAGAGTAAGTTTTGCACTTCTCTGTGTTGGTGTAGTGGTAGGCTCTTTACTTGGGCTGCGAGAGGTTGTGTGTTCGACGCTGAGGCAAGGCTCATGGACTTTGTGTGGCTGCATGTAATTGCCTAGTCCAATGGATTGTGTTGCCTTTGAGTTTCCATTGGATTGATAGGCCTGGTACAGTCTTTTGCTTTTGTTTTGCCAAGTTGTGTGCGCAGTCACTAGGATTATGTGAATTTATGTAGAGTAAGTTTTGCACTTCTCTGTGTTGGTGTAGTGGTAGGCTCTTTACTTGGGCTGTGAGAGGTTGTGGGTTTGACTCTGAAGCAAGGCCCATGGATTTTGTATGGCTCTATGTAATTGCCTAGTCCAATGGATTGTGTTGCCTATGAGTTTCCATTGGATTGATAGGCCAGGTAACGTCTTTTGCTTTCGTTTGGCCATATTGTGTGCGCAGTCACTAGGATTATGTGAATTTATGTAGAGTAAGTTCTGCACTTCTCTGTGTTGGTGTAGTGGTAGGCGCTTTACTTGGGCTGTGAGAGGTTGTGGGTTTGACTCTGAAGCAAGGCCCATGGATTTTGTATGGCTCTATGTAATTGCCTAGTCCAATGGAGTGCGTTGCCTAAGAGTTTCCATTGGATTGATAGGTCAGGTACCGTCTTTTGCTTTCGTTTGGCCATGTTGTGTGCGCAGTCACTAGGATAATGTGAGTTAATGTAGAATCAGTTTCGCACTTCTCTGTGTTGGTGTAGTGGTAGGCTCTTTGCTTGGGCTGCGAGAGGTTGTGGGTTCGACGCTGAGGCAAGGCCCATGGACTTTGTATGGCTGCATGTAATGACCTAGTCCAATAGACTGTGTTGCCTATGAGTTTCAATTGGATTGATAGGCCAGGTATTGTCTTTTGCTTTTGTTTGGCCATGTTGTATGCGCAGTCACTAGGATTATGGGAATTAATGAAGAGGCTGTTTCCTACTTCTCTGTGTTGGTGTAGTGGTAGGCTCTTTGCTTGGGCTGTGAGAGGTTGTGGGTTCAACGCTGAGGCAAGGCCCATGGACTTTGTATGGCTGCATGTAATTGCCTAGTCCAATGGATTGTGTTGCCTTTGAGTTTCCATTGGATTGATAGGACTGGTACCGTCTTTTGCTTTTGTTTGGCCATGTTGTGTGCGCAGTCACTAGGATTATGTGAATTTATGTAGAGTAAGTTTTGCACTTCTCTGTATTGGTGTAGTGGTAGGCTCTTTACTTGGGCTGTGAGAGGTAGTGGGTTTGACTCTGAAGCAAGGCCCATGGATTTTGTATGGCTCTATGTAATTGCCTAGTCCAATGGAATGCGTTGCCTATGAGTTTCTATTGGATTGATAGGCCAGGTACCGTCTTTTGCTTTCGTTTGGCCATGTTGTGTGCGCAGTCACTAGGATAATGTGAGTTAATGTAGAATCAGTTTCACACTTCTCTGTGTTGGTGTAGTGGTAGGCTCTTTGCTTGGGCTGCGAGAGGTTGTGGGTTCGACGCTGAGGCAAGGCCCATGGACTTTGTATGGCTGCATGTAATTGCCTAGTCCAATGGATTGTGTTGCCTTTGAGTTTCCATTGGATTGATAGGCCTGGTACCGTCTTTTGCTTTTGTTTGGCCATGTTGTGTGCGCAGTCACTAGGATTATGTGAATTTATGTAGAGTAAGTTTTGCACTTCTCTGTGTTGGTGTAGTGGTAGGCTCTTTACTTGGGCTGTGAGAGGTTGTGGGTTTGACTCTGAAGCAAGGCCCATGGATTTTGTATGGCTCTATGTAATTGCCTAGTCCAATGGAATGCGTTGCCTATGAGTTTCCATTGGATTGATAGGCCAGGTACCGTCTTTTGCTTTCGTTTGGCCATGTTGTGTGCGCAGTCACTAGGATAATGTGAGTTAATGTAGAATCAGTTTCACACTTCTCTGTGTTGGTGTAGTGGTAGGCTTTTTGCTTGGGCTGCGAGAGGTTGTGGGTTCGACGCTGAGGCAAGGCCCATGGACTTTGTATGGCTGCATGTAATTGCCTAGTCCAATGGATTGTGTTGCCTTTGAGTTTCCATTGGATTGATAGGCCTGGTACCGTCTTTTGCTTTTGTTTGGCCATGTTGTGTGCGCAGTCACTAGGATTATGTGAATTTATGTAGAGTAAGTTTTGCACTTCTCTGTGTTGGTGTAGTGGTAGGCTCTTTACTTGGGCTGTGAGAGGTTGTGGGTTCGACGCTGAAGCAAGGCCCATGGATTTTGTATGGCTCTATGTAATTGCCTAGTCCAATGGAATGCGTTGCCTATGAGTTTCCATTGGATTGATAGGCCAGGTACTGTCTTTTGCTTTCGTTTGGCCATGTTGTGTGCGCAGTCACTAGGATAATGTGAGTTAATGTAGTATCAGTTTCACACTTCTCTGTGTTGGTGTAGTGGTAGGCTCTTTGCTTGGGCTGCAAGAGGTTGTGGGTTCGATGCTGAGGCAAGGCCCATGGACTTTGTATGGCTGCATGTAATTGCCTAGTCCAATGGATTGTGTTGCCTTTGAGTTTCCATTGGATTGATAGGCCAGGTACCGTCTTTTGCTTTCGTTTGGCCATGTTGTGTGCGCAGTCACTAGGATAATGTGAGTTAATGTAGAATCAGTTTCGCACTTCTCTGTGTTGGTGTAGTGGTAGGCTCTTTGCTTGGGCTGCGAGAGGTTGTGGGTTCGACGCTGAGGCAAGGCCCATGGACTTTGTATGGCTGCATGTAATGACCTAGTCCAATAGACTGTGTTGCCTATGAGTTTCAATTGGATTGATAGGCCAGGTATTGTCTTTTGCTTTTGTTTGGCCATGTTGTATGCGCAGTCACTAGGATTATGGGAATTAATGAAGAGGCTGTTTCCCACTTCTCTGTGTTGGTGTAGTGGTAGGCTCTTTGCTTGGGCTGTGAGAGGTTGTGGGTTCAATGCTGAGGCAAGGCCCATGGACTTTGTATGGCTGCATGTAATTGCCTAGTCCAATGGATTGTGTTGCCTTTGAGTTTCCATTGGATTGATAGGACTGGTACCGTCTTTTGCTTTTGTTTGGCCATGTTGTGTGCGCAGTCACTAGGATTATGTAAATTTATGTAGAGTAAGTTTTGCACTTCTCTGTATTGGTGTAGTGGTAGGCTCTTTACTTGGGCTGTGAGAGGTAGTGGGTTTGACTCTGAAGCAAGGCCCATGGATTTTGTATGGCTCTATGTAATTGCCTAGTCCAATGGAATGTGTTGCCTATGAGTTTCTATTGGATTGATAGGCCAGGTACCGTCTTTTGCTTTCGTTTGGCCATGTTGTGTGCGCAGTCACTAGGATAATGTGAGTTAATGTAGAATCAGTTTCACACTTCTCTGTGTTGGTGTAGTGGTAGGCTCTTTGCTTGGGCTGCGAGAGGTTGTGGGTTCGACGCTGAGGCAAGGCCCATGGACTTTGTATGGCTGCATGTAATTGCCTAGTCCAATGGATTGTGTTGCCTTTGAGTTTCCATTGGATTGATAGGCCTGGTACCGTCTTTTGCTTTTGTTTGGCCATGTTGTGTGCGCAGTCACTAGGATAATGTGAATTTATGTAGAGTAAGTTCTGCACTTCTCTGTGTTGGTGTAGTGGTAGGCTCTTTACTTGGGCTGTGAGAGGTTGTGGGTTTGACTCTGAAGCAAGGCCCATGGATTTTGTATGGCTCTATGTAATTGCCTAGTCCAATGGAATGCGTTGCCTATGAGTTTCCATTGGATTGATAGGCCAGGTACCGTCTTTTGCTTTCGTTTGGCCATGTTGTGTGCGCAGTCACTAGGATTATGTGAATTTATGTAGAGTAAGTTTTCCACTTCTCTGTGTTGGTGTAGTGGTAGGCTCTTTACTTGGGCTGTGAGAGGTTGTGGGTTTGACTCTGAAGCAAGGCCCATGGATTTTGTATGGCTGCATGTAATTGCCTAGTCCAATGGATTGTGTTGCCTTTGAGTTTCCATTGGATTGATAGGCCTGGTACTGTCTTTTGCTTTTGTTTGGCCATGTTGTGTGCGCAGTCACTAGGATTATGTGAATTTATGTAGAGTAAGTTTTGCACTTCTCTGTGTTGGTGAAGTGGTAGGCTCTTTACTTGGGCTGTGAGAGGTTGTGGGTTTGACTCTGAAGCAAGGCCCATGGATTTTGTATGGCTCTATGTAATTGCCTAGTCCAATGGAATGCGTTGCCTATGAGTTTCCATTGGATTGATAGGCCAGGTACCGTCTTTTGCTTTCGTTTGGCCATGTTGTGTGCGCAGTCACTAGGATAATGTGAGTTAATGTAGAATCAGTTTCACACTTCTCTGTGTTGTTGTAGTGGTAGGCTCTTTGCTTGGGCTGCGAGAGGTTGTGGGTTCGACGCTGAGGCAAGGCCCATGGACTTTGTTTGGCAGCATGTAATTGCCTAGTCCAATGGATTGTGTTGCCTTTGAGTTTCCATTGGATTGATAGGCCTGGTACCGTCTTTTGCTTTTGTTTGGCCATGTTGTGTGCGCAGTCACTAGGATTATGTGAATTTATGTAGAGTAAGTTCTGCACTTCTCTGTGTTGGTGTAGTGGTAGGCTCTTTACTTGGGCTGTGAGAGGTTGTGGGTTCGACGCTGAAGCAAGGCCCATGGATTTTGTATGGCTCTATGTAATTGCCTAGTCCAATGGAATGCGTTGCCTATGAGTTTCCATTGGATTGATAGGCGAGGTACCGTCTTTTGCTTTCGTTTGGCCATGTTGTGTGCGCAGTCACTAGGATTATGTGAATTTATGTAGAGTAAGTTTTGCACTTCTCTGTGTTGGTGTAGTGGTAGGCTCTTTGCTTGGGCAGTGAGAGGTTGTGGGTTTGACTCTGAAGCAAGGCCCATGGATTTTGTATGGCTCTATGTAATTGCCTAGTCCAATGGAATGTGTTGCCTATGAGTTTCCATTGGATTGATAGGCCAGGTACCGTCTTTTGCTTTCGTTTGGCCATGTTGTGTGCGCAGTCACTAGGATTATGTGAATTTATGTAGAGAAAGTTTTGCACTTATCTGTGTTGGTGTAGTGGTAGGCTCTTTACTTGGGCTGTGAGAGGTTGTGGGTTTGACTCTGAAGCAAGGCCCATGGATTTTGTATGGCTCTATGTAATTGCCTAGTCCAATGGAATGCGTTGCCTATGAGTTTCTATTGGATTGATAGGCCAGGTACCGTCTTTTGCTTTCGTTTGGCCATGTTGTGTGCGCAGTCACTAGGATAATGTGAGTTAATGTAGAATCAGTTTCACACTTCTCTGTGTTGGTGTAGTGGTAGGCTCTTTGCTTGGGCTGCGAGAGGTTGTGGGTTCGACGCTGAGGCAAGGCCCATGGACTTTGTATGGCTGCATGTAATTGCCTAGTCCAATGGATTGTGTTGCCTTTGAGTTTCCATTGGATTGATAGGCCTGGTACCGTCTTTTGCTTTTGTTTGGCCATGTTGTGTGCGCAGTCACTAGGATTATGTGAATTTATGTAGAGTAAGTTTTGCACTTCTCTGTGTTGGTGTAGTGGTAGGCTCTTTACTTGGGCTGTGAGAGGTTGTGGGTTTTACTCTGAAGCAAGGCCCATGGATTTTGTATGGCTCTATGTAATTGCCTAGTCCAATGGAATGCGTTGCCTATGAGTTTCCATTGGATTGATAGGCCAGGTACCGTCTTTTGCTTTCGTTTAACCATGTTGTGTGCGCAGTCACTAGGATAATGTGAGTTAATGTAGAATCAGTTTCACACTTCTCTGTGTTGGTGTAGTGGTAGGCTCTTTGCTTGGGCTGCGAGAGGTTGTGGGTTTGACTCTGAAGCAAGGCCCATGGACTTTGTATGGCTGCATGTAATTGCCTAGTCCAATGGATTGTGTTGCCTTTGAGTTTCCATTGGATTGATAGGCCTGGTATCGTCTTTTGCTTTTGTTTGGCCATGTTGTGTGCGCAGTCACTAGGATTATGTGAATTTATGTAGAGTAAGTTTTGCACTTCTCTGTGTTGGTGTAGTGGTAGGCTCTTTACTTGGGCTGTGAGAGGTTGTGCGTTTGACTCTGAAGCAAGGCCCATGGACTTTGTATGGCTGCATGTAATTGCCTAGTCCAATGGATTGTGTTGCCTTTGAGTTTCCATTGGATTGATAGGCCTGGTATCGTCTTTTGCTTTTGTTTGGCCATGTTGTGTGCGCAGTCACTAGGATTATGTGAATTTATGTAGAGTAAGGTTTGCACTTCTCTGTGTTGGTGTAGTGGTAGGCTCTTTACTTGGGCTGTGAGAGGTTGTGGGTTTGACTCTGAAGCAAGGCCCATGGATTTTTTATGGCTCTATGTAATTGCCTAGTCCAATAGAATGCGTTGCCTATGAGTTTCCATTGGATTGATAGGCCAGGTACCGTCTTTTGCTTTCGTTTGGCCATGTTGTGTGCGCAGTCACTAGGATTATGTGAATTTATGTAGAGTAAGTTTTGCACTTCTCTGTGTTGGTGTAGTGGTAGGCTCTTTACTTGAGCTGTGAGAGGTTGTGTGTTCGACTCTGAAGCAAGGCCCATGGATTTTGTATGGCTCTATGTAATTGCCTAGTCCAATGGAATGTGTTGCCAATGAGTTTCCATTGGATTGATAGACCAAGTACCGTATTTTGCTTTCGTTTGGCCATGTTGTGTGCGCAGTCACTAGGATAATGTGAGTTAATGTAAAATCAGTTTCACACTTCTCTGTGTTGGTGTAGTGGTAGGCTCTTTGCTTGGGCTGCAAGAGGTTGTGGGTTCGATGCTGAGGCAAGGCCCATGGACTTTGTATGGCTGCATGTAATTGCCTAGTCCAATGGATTGTGTTGCCTTTGAGTTTCCATTGGATTGATAGGCCTGGTACCGTCTTTTGCTTTTGTTTGGCCATGTTGTGTGCGCAGTCACTAGGATTATGTGAATTTATGTAGAGTAAGTTTTGCACTTCTCTGTGTTGGTGTAGTGGTAGGCTCTTTACTTGGGCTGTGAGAGGTTGTGTGTTTGACTCTGAAGCAAGGCCCATGGATTTTGTATGGCTCTATGTAATTGCCTAGTCTAATGGAATGCGTTGCCTATGAGTTTCCATTGGATTGATAGGCCAGGTACCGTCTTTTGCTTTCGTTTGGCCATGTTGTGTGCGCAGTCACTAGGATTATGTGAATTTATGTAGAGTAAGTTTTACACTTCTCTGTGTTGGTGTAGTGGTAGGCTCTTTACTTGGGCTGTGAGAGGTTGTGGGTTTGACTCTGAAGCAAGGCCCATGGATTTTGTATGGCTCTATGTAATTGCCTAGTCCAATGGAATGCGTTGCCTATGAGTTTCCATTGGATTGATAGGCCAGGTACCGTCTTTTGCTTTCGTTTGGCCATGTTGTGTGCGCAGTCACTAGGATTATGTGAGTTAATGTAGAATCAGTTTCACACTTCTCTGTGTTGGTGTAGTGGTAGGCTTATTGCTTGGGCTGCGAGAGGTTGTGAGTTCGTCTCTGAGGCAAGGCCCATGGACTTTGTATGGCTGCATGTAATGACCTAGTCCAATAGACTGTGTCGCCTATGAGTTTCAATTGGATAGATAGGCCAGGTATTGTCTTTTGCTTTTGTTTGGCCATGTTGTATGCGCAGTCACTAGGATTATGGGAATTAATGAAGAGGCTGTTTCCCACTTCTCTGTGTTGGTGTAGTGGTAGGCTATTTGCTTGGGCTGTGAGAGGTTGTGGGGTCGGCTCTGAGGCAATGCCCATGGACTTTGTATGGCTGCATGTAATTGCCTAGTCCAATGGATTGTGTTGCCTTTGAGTTTCCATTGGATTGATAGGCCTGGTACCGTCTTTTGCTTTTGTTTGGCCATGTTGTGTGCGCAGTCACTAGGATTATGTGAATTTATGTAGAGTAAGTTTTGCACTTCTCTGTGTTGGTGTAGTGGTAGGCTCTTTACTTGGGCTGTGAGAGGTTGTAGTTTTGAATCTGAAGCAAGGCCCATGGATTTTGTATGGCTCTATGTAATTGCCTAGTCCAATGGAATGCGTTGCCTATGAGTTTCCATTGGATTGATAGGCCAGGTACCGTCTTTTGCTTTCGTTTGGCCATGTTGTGTGCGCAGTCACTAGGATAATGTGAGTTAATGTAGAATCAGTTTCACACTTCTCTGTGTTGGTGTAGTGGTAGGCTCTTTGCTTGGGCTGCGAGAGGTTGTGGGTTCGACGCTGAGGCAAGGCCCATGGACTTTGCATGGCTGCATGTAATTCCTAGTCCAATGGATTGTGTTCACTTTGAGTTTCCATTGGATTGATAGGCCTGGTACCGTCTTATGCTTTTGTTTGGCCATGTTGTGTGCGCAGTCACTAGGATTATGTGAATTTATGTAGAGTAAATTTTGCACTTCTCTGTGTTGGTGTAGTGGTAGGCTCTTTACTTGGGCTGTGAGAGGTTGTGGGTTTGACTCTGAAGCAAGGCCCATGGATTTTGTATGGCTCTATGTAATTGCCTAGTCCAATGGAATGCGTTGCCTATGAGTTTCCATTGGATTGAAAGGCCAGGTACCGTCTTTTGCTTTCGTTTGGCCATGTTGTGTGCGCAGTCACTAGGATAATGTGAGTTAATGTAGAATCAGTTTCACACTTCTCTGTGTTGGTGTAGTGGTAGGCTCTTTGCTTGGGCTGCGAGAGGTTGTGGGTTCGACGCTGAGGCAAGGCCCATGGACTTTGTATGGCTGCATGTAATTGCCTAGTCCAATGGATTGTGTTGCCTTTGAGTTTCCATTGGATTGATAGGCCTGGTACCGTCTTTTGCTTTTGTTTGGCCATGTTGTGTGCGCAGTCACTAGGATTATGTGAGTTAATGTAGAATCAGTTTCACACTTCTCTGTGTTGGTGTAGTGGTAGGCTTATTGCTTGGGCTGCGAGAAGTTGTGAGTTCGTCTCTGAGGCAAGGCCCATGGACTTTGTATGGCTGCATGTAATGACCTAGTCCAATAGACTGTGTCGCCTATGAGTTTCAATTGGATAGATAGGCCAGGTATTGTCTTTTGCTTTTGTTTGGCCATGTTGTATGCGCAGTCACTAGGATTATGGGAATTAATGAAGAGGCTGTTTCCCACTTCTCTGTGTTGGTGTAGTGGTAGGCTATTTGCTTGGGCTTTGAGAGGTTGTGGGGTCGGCTCTGAGGCAATGCCCATGGACTTTGTATGGCTGCATGTAATTGCCTAGTCCAATGGATTGTGTTGCCTTTGAGTTTCCATTGGATTGATAGGCCTGGTACCGTCTTTTGCTTTTGTTTGGCCATGTTGTGTGCGCAGTCACTAAGATTATGTGAATTTATGTAGAGTAAGTTTTGCACTTCTCTGTGTTGGTGTAGTGGTAGGCTCTTTACTTGGGCTGTGAGAGGTTGTAGTTTTGACTCTGAAGCAAGGCCCATGGATTTTGTATGGCTCTATGTAATTGCCTAGTCCAATGGAATGCGTTGCCTATGAGTTTCCATTGGATTGATAGGCCAGGTACCGTCTTTTGCTTTCGTTTGGCCATGTTGTGTGCGCAGTTACTAGGATAATGTGAGTTAATGTAGAATCAGTTTCACACTTCTCTGTGTTGGTGTAGTGGTAGGCTCTTTGCTTGGGCTGCGAGAGGTTGTGGGTTCGACGCTGAGGCAAGGCCCATGGACTTTGCATGGCTGCATGCAATTTCCTAGTCCAATGGATTGTGTTCCCTTTGAGTTTCCATTGGATTGATAGGCCTGGTACCGTCTTATGCTTTTGTTTGGCCATGTTGTGTGCGCAGTCACTAGGATTATGTGAATTTATGTAGAGTAAGTTTTGCACTTCTCTGTGTTGGTGTAGTGGTAGGCTCTTTACTTGGGCTGTGAGAGGTTGTGGGTTTGACTCTGAAGCAAGGCCCATGGATTTTGTATGGCTCTATGTAATTGCCTAGTCCAATGGAATGTGTTGCCTATGAGTTTCCATTGGATTGAAAGGCCAGGTACCGTCTTTTGCTTTCGTTTGGCCATGTTGTGTGCGCAGTCACTAGGATAATGTGAGTTAATGTAGAATCAGTTTCACACTTCTCTGTGTTGGTGTAGTGGTAGGCTCTTTGCTTGGGCTGCGAGAGGTTGTGGGTTCGACGCTGAGGCAAGGCCCATGGACTTTGTATGGCTGCATGTAATTGCCTAGTCCAATGGATTGTGTTGCCTTTGAGTTTCCATTGGATTGATAGGCCTGGTACCGTCTTTTGCTTTTGTTTGGCCATGTTGTGTGCGCAGTCACTAGGATTATGTGAATTTATGTAGAGTAAGTTTTGCACTTCTCTGTGTTGGTGTAGTGGTAGGCTCTTTACTTGGGCTGTGAGAGGTTGTGGGTTTGACTCTGAAGCAAGGCCCATGGATTTTGTATGGCTCTATGTAATTGCCTAGTCCAATGGAATGCGTTGCCTATGAGTTTCCATTGGATTGATAGGCCAGGTACTGTCTTTTGCTTTCGTTTGGCCATGTTGTGTGCGCAGTCACTAGGATTATGTGAATTTATGTAGAGTAAGTTTTGCACTTCTCTGTGTTGGTGTAGTGGTAGGCTCTTTACTTGGGCTGTGAGAGGTTGTGGGTTTGACTCTGAAGCAAGGCCCATGGATTTTGTATGGCTCTATGTAATTGCCTAGTCCAATGGAATGCGTTGCCTATGAGTTTCCATTGGATTGATAGGCCAGGTACAGTCTTTTGCTTTCGTTTGGCCATGTTGTGTGCGCAGTCACTAGGATAATGTGAGTTAATGTAGAATCAGTTTCACACTTCTCTGTGTTGGTGTAGTGGTAGGCTCTTTGCTTGGGCTGCGAGAGGTTGTGGGTTAAACGCTGAGGCAAGGCCCATGGACTTTGTATGGCTGCATGTAATTGCCTAGTCCAACGGATTGTGTTGCCTTTGAGTTTCCATTGGATTGATAGGCCTGGTACCGTCTTTTGCTTTTGTTTGGCCATGTTGTGTGCGCAGTCACTAGGATTATGTGAATTTATGTATAGTAAGTTTTGCACTTCTCTGTGTTGGTGTAGTGGTAGGCTCTTTACTTGAGCTGTGAGAGGTTGTGTGTTCGACTCTGAAGCAAGGCCCATGGATTTTGTATGGCTCTATGTAATTGCCTAGTCCAATGAAATGTGTTGCCTATGAGTTTCCATTGGATTGATAGACCAAGTACCGTCTTTTGCTTTCGTTTGGCCATGTTGTGTGCGCAGTCACTAGGATAATGTGAGTTAATGTAAAATCAGTTTCACACTTCTCTGTGTTGGTGTAGTGGTAGGCTCTTTGCTTGGGCTGCAAGAGGTTGTGGGTTCGATGCTGAGGCAAGGCCCATGGACTTTGTATGGCTGCATGTAATTGCCTAGTCCAATGGATTGTGTTGCCTTTGAGTTTCCATTGGATTGATAGGCCTGGTACCGTCTTTTGCTTTTGTTTGGCCATGTTGTGTGCGCAGTCACTAGGATTATGTGAATTTATGTAGAGTAAGTTTTGCACTTCTCTGTGTTGGTGTAGTGGTAGGCTCTTTACTTGGGCTGTGAGAGGTTGTGTGTTTGACTCTGAAGCAAGGCCCATGGATTTTGTATGGCTCTATGTAATTGCCTAGTCTAATGGAATGCGTTGCCTATGAGTTTCCATTGGATTGATAGGCCAGGTACCGTCTTTTGCTTTCGTTTGGCCATGTTGTGTGCGCAGTCACTAGGATTATGTGAATTTATGTAGAGTAAGTTTTACACTTCTCTGTGTTGGTGTAGTGGTAGGCTCTTTACTTGGGCTGTGAGAGGTTGTGGGTATGACTCTGAAGCAAGGCCCATGGATTTTGTATGGCTCTATGTAATTGCCTAGTCCAATGGAATGCGTTGCCTATGAGTTTCCATTGGATTGATAGGCCAGGTACCGTCTTTTGCTTTCGTTTGGCCATGTTGTGTGCGCAGTCACTAGGATTATGTGAGTTAATGTAGAATCAGTTTCACACTTCTCTGTGTTGGTGTAGTGGTAGGCTTATTGCTTGGGCTGCGAGAGGTTGTGAGTTCGTCTCTGAGGCAAGGCCCATGGACTTTGTATGGCTGCATGTAATGACCTAGTCCAATAGACTGTGTCGCCTATGAGTTTCAATTGGATAGATAGGCCAGGTATTGTCTTTTGCTTTTGTTTGGCCATGTTGTGTGCGCAGTCACTAGGATTATGTGAATTTATGTAGAGTAAGTTTTGCACTTCTCTGTGTTGGTGTAGTGGTAGGCTCTTTACTTGGGCTGTGAGAGGTTGTGGGTTTGACTCTGAAGCAAGGCCCATGGATTTTGTATGGCTGTATGTAATTGCCTAGTCCAATGGAATGCGTTGCCTATGAGTTTCCATTGGATTGATAGGCCAGGTACCGTCTTTTGCTTTCGTTTGGCCATGTTGTGTGCGCAGTCACTAGGATAATGTGAGTTAATGTAGAATCAGTTTCACACTTCTCTGTGTTGGTGTAGTGGTAGGCTCTTTGCTTGGGCTGCGAGAGGTTGTGGGTTCGACGCTGAGGCAAGGCCCATGGACTTTGTATGGCTGCATGTAATTGCCTAGTCCAATGGATTGTGTTGCCTTTGAGTTTCCATTGGATTGATAGGCCTGGTTCCGTCTTTTGCTTTTGTTTGGCCATGTTGTTTGCGCAGTCACTAGGATTATGTGAATTTATGTAGAGTAAGTTTTGCACTTCTCTGTGTTGGTGTAGTGGTAGGCTCTATACTTGGGCTGTGAGAGGTTGTGGGTTTGACTCTGAAGCAAGGCCCATGGATTTTGTATGGCTCTATGTAATTGCCTAGTCCAATGGAATGCGTTGCCTATGAGTTTCCATTGGATTGATAGGCCAGGTACCGTCTTTTGCTTTTGTTTGGCCATGTTGTGTGCGCAGTCACTAGGATTATGTGAATTTATGTATAGTAAGTTTTGCACTTCTCTGTGTTGGTGTAGTGGTAGGCTCTTTACTTGAGCTGTGAGAGGTTGTGTGTTCGACTCTGAAGCAAGGCCCATGGATTTTGTATGGCTCTATGTAATTGCCTAGTCCAATGGAATGTGTTGCCTATGAGTTTCCATTGGATTGATAGACCAAGTACCGTCTTTTGCTTTCGTTTGGCCATGTTGTGTGCGCAGTCACTAGGATAATGTGAGTTAATGTAAAATCAGTTTCACACTTCTCTGTGTTGGTGTAGTGGTAGGCTCTTTGCTTGGGCTGCAAGAGGTTGTGGGTTCGATGCTGAGGCAAGGCCCATGGACTTTGTATGGCTGCATGTAATTGCCTAGTCCAATGGATTGTGTTGCCTTTGAGTTTCCATTGGATTGATAGGCCTGGTACCGTCTTTTGCTTTTGTTTGGCCATGTTGTGTGCGCAGTCACTAGGATTATGTGAATTTATGTAGAGTAAGTTTTGCACTTCTCTGTGTTGGTGTAGTGGTAGGCTCTTTACTTGGGCTGTGAGAGGTTGTGTGTTTGACTCTGAAGCAAGGCCCATGGATTTTGTATGGCTCTATGTAATTGCCTAGTCTAATGGAATGCGTTGCCTATGAGTTTCCATTGGATTGATAGGCCAGGTACCGTCTTTTGCTTTCGTTTGGCCATGTTGTGTGCGCAGTCACTAGGATTATGTGAATTTATGTAGAGTAAGTTTTACACTTCTCTGTGTTGGTGTAGTGGTAGGCTCTTTACTTGGGCTGTGAGAGGTTGTGGGTATGACTCTGAAGCAAGGCCCATGGATTTTGTATGGCTCTATGTAATTGCCTAGTCCAATGGAATGCGTTGCCTATGAGTTTCCATTGGATTGATAGGCCAGGTACCGTCTTTTGCTTTCGTTTGGCCATGTTGTGTGCGCAGTCACTAGGATTATGTGAGTTAATGTAGAATCAGTTTCACACTTCTCTGTGTTGGTGTAGTGGTAGGCTTATTGCTTGGGCTGCGAGAGGTTGTGAGTTCGTCTCTGAGGCAAGGCCCATGGACTTTGTATGGCTGCATGTAATGACCTAGTCCAATAGACTGTGTCGCCTATGAGTTTCAATTGGATAGATAGGCCAGGTATTGTCTTTTGCTTTTGTTTGGCCATGTTGTGTGCGCAGTCACTAGGATTATGTGAATTTATGTAGAGTAAGTTTTGCACTTCTCTGTGTTGGTGTAGTGGTAGGCTCTTTACTTGGGCTGTGAGAGGTTGTGGGTTTGACTCTGAAGCAAGGCCCATGGATTTTGTATGGCTCTATGTAATTGCCTAGTCCAATGGAATGCGTTGCCTATGAGTTTCCATTGGATTGAAAGGCCAGGTACCGTCTTTTGCTTTCGTTTGGCCATGTTGTGTGCGCAGTCACTAGGATAATGTGAGTTAATGTAGAATCAGTTTCACACTTCTCTGTGTTGGTGTAGTGGTAGGCTCTTTGCTTGGGCTGCGAGAGGTTGTGGGTTCGACGCTGAGGCAAGGCCCATGGACTTTGTATGGCTGCATGTAATTGCCTAGTCCAATGGATTGTGTTGCCTTTGAGTTTCCATTGGATTGATAGGCCTGGTACCGTCTTTTGCTTTTGTTTGGCCATGTTGTGTGCGCAGTCACTAGGATTATGTGAATTTATGTAGAGTAAGTATTGCACTTCTCTGTGTTGGTGTAGTGGTAGGCTCTTTACTTGGGCTGTGAGAGGTTGTGGGTTTGACTCTGAAGCAAGGCCCATGGATTTTGTATGGCTCTATGTAATTGCCTAGTCCAATGGAATGCGTTGCCTATGAGTTTCCATTTTATTGATAGGCCAGGTACTGTCTTTTGCTTTCGTTTGGCCATGTTGTGTGCGCAGTCACTAGGATTATGTGAATTTATGTAGAGTAAGTTTTGCACTTCTCTGTGTTGGTGTAGTGGTAGGCTCTTTACTTGGGCTGTGAGAGGTTGTGGGTTTGACTCTGAAGCAAGGCCCATGGATTTTGTATGGCTCTATGTAATTGCCTAGTCCAATGGAATGCGTTGCCTATGAGTTTCCATTGGATTGATAGGCCAGGTACAGTCTTTTGCTTTCGTTTGGCCATGTTGTGTGCGCAGTCACTAGGATAATGTGAGTTAATGTAGAATCAGTTTCACACTTCTCTGTGTTGGTGTAGTGGTAGGCTCTTTGCTTGGGCTGCGAGAGGTTGTGGGTTAGACGCTGAGGCAAGGCCCATGGACTTTGTATGGCTGCATGTAATTGCCTAGTCCAATGGATTGTGTTGCCTTTGAGTTTCCATTGGATTGATAGGCCTGGTACTGTCTTTTGCTTTTGTTTGGCCATGTTGTGTGCGCAGTCAGTAGGATTATGTGAATTTATGTAGAGTAAGTTTTGCACTTCTCTGTGTTGGTGTAGTGGTAGGCTCTTTACTTGGGCTGTGAGAGGTTGTGGGTTTGACTTTGAGGCAAGGCCCATGGATTTTGTATGGCTCTATGTAATTGCCTAGTCCAATGGAATGCGTTGCCTATGAGTTTCCATTGGATTGATAGGCCAGGTACCGTCTTTTGCTTTCGTTTGGCCATGTTGTGTGCGCAGTCACTAGGATAATGTGAGTTAATGTAGAATCAGTTTCACACTTCTCTGTGTTGGTGTAGTGGTAGGCTCTTTGCTTGGGCTGCGAGAGGTTGTGGGTTCGACGCTGAGGCAAGGCCCATGGACTTTGTATGGCTGCATGTAATTGCCTAGTCCAATGGATTGTGTTGCCTTTGAGTTTCCATTGGATTGATAGGCCTGGTACCGTCTTTTGCTTTTGTTTGGCCATGTTGTGAGCGCAGTCACTAGGATTATGTGAATTTATGTAGAGTAAGTTTTGCACTTCTCTGTGTTGGTGTAGTGGTAGGCTCTTTACTTGGGCTGTGGGAGGTTGTGGGTTTGACTCTGAAGCAAGGCCCATGGATTTTGTATGGCTCTATGTAATTGCCTAGTCCAATGAAATGCGTTGCCTATGAGTTTCCATTGGATTGATAGGCCAGGTACCGTCTTTTGCTTTCGTTTGGCCATGTTGTGTGCGCAGTCACTAGGATTATGTGAATTTATGTAGAGTAAGTTTTGCACTTCTCTGTGTTGGTGTAGTGGTAGGCTCTTTTCTTGGGCTGTGAGAGGGTGTGGGTTTGACTCTGAAGCAAGTCCCATGGATTTTGTATGGCTCTATGTAATTGCCTAGTCCAATGGAATGCGTTGCCTATGAGTTTCCATTGGATTGATAGGCCAGGTACCGTCTTTTGCTTTCGTTTGGCCATGTTGTGTGCGCAGTCACTAGGATAATGTGAGTTAATGTAGAATCAGTTTCACACTTCTCTGTGTTGGTGTAGTGGTAGGCTCTTTGCTTGGGCTGCGAGAGGTTGTGGGTTCGACGCTGAGGCAAGGCCCATGGACTTTGTATGGCTGCATGTAATTGCCTAGTCCAATGGATTGTGTTGCCTTTGAGTTTCCATTGGGTTGATAGGCCTGGTACCGTCTTTTGCTTTTGTTTGGCCATGTTGTGTGCGCAGTCACTAGGATTATGTGAATTTATGTAGAGTAAGTTTTGCACTTCTCTGTGTTGGTGTAGTGGTAGGCTCTTTACTTGGGCTGTGAGAGGCTGTGGGTTTGATTCTGAAGCAAGGCCCATGGATTTTGTATGGCTCTATGAAATTGCCTAGTCCAATGGAATGCGCTGCCTATGATTTTCCATTGGATTGATAGGCCAGGTACCGTCTTTTGCTTTCGTTTGGCCATGTTGTGTGCGCAGTCACTAGGATAATGTGAGTTAATGTAGAATCAGTTTCACACTTCTCTGTGTTGGTGTAGTGGTAGGCTTATTGCTTGGGCTGCGAGAGGTTGTGAGTTCGTCTCTGAGGCAAGGCCCATGGACTTTGTATGGCTGCATGTAATGAACTAGTCCAATAGACTGTGTTGCCTTTGAGTTTCAATTGGATTGATAGGCCAGGTATTGTCTTTTGCTTTTGTTTGGCCATGTTGTATGCGCAGTCACTAGGATTATGGGAATTAATGAAGAGGCTGTTTCCCACTTCTCTGTGTTGGTGTAGTGGTAGGCTCTTTACTTGGGCTGTGAGAGGTTGTGGGTTTGACTCTGAAGCAAGGCCCATGGATTTTGTATGGCTCTATGTAATTGCCTAGTCCAATGGAATGCGTTGCCTATGAGTTTCCATTGGATTGATAGGCCAGGTACCGTTTTTTGCTTTCGTTTGGCCATGTCGTGTGCGCAGTCACTAGGATGTGAGTTAATGTAGAATCAGTTTTACACTTCTCTGTGTTGGTGTAGTGGTAGGCTCTTTACTTGGGCTGTGAGAGGTTGTGGGTTTGGCTCTGAGGCAATGCCCATGGACTTTGTATGGCTGCATGTAATTGCCTAGTCCAATGGATTGTGTTGCCTTTGAGTTTCCATTGGATTGATAGGCCTGGTACTGTCTTTTGCTTTTGTTTGGCCATGTTGTGTGCGCAGTCACTAGGATTATGTGAATTTATGTAGAGTAAGTTTTGCACTTCTCTGTGTTGGTGTAGTGGTAGGCTCTTTACTTGGGCTGTGAGAGGTTGTGGGTTTGACTCTGAAGCAAGGCCCATGGATTTTGTATGGCTCTATGTAATTGCCTAGTCCAATGGAATGCGTTGCCTATGAGTTTCCATTGGATTGATAGGCCAGGTACCGTCTTTTGCTTTCGTTTGGCCATGTTGTGTGCGCAGTCACTAGGATAATGTGAGTTAATGTAGAATCAGTTTCACACTTCTCTGTGTTGGTGTAGTGGTAGGCTCTTTGCTTGGGCTGCGAGAGGTTGTGGGTTCGACGCTGAGGCAAGGCCCATGGACTTTGTATGGCTGCATGTAATTGCCTAGTCCAATGGATTGTGTTTCCATTGGATTGATAGGCCTGGTACCGTCTTTTGCTTTTGTTTGGCCATGTTGTGTGCGCAGTCACTAGAATTATGTGAATTTATGTAGAGTAAGCTTTGCACTTCTCTGTGTTGGTGTAGTGGTAGGCTCTTTACTTGGGCTGTGAGAGGTTGTGGGTTTGACTCTGAAGCAAGGCCCATGGATTTTGTATGGCTCTATGTAATTGCCTAGTCCAATGGAATGCGTTGCCTATGAGTTTCCATTGGATTGATAGGCCAGGTACCGTCTTTTGCTTTCGTTTGGCCATGTTGTGTGCGCAGTCACTAGGATAATGTGAGTTAATGTAGAATCAGTTTCACACTTCTCTGTGTTGGTGTAGTGGTAGGCTTATTGCTTGGGCTGCGAGAGGTTGTGAGTTCGTCTCTGAGGCAAGGCCCATGGACTTTGTATGGCTGCATGTAATGAACTAGTCCAATAGACTGTGTTGCCTTTGAGTTTCAATTGGATTGATAGGCCAGGTATTGTCTTTTGCTTTTGTTTGGCCATGTTGTATGCGCAGTCACTAGGATTATGGGAATTAATGAAGAGGCTGTTTCCCACTTCTCTGTGTTGGTGTAGTGGTAGGCTCTTTACTTGGGCTGTGAGAGGTTGTGGGTTTGACTCTGAAGCAAGGCCCATGGATTTTGTATGGCTCTATGTAATTGCCTAGTCCAATGGAATGCGTTGCCTATGAGTTTCCATTGGATTGATAGGCCAGGTACCGTTTTTTGCTTTCGTTTGGCCATGTTGTGTGCGCAGTCACTAGGATGTGAGTTAATGTAGAATCAGTTTCACACTTCTCTGTGTTGGTGTAGTGGTAGGCTCTTTACTTGGGCTGTGAGAGGTTGTGGGTTTGGCTCTGAGGCAAGGCCCATGGACTTTGTATGGCTGCATGTAATTGCCTAGTCCAATGGATTGTGTTTCCATTGGATTGATAGGCCTGGTACCGTCTTTTGCTTTTGTTTGGCCATGTTGTGTGCGCAGTCACTAGAATTATGTGAATTTATGTAGAGTAAGCTTTGCACTTCTCTGTGTTGGTGTAGTGGTAGGCTCTTTACTTGGGCTGTGAGAGGTTGTGGGTTTGACTCTGAAGCAAGGCCCATGGATTTTGTATGGCTCTATGTAATTGCCTAGTCCAATGGAATGCGTTGCCTATGAGTTTCCATTGGATTGATAGGCCAGGTACCGTCTTTTGCTTTCGTTTGGCCATGTTGTGTGCGCAGTCACTAGGTTAATGTGAGTTAATGTAGAATCAGTTTCACACTTCTCTGTGTTGGTGTAGTGGTAGGCTCTTTGCTTGGGCTGCGAGAGGTTGTGGGTTCGACGCTGAGGCAAGGCCCATGGACTTTGTATGGCTGCATGTAATTGCCTAGTCCAATGGATTGTGTTGACTTTGAGTTTCCATTGGATTGATAGGCCTGGTACCGTCTTTTGCTTTTGTTTGGCCATGTTGTGTGCGCAGTCACTAGGATTATGTGAATTTATGTAGAGTAAGTTTTGCACTTCTCTGTGTTGGTGTAGTGGTAGGCTCTTTACTTGGGCTGTGAGAGGTTGTCGGTTTGACTCTGAAGCAAGGCCCATGGATTTTGTAAGGCTCTATGTAATTGCCTAGTCCAATGGAATGCGTTGCCTATGAGTTTCCATTGGATTGATAGGCCAGGTACCGTCTTTTGCTTTCGTTTGGCCATGTTGTGTGCGCAGTCACTAGGATTATGTGAATTTATGTAGAGTAAGTTTTACACTTCTCTGTGTTGGTGTAGTGGTAGGCTCTTTACTTGGGCTGTGAGAGGTTGTGGGTTTGACTCTGAAGCAAGGCCCATGGATTTTGTATGGCTCTATGTAATTGCCTAGTCCAATGGAATGCGTTGCCTATGAGTTTCCATTGGATTGATAAGCCAGGTACCGTCTTTTGCTTTCGTTTGGCCATGTTGTGTGCGCAGTCACTAGGATAATGTGAGTTAATGTAGAATCAGTTTCACACTTCTCTGTGTTGGTGTAGTGGTAGGCTCTTTGCTTGGGCTGCGAGAGGTTGTGGGTTCGACGCTGAGGCAAGGCCCATGGGCTTTGTATGGCTGCATGTAATTGCCTAGTCCAATGGATTGTGTTGCCTTTGAGTTTCCATTGGATTGATAGGCCTGGTACCGTCTTTTGCTTTTGTTTGGCCATGTTGTGTGCGCATTCACTAGGATTATGTGAATTTATGTAGAGTAAGTTTTGCACTTCTCTGTGTTGGTGTAGTGGTAGGCTCTTTACTTGGGCTGTGAGAGGTTGTGGGTTTGACTCTGAAGCAAAGCCCATGGATTTTGTATGGCTCTATGTAATTGCCTAGTCCAATGGAATCCGTTGCCTATGAGTTTCCATTGGATTGATAGGCCAGGTACCGTCTTTGGCTTTCGTTTGGCCATGTTGTGTGCGCAGTCACTAGGATAATGTGAGTTAATGTAGAATCAGTTTCACACTTCTCTGTGTTGGTGTAGTGGTAGGCTCTTTGCTTGGGCTGCGAGAGGTTGTGGGTTCGACGCTGAGGCAAGGCCCATGGACTTTGTATGGCTGCATGTAATTGCCTAGTCCAATGGATTGTGTTGCCTTTGAGTTTCCATTGGATTGATAGGCCTGGTACCGTCTTTTGCTTTTGTTTGGCCATGTTGTGTGCGCAGTCACTAGGATTATGTGAATTTATGTAGAGTAAGTTTTGTACTTCTCTGTGTTGGTGTAGTGGTAGGCTCTTTACTTGGGCTGTGAGAGGTTGTGGGTTCGACGCTGAAGCAAGGCCCATGGACTTTGTATGGCTGCATGTAATTGCCTAGTCCAATGGAATGCGTTGCCTATAAGTTTCCATTGGATTGATAGGCCAGGTACCGTCTTTTGCTTTCGTTTGGCCATGTTGTGTGCGCAGTCACTAGGATAATGTGAGTTAATGTAGAATCAGTTTCACACTTCTCTGTGTTGGTGTAGTGGTAGGCTCTTTGCTTGGGCTGCGAGAGGTTGTGGGTTCGACGCTGAGGCAAGGCCCATGGACTTTGTATGGCTGCATGTAATTGCCTAGTCCAATGGATTGTGTTGCCTTTGAGTTTCCATTGGATTGATAGGCCTGGTACCGTCTTTTGCTTTTGTTTGGCCATGTTGTGTGCGCAGTCACTAGGATTATGTGAATTTATGTAGAGCAAGTTTTGCACTTCTCTGTGTTGGTGTAGTGGTAGGCTCTTTACTTGGGCTGTGAGAGGTTGTGGGTTTGACTCTGAAGCAAGGCCCATGGATTTTGTATGGCTCTATGTAATTGCCTAGTCCAATGGAATGCGTTGCCTATGAGTTTCCATTGGATTGATAGGCCAGGTACTGTCTTTTGCTTTCGTTTGGCCATGTTGTGTGCGCAGTCACTAGGATTATGTGAATTTATGTAGAGTAAGTTTTGCACTTCTCTGTGTTGGTGTAGTGGTAGGCTCTTTACTTGGGCTGTGAGAGGTTGTGGGTTTGACTCTGAAGCAAGGCCCATGGATTTTGTATGGCTCTTTGTAATTGCCTAGTCCAATGGAATGCGTTGCCTATGAGTTTCCATTGGATTGATAGGCCTGGTACCGTCTTTTGCTTTTGTTTGGCCATGTTGTGTGCGCAGTCACTAGGATTATGTGAATTTATGTAGAGTAAGTTTTGCACTTCTCTGTGTTGGTGTAGTGGTAGGCTCTTTACTTGGGCTGTGAGAGCTTGTGGGTTTGACTCTGAAGCAAGGCCCATGGATTTTGTATGGCTCTATGTAATTGCCTAGTCCAATGGAATGCGTTGCCTATGAGTTTCCATTGGATTGATAGGCCAGGTACCGTCTTTTGCTTTCGTTTGGCCATGTTGTGTGCGCAGTCACTAGGATAATGTGAGTTAATGTAGAATCAGTTTCACACTTCTCTGTGTTGGTGTAGTGGTAGGCTCTTTGCTTGGGCTGCGAGAGGTTGTGGGTTCGACGCTGAGGCAAGGCCCATGGACTTTGTATGGCTGCATGTAATTGCCTAGTCCAATGGATTGTGTTGCCTTTGAGTTTCCATTGGATTGATAGACCTGGTACCGTCTTTTGCTTTTGTTTGGCCATGTTGTGTGCGCAGTCACTAGGATTATGTGAATTTATGTAGAGTAAGTTTTGCACTTCTCTGTGTTGGTGTAGTGGTAGGCTCTTTACTTGGGCTGTGAGAGGTTGTGGGTTTGACTCTGAAGCAAGGCCCATGGATTTTGTATGGCTCTATGTAATTGCCTAGTCCAATGGAATGCGTTGCCTATGAGTTTCCATTGGATTGATAGGCCAGGTACCGTCTTTTGCTTTCGTTTGGCCATGTTGTGTGCGCAGTCACTAGGATAATGTGAGTTAATGTAGAATCAGTTTCACACTTCTCTGTGTTGGTGTAGTGGTAGGCTCTTTGCTTGGGCTGCAAGAGGTTGTGGGTTCGACGCTGAGGCAAGGCCCATGGACTTTGTATGGCTGCATGTAATTGCCTAGTCCAATGGATTGTGTTGCCTTTGAGTTTCCATTGGATTGATAGGCCTGGTACCGTCTTTTGCTTTTGTTTGGCCATGTTGTGTGCGCAGTCACTAGGATTATGTGAATTTATGTAGAGTAAGTTTTGCACTTCTCTGTGTTGGTGTAGTGGTAGGCTCTTTACTTGGGCTGTGAGAGGTTGTGGGTTTGACTCTGAAGCAAGGCCCATGGATTTTGTATGGCTCTATGTAATTGCCTAGTCCAATGGAATGCGTTGCCTATGAGTTTCCGTTGGATTGATAGGCCAGGTACCGTCTTTTGCTTTCGTTTGGCCATGTTGTGTGCGCAGTCACTAGGATAATGTGAGTTAATGTAGAATCAGTTTCACACTTCTCTGTGTTGGTGTAGTGGTAGGCTCTTTGCTTGGGCTGCGAGAGGTTGTGGGTTCGACGCTGAGGCAAGGCCCATGGACTTTGTATGGCTGCATGTAATTGCCTAGTCCAATGGATTGTGTTGCCTTTGAGTTTCTATTGGATTGATAGGCCTGGTACCGTCTTTTGCTTTTGTTTGGCCATGTTGTGTGCGCAGTCACTAGGATTATGTGAATTTATGTAGAGTAAGTTTTGCACTTCTCTGTGTTGGTGTAGTGGTAGGCTCTTTACTTGGGCTGTGAGAGGTTGTGGGTTCGACGCTGAAGCAAGGCCCATGGATTTTGTATGGCTCTATGTAATTGCCTAGTCCAATGGAATGCGTTGCCTATGAGTTTCCATTGGATTGATAGGCCTGGTACCGTCTTTTGCTTTTGTTTGGCCATGTTGTGTGCGCAGTCACTAGGATTATGTGAATTTATGTAGAGTAAGCTTTGCACTTCTCTGTGTTGGTGTAGTGGTAGGCTCTTTACTTGGGCTGTGAGAGGTTGTGGGTTTGACTCTGAAGCAAGGCCCATGGATTTTGTATGGCTCTATGTAATTGCCTAGTCCAATGGAATGCGTTGCCTATGAGTTTCCATTGGATTGATAGGCCACGTACTGTCTTTTGCTTTCGTTTGGCCATGTTGTGTGCGCAGTCACTAGCATAATGTGAGTTAATGTAGAATCAGTTTCACTCCTCTCTGTGTTGGTGTAGTGGTAGGCTCTTTGCTTGGGCTGCGAGAGGTTGTGGGCTCGACGCTGAGGCAAGGCCCATGGACTTTGTATGGCTGCATGTAATTGCCTAGTCCAATGGATTGTGTTGCATTTGAGTTTCCATTGGATTGATAGGCCTGGTACCGTCTTTTGCTTTTGTTTGGCCATGTTGTGTGCGCAGTCACTAGGATTATGTGAATTTATGTAGAGTAAGTTTTGCACTTCTCTGTGTTGGTGTAGTGGTAGGCTCTTTACTTGGGCTGTGAGAGGTTGTGGGTTTGACTCTGAAGCAAGGCCCATGGATTTTGTATGGCTCTATGTAATTGCCTAGTCCAATGGAATGCGTTGCCTATGAGTTTCCGTTGGATTGATAGGCCAGGTACTGTCTTTTGCTTTCGTTTGGCCATGTTGTGTGCGCAGTCACTAGGATAATGTGAGTTAATGTAGAATCAGTTTCACACTTCTCTGTGTTGGTGTAGTGGTAGGCTCTTTGTTTGGGCTGCGAGAGGTTGTGGGTTCGACGCTGAGGCAAGGCCCATGGACTTTGTATGGCTGCATGTAATTGCCTAGTCCAATGGATTGTGTTGCCTTTGAGTTTCTATTGGATTGATAGGCCTGGTACCGTCTTTTGCTTTTGTTTGGCCATGTTGTGTGCGCAGTCACTAGGATTATGTGAATTTATGTAGAGTAAGTTTTGCACTTCTCTGTGTTGGTGTAGTGGTAGGCTCTTTACTTGGGCTGTGAGAGGTTGTGGGTTCGACGCTGAAGCAAGGCCCATGGATTTTGTATGGCTCTATGTAATTGCCTAGTCCAATGGAATGCGTTGCCTATGAGTTTCCATTGGATTGATAGGCCTGGTACCGTCTTTTGCTTTTGTTTGGCCATGTTGTGTGCGCAGTCACTAGGATTATGTGAATTTATGTAGAGTAAGTTTTGCACTTCTCTGTGTTGGTGTAGTGGTAGGCTCTTTACTTGGGCTGTGAGAGGTTGTGGGTTTGACTCTGAAGCAAGGCCCATGGATTTTGTATGGCTCTATGTAATTGCCTAGTCCAATGGAATGCGTTGCCTATGAGTTTCCATTGGATTGATAGGCCAGGTACCGTCTTTTGCTTTCGTTTGGCCATGTTGTGTGCGCAGTCACTAGGATAATGTGAGTTAATGTAGAATCAGCTTCACACTTCTCTGTGTTGGTGTAGTGGTAGGCTCTTTGCTTGGGCTGCGAGAGGTTGTGGATTTGACTCTGAAGCAAGGCCCATGGATTTTGTATGGCTCTATGTAATTGCCTAGTCCAATGGAATGCGTTGCCTATGAGTTTCCATTGGATTGATAGGCCAGGTACTGTCTTTTGCTTTCGTTTGGCCATGTTGTGTGCGCAGTCACTAGGATAATGTGAGTTAATGTAGAATCAGTCTCACACTTCTCTGTGTTGGTGTAGTGGTAGGCTCTTTGCTTGGGCTGCGAGAGGTTGTGGGTTCGACGCTGAGGCAAGGCCCATGGACTTTGTATGGCTGCATGTAATTGCCTAGTCCAATGGATTGTGTTGCCTTTGAGTTTCCATTGGATTGATAGGCCTGGTACCGTCTTTTGCTTTTGTTTGGCCATGTTGTGTGCGCAGTCACTAGGATTATGTGAATTTATGTAGAGTAAGTTTTGCACTTCTCTGTGTTGGTGTAGTGGTAGGCTCTTTACTTGGGCTGTGAGAGGTTGTGGGTTCGACGCTGAAGCAAGGCCCATGGATTTTGTATGGCTCTATGTAATTGCCTAGTCCAATGGAATGCGTTGCCTATGAGTTTCCATTGGATTGATAGGCCAGGTACCGTCTTTTGCTTTCGTTTGACCATGTTGTGTGCGCAGTCACTAGGATAATGTGAGTTAATGTAGAATCAATTTCACACTTCTCTGTGTTGGTGTAGTGGTAGGCTCTTTGCTTGGGCTGCGAGAGGTTGTGAGTTCGACGCTGAGGCAAGGCCCATGGACTTTGTATGGCTGCATGTAATTGCCTAGTCCAATGGAATGCGTTGCCTATGAGTTTCCATTGCAATGATAGGCCTGGTACCGTCTTTTGCTTTTGTTTGGCCATGTTGTGTGCGCAGTCACTAGGATTATGTGAATTTATGTAGAGTAAGTATTGCACTTCTCTGTGTTGGTGTAGTGGTAGGCTCTTTACTTGGGCTGTGAGAGGTTGTGGGTTTGACTCTGAAGAAAGGCCCATGGATTTTGTACGGCTCTATGTAATTGCCTAGTCCAATGGAATGCGTTGCCTATGAGTTTCCATTGGATTGATAGGCCTGGTACCGACTTTTGCTTTTGTTTGGCCATGTTGTGTGCGCAGTCACTAGGATTATGTGAATTTATGTAGAGTAAGTTTTGCACTTCTGTGTTGGTGTAGTGGTAGGCTCTTTACTTGGGCTGTGAGAGGTTGTGGGTTTGACTCTGAAGCAAGGCCCATGGATTTTTTATGGCTCTATGTAATTGCCTAGTCCAATGGAATGCGTTGCCTATGATTTTCTATTGGATTGATAGGCCAGGTACCGTCTTTTGCTTTCGTTTGGCCATGTTGTGTGCGCAGTCACTAGGATAATGTGAGTTAATGTAGAATCAATTTCACACTTCTCTGTGTTGGTGTAGTGGTAGGCTCTTTGCTTGGGCTGCGAGAGGTTGTGGGTTCGACGCTGAGGCAAGGCCCATGGACTTTGTATGGCTGCATGTAATTGCCTAGTCCAATGGATTGTGTTGCCTTTGAGTTTCCGTTGGATTGATAGGCCTGGTACCGTCTTTTGCTTTTGTTTGGCCATGTTGTGTGCGCAGTCACTAGGATTATGTGAATTTATGTAGAGTAAGTTCTGCACTTCTCTGTGTTGGTGTAGTGGTAGGCTCTTTACTTGGGCTGTGAGAGGTTGTGGGTTTGACTCTGAAGCAAGGCCCATGGATTTTGTATGGCTCTATGTAATTGCCTAGTCCAATGGAATGCGTTGCCTATGAGTTTCCATTGGATTGATAGGCCAGGTACCGTCTTTTGCTTTCGTTTGGCCATGTTGTGTGCGCAGTCACTAGGATAATGTGAGTTAATGTAGAATCAGTTTCACACTTCTCTGTGTTGGTGTAGTGGTAGGCTATTTGCTTTGGCTGCGAGAGGTTGTGGGTTCGACGCTGAGGCAAGGCCCATGGACTTTGTATGGCTGCATGTAATTGTCTAGTCCAATGGATTGTGTTGCCTTTGAGTTTCTATTGGATTGATAGGCCTGGTACTGTCTTTTGCTTTTGTTTGGCCATGTTGTGTGCGCAGTCACTAGGATTATGTGAATTTATGTAGAGTAAGTTTTGCACTTCTCTGTGATGGTGTAGTGGTAGGCTCTTTACTTGGGCTGTGAGAGGTTGTGGGTTTGACTCTGAAGCAAGGCCCATGGATTTTGTATGGCTCTATGTAATTGCCTAGTCCAATGGAATGCGTTGCCTATGAGTTTCCATTGGATTGATAGGCCAGGTACCGTCTTTTGCTTTCGTTTGGCCATGTTGTGTGCGCAGTCACTAGGATTATGTGAATTTATGTAGAGTAAGTTTTGCACTTCTCTGTGTTGGTGTAGTGGTAGGCTCTTTACTTGGGCTGTGAGAGGTTGTGGGTTTGACTCTGAAGCAAGGCCCATGGATTTTGTATGGCTCTATGTAATTGCCTAGTCCAATGGAATGCGTTGCCTATGAGTTTCCATTGGATTGATAGGCCAGGTACCGTCTTTTGCTTTCGTTTGGCCATGTTGTGTGCGCAGTCACTAGGATAATGTGAGTTAATGTAGAATCAGTTTCACACTTTTCTGTGTTGGTGTAGTGGTAGGCTCTTTGCTTGGGCTGCGAGAGGTTGTGGGTTCGACGCTGAGGCAAGGCCCATGGACTTTGAATGGCTGCATGTAATTGCCTAGTCCAATGGATTGTGTTGCCTTTGAGTTTCCATTGGATTGATAGGCCTGGTACCGTCTTTTGCTTTTGTTTGGCCATGTTGTGTGCGCAGTCACTAGGATTATGTGAATTTATGTAGAGTAAGTTTTGCACTTCTCTGTGTTGGTGTAGTGGTAGGCTCTTTACTTGGGCTGTGAGAGGTTGTGGGTTTGACTCTGAAGCAAGGCCCATGGATTTTGTATGGCTCTATGTAATTGCCTAGTCCAATGGAATGCGTTGCCTATGAGTTTCCATTGGTTGATAGGCCAGGTACCGTCTTTTGCTTTCGTTTGGCCATGTTGTGTGCGCAGTCACTAGGATTATGTGAATTTATGTAGAGTAAGTTTTGCACTTCTCTGTGTTGGTGTAGTGGTAGGCTCTTTACTTGGGCTGTGAGAGGTTGTGGGTTTGACTCTGAAGCAAGGCCCATGGATTTTGTATGGCTCTATGTAATTGCCTAGTCCAATGGAATGCGTTGCCTATGAGTTTCCATTGGATTGATAGGCCAGGTACCGTCTTTTGCTTTCGTTTGGCCATGTTGTGTGCGCAGTCACTAGGATAATGTGAGTTAATGTAGAATCAGTTTCACACTTCTCTGTGTTGGTGTAGTGGTAGGCTCTTTGCTTGGGCTGCGAGAGGTTGTGGGTTTGACGCTGAGGCAAGGCCCATGGACTTTGTATGGCTGCATGTAATTGCCTAGTCCAATGGATTGTGTTGCCTTTGAGTTTCCATTGGATTGATAGGCCTGGTACCGTCTTTTGCTTTTGTTTGGCCATGTTGTGTGCGCAGTCACTAGGATTATGTGAATTTATGTAGAGTAAGTTTTGCACTTCTCTGTGTTGGTGTAGTGGTAGGCTCTTTACTTGGGCTGTGAGAGGTTGTGGGTTTGACTCTGAAGCAAGGCCCATGGATTTTGTATGGCTCTATGTAATTGCCTAGTCCAATGGAATGCGTTGCCTATGAGTTTCCATTGGATTGATAGGCCAGGTACCGTCTTTTGCTTTCGTTTGGCCATGTTGTGTGCGCAGTCACTAGGATAATGTGAGTTAATGTAGAATCAGTTTCACACTTCTCTGTGTTGGTGTAGTGGTAGGCTCTTTGCTTGGACTGCGAGAGGTTGTGGGTTCGACGCTGAGGCAAGGCACATGGACTTTGTATGGCTGCATGTAATTGCCTAGTCCAATGGATTGTGTTACCTTTGAGTTTCCATTGGATTGATAGGCCTGGTACCGTCTTTTGCTTTTGTTTGGCCATGTTGTGTGCGCAGTCACTAGGATTATGTGAATTTATGTAGAGTAAGTTTTGCACTTCTCTGTGTTGGTGAAGTGGTAGGCTCTTTACTTGGGCTGTGAGAGGTTGTGGGTTTGACTCTGAAGCAAGGCCCATGGATTTTGTATGGCTCTATGTAATTGCCTAGTCCAATGGAATGCGTTGCCTATGAGTTTCCATTGGATTGATAGGCCAGGTACCGTTTTTTCCTTTCGTTTGGCCATGTTGTGTGCGCAGTCACTAGAATTATGTGAATTTATGTAGAGTAAGTTTTGCACTTCTCTGTGTTGGTGTAGTGGTAGGCTCTTTACTTGGGCTGTGAGAGGTTGTGAGTTCGATGCTGAAGCAAGGCCCATGGATTTCGTATGGCTCTATGTAATTGCCTAGTCCAATGGAATGCGTTGCCTATGAGTTTCCTTTGGATTGATAGGCCAGGTACCGTCTTTTGCTTTCGTTTGGCCATGTTGTGTGCGCAGTCACTAGGATAATGTGAGTTAATGTAGAATCAGTTTCACACTTCTCTGTGTTGGTGTAGTGGTAGGCTCTTTGCTTGGGCTGCGAGAGGTTGTGGGTTCGACGCTGAGGCAAGGCCCATGGACTTTGTATGGCTGCATGTAATTGCCTAGTCCAATGGATTGTGTTGCCTTTGAGTTTCCATTGGATTGATAGGCCTGGTACCGTCTTTTGCTTTTGTTTGGCCATGTTGTGTGCGCAGTCACTAGGATTATGTGAATTTATGTAGAGTAAGTTTTGCACTTCTCTGTGTTGGTGTAGTGGTAGGCTCTTTCCTTGGGCTGTGAGAGGTTGTGGGTTTGACTCTGAAGCAAGGCCCATGGATTTTGTATGGCTCTATGTAATTGCCTAGTCCAATGGAATGCGTTGCCTATGAGTTTCCATTGGATTGATAGGCCTGGTCCCTTCTTTTGCTTTTGTTTGGCCATGTTGTGTGCGCAGTCACTAAGATTATGTGAATTTATGTAGAGTAAGTTTTGCACTTCTCTGTGTTGGTGTAGTGGTAGGCTCTTTACTTGGGCTGTGAGAGGTTGTGGGTTTGACTCTGAAGCAAGGCCCATGGATTTTGTATGGCTCTATGTAATTGCCTAGTCCAATGGAATGCGTTGCCTATGAGTTTCCATTGGATTGATAGGCCAGGTGCCGTCTTTTGCTTTCGTTTGGCCATGTTGTGTGCGCAGTCACTAGGATAATGTGAGTTAATGTAGAATCAGTTTCACACTTCTCTGTGTTGGTGTAGTGGTAGGCTCTTTGCTTGGGCTGCGAGAGGTTTTGGGTTCGACGCTGAGGCAAGGCCCATGGACTTTGTATGGCTGCATGTAATTACCTAGTCCAATGAATTGTGTTGCCTTTGAGTTTCCATTGGATTGATAGGCCTGGTACCGTCTTTTGCTTTTGTTTGGCCATGTTGTGTGCGCAGTCACTAGGATTATGTGAATTTATGTAGAGTAAGTTTTGCACTTCTCTGTGTTGGTGTAGTGGTAGGCGCTTTACTTGGGCTGTGAGAGGTTGTGGGTTTGACTCTGAAGCAAGGCCCATGGATTTTGTATGGCTCTATGTAATTGCCTAGTCCAATGGAATGCGTTGCCTATGAGTTTCCATTGGATTGATAGGCCAGGTACCGTCTTTTGCTTTCGTTTGGCCATGTTGTGTGCGCAGTCACTAGAATTATGTGAATTTATGTAGAGTAAGTTTTGCACTTCTCTGTGTTGGTGTAGTGGTAGGCTCTTTACTTGGGCTGTGAGAGGTTGTGGGTTTGACTCTGAAGCAAGGCCCATGGATTTTGTATGGCTCTATGTAATTGCCTAGTCCAATGGAATGCGTTGCCTATGAGTTTCCATTGGATTGATAGGCCAGGTATCGTCTTTTGCTTTCGTTTGGCCATGTTGTGTGCGCAGTCACTAGGATAATGTGAGTTAATGTAGAATCAGTTTCACACTTCTCTGTGTTGGTGTAGTGGTAGGCTCTTTGCTTGGGCTGCGAGAGGTTGTGGGTTCGACGCTGAGGCAAGGCCCATGGACTTTGTATGGCTGCATGTAATTGCCTAGTCCAATGGATTGTGTTGCCTTTGAGTTTCCATTGGATTGATAGGCCTGGTACCGTCTTTTGCTTTTGTTTGGCCATGTTGTGTGCGCAGTCACTAGGATTATGTGAATTTATGTAGAGTAAGTTTTGCACTTCTCTGTGTTGGTGTAGTGGTAGGCTCTTTTCTTGGGCTGTGAGAGGTTGTGAGTTCGATGCTGAAGCAAGGCCCATGGATTTTGTATGGCTCTATGTAATTGCCTAGTCCAATGGAATGCGTTGCCTATGAGTTTCCATTGGATTGATAGGCCAGGTACCGTCTTTTGCTTTCGTTTGGCCATGTTGTGTGCGCAGTCACTAGGATAATGTGAGTTAATGTAGAATCAGTTTCACACTTCTCTGTGTTGGTGTAGTGGTAGGCTCTTTGCTTGGGCTGCGAGAGGTTGTGGGTTCGACGCTGAGGCAAGGCCCATGGACTTTGTATGGCTGCATGTAATTGCCTAGTCCAATGGATTGTGTTGCCTTTGAGTTTCCATTGGATTCATAGGCCTGGTACCATCTTTTGCTTTTGTTTGGCCATGTTGTGTGCGCAGTCACTAGGATTATGTGACTTTATGTAGAGTAAGTTTTGCACTTCTCTGTGTTGGTGTAGTGGTAGGCTCTTTACTTGGGCTGTGAGAGGTTGTGGGTTTGACTCTGAAGCAAGGCCCATGGATTTTGTATGGCTCTATGTAATTGCCTAGTCCAATGGAATGCGTTGCCTATGAGTTTCCATTGGATTGATAGGCCAGGTACCGTCTTTTGCTTTCGTTTGGCCATGTTGTGTGCGCAGTCACTAGGATTATGTGAATTTATGTAGAGTAAGTTTTGCACTTCTCTGTGTTGGTGTAGTGGTAGGCTCTTTACTTGGGATGTGAGAGGTTGTGGGTTTGACTCTGAAGCAAGGCCCATGGATTTTGTATGGCTCTATGTAATTGCCTAGTCCAATGGAATGCGTTGCCTATGAGTTTCCATTGCATTGATAGGCCTGGTACCGTCTTTTGCTTTTGTTTGGCCATGTTGTGTGCGCAGTCACTAGGATTATGTGAATTTATGTAGAGTAAGTTTTGCACTTCTCTGTGTTGGTGTAGTGGTAGGCTCTTTACTTGGGCTGTGAGAGGTTGTGGGTTTGACTCTGAAGCAAGGCCCATGGATTTTGTATGGCTCTATGTAATTGCCTAGTCCAATGGAATGCGTTGCCTATGAGTTTCCATTGGATTGATAGGCCTGGTACCGACTTTTGCTTTTGTTTGGCCATGTTGTGTGCGCAGTCACTAGGATTATGTGAATTTATGTAGAGTAAGTTTTGCACTTCTCTGTGTTGGTGTAGTGGTAGGCTCTTTACTTGGGCTGTGAGAGGTTGTGGGTTTGACTCTGAAGCAAGGCCCATGGATTTTGTATGGCTCTATGTAATTGCCTAGTCCAATGGAATGCGTTGCCTATGAGTTTCCATTGGATTGATAGGCCAGGTACCGTCTTTTGCTTTCGTTTGGCCATGTTGTGTGCGCAGTCACTAGGATAATGTGAGTTAATGTAGAATCAGTTTCACACGTCTCTGTGTTGGTGTAGTGGTAGGCTCTTTGCTTGGGCTGCGAGAGGTTGTGGGTTCGACGCTGAGGCAAGGCCCATGGACTTTGTATGGCTGCATGTAATTGTCTAGTCCAATGGATTGTGTTGCCTTTGTGTTTCCTTTGGATTGATAGGCCAGGTACCGTCTTTTGCTTTCGTTTGGCCATGTTGTGTGCGCAGTCACTAGGATTATGTGAATTTATGTAGAGTAAGTTTTGCACTTCTCTGTGTTGGTGTAGTGGTAGGCTCTTTACTTGGGCTGTGAGAGGTTGTGGGTTTGACTCTGAAGCAAGGCCCATGGATTTTGTATGGCTCTATGTAATTGCCTAGTCCAATGGAATGCGTTGCCTATGAGTTTCCATTGCATTGATAGGCCTGGTACCGTCTTTTGCTTTTGTTTGGCCATGTTGTGTGCGCAGTCACTAGGATTATGTGAATTTATGTAGAGCAAGTTTTGCACTTCTCTGTGTTGGTGTAGTGGTAGGCTCTTTACTTGGGCTGTGAGAGGTTGTGGGTTTGACTCTGAAGCAAGGCCCATGGATTTTGTATGGCTCTATGTAATTGCCTAGTCCAATGGAATGCGTTGCCTATGAGTTTCCATTGGATTGATAGGCCTGGTACCGACTTTTGCTTTTGTTTGGCCATGTTGTGTGCGCAGTCACTAGGATTATGTGAATTTATGTAGAGTAAGTTTTGCACTTCTCTGTGTTGGTGTAGTGGTAGGCTCTTTACTTGGGCTGTGAGAGGTTGTGGGTTTGACTCTGAAGCAAGGCCCATGGATTTTGTATGGCTCTATGTAATTGCCTAGTCCAATGGAATGCGTTGCCTATGAGTTTCCATTGGATTGATAGGCCAGGTACCGTCTTTTGCTTTCGTTTGGCCATGTTGTGTGCGCAGTCACTAGGATAATGTGAGTTAATGTAGAATCAATTTCACACTTCTCTGTGTTGGTGTAGTGGTAGGCTCTTTGCTTGGGCTGCGAGAGGTTGTGGGTTTGACGCTGAGGCAAGGCCCATGGACTTTGTATGGCTGCATGTAATTGCCTAGTCAAATGGATTGTGTTGCCTTTGAGTTTCCATAGGATTGATAGGCCTGGTACCGTCTTTTGCTTTTGTTTGGCCATGTTGTGTGCGCAGTCACTAGGATTATGTGAATTTATGTAGAGTAAGTTTTGCACTTCTCTGTGTTGGTGTAGTGGTAGGCTCTTTACTTGGGCTGTGAGAGGTTGTGGGTTTGACTCTGAAGCAAGGCCCATGGATTTTGTATGGCTCTATGTAATTGCCTAGTCCAATGGAATGCGTTGCCTATGAGTTTCCATTGGATTGATAGGCCAGGTACCGTCTTTTGCTTTCGTTTGGCCATGTTGTGTGCGCAGTCACTAGGATAATGTGAGTTAATGTAGAATCAGTTTCACACTTCTGTGTGTTGGTGTAGTGGTAGGCTCCTTGCTTGGACTGCGAGAAGTTGTGGGTTCGACGCTGAGGCAAGGCCCATGGACTTTGTATGGCTGCATGTAATTGCCTAGTCCAATAGATTGTGTTGCCTTTGAGTTTCCATTGGATTGATAGGCCTGGTACCGTCTTTTGCTTTTGTTTGGCCATGTTGTGTGCGCAGTCACTAGGATTATGTGAATTTATGTAGAGTAAGTTTTGCACTTCTCTGTGTTGGTGTAGTGGTAGGCGCTTTACTTGGGCTGTGAGAGGTTGTGGGTTTGACTCTGAAGCAAGGCCCATGGATTTTGTATGGCTCTATGTAATTGCCTAGTCCAATGGAATGCGTTGCCTATGAGTTTCCATTGGATTGATAGGCCAGGTACCGTCTTTTGCTTTCGTTTGGCCATGTTGTGTGCGCAGTCACTAGAATTATGTGAATTTATGTAGAGTAAGTTTTGCACTTCTCTGTGTTGGTGTAGTGGTAGGCTCTTTACTTGGGCTGTGAGAGGTTGTGGGTTTGACTCTGAAGCAAGGCCCATGGATTTTGTATGGCTCTATGTAATTGCCTAGTCCAATGGAATGCGTTGCCTATGAGTTTCCATTGGATTGATAGGCCAGGTATCGTCTTTTGCTTTCGTTTGGCCATGTTGTGTGCGCAGTCACTAGGATAATGTGAGTTAATGTAGAATCAGTTTCACACTTCTCTGTGTTGGTGTAGTGGTAGGCTCTTTGCTTGGGCTGCGAGAGGTTGTGGGTTCGACGCTGAGGCAAGGCCCATGGACTTTGTATGGCTGCATGTAATTGCCTAGTCCAATGGATTGTGTTGCCTTTGAGTTTCCATTGGATTGATAGGCCTGGTACCGTCTTTTGCTTTTGTTTGGCCATGTTGTGTGCGCAGTCACTAGGATTATGTGAATTTATGTAGAGTAAGTTTTGCACTTCTCTGTGTTGGTGTAGTGGTAGGCTCTTTTCTTGGGCTGTGAGAGGTTGTGAGTTCGATGCTGAAGCAAGGCCCATGGATTTTGTATGGCTCTATGTAATTGCCTAGTCCAATGGAATGCGTTGCCTATGAGTTTCCATTGGATTGATAGGCCAGGTACCGTCTTTTGCTTTCGTTTGGCCATGTTGTGTGCGCAGTCACTAGGATAATGTGAGTTAATGTAGAATCAGTTTCACACTTCTCTGTGTTGGTGTAGTGGTAGGCTCTTTGCTTGGGCTGCGAGAGGTTGTGGGTTCGACGCTGAGGCAAGGCCCATGGACTTTGTATGGCTGCATGTAATTGCCTAGTCCAATGGATTGTGTTGCCTTTGAGTTTCCATTGGATTCATAGGCCTGGTACCATCTTTTGCTTTTGTTTGGCCATGTTGTGTGCGCAGTCACTAGGATTATGTGAATTTATGTAGAGTAAGTTTTGCACTTCTCTGTGTTGGTGTAGTGGTAGGCTCTTTACTTGGGCTGTGAGAGGTTGTGGGTTTGACTCTGAAGCAAGGCCCATGGATTTTGTATGGCTCTATGTAATTGCCTAGTCCAATGGAATGCGTTGCCTATGAGTTTCCATTGGATTGATAGGCCAGGTACCGTCTTTTGCTTTCGTTTGGCCATGTTGTGTGCGCAGTCACTAGGATTATGTGAATTTATGTAGAGTAAGTTTTGCACTTCTCTGTGTTGGTGTAGTGGTAGGCTCTTTACTTGGGCTGTGAGAGGTTGTGGGTTTGACTCTGAAGCAAGGCCCATGGATTTTGTATGGCTCTATGTAATTGCCTAGTCCAATGGAATGCGTTGCCTATGAGTTTCCATTGGATTGATAGGCCTGGTACCGACTTTTGCTTTTGTTTGGCCATGTTGTGTGCGCAGTCACTAGGATTATGTGAATTTATGTAGAGTAAGTTTTGCACTTCTCTGTGTTGGTGTAGTGGTAGGCTCTTTACTTGGGCTGTGAGAGGTTGTGGGTTTGACTCTGAAGCAAGCAAGGCCCATGGATTTTGTATGGCTCTATGTAATTGCCTAGTCCAATGGAATGCGTTGCCTATGAGTTTCCATTGGATTGATAGGCCAGGTACCGTCTTTTGCTTTCGTTTGGCCATGTTGTGTGCGCAGTCACTAGGATAATGTGAGTTAATGTAGAATCAGTTTCACACGTCTCTGTGTTGGTGTAGTGGTAGGCTCTTTGCTTGGGCTGCGAGAGGTTGTGGGTTCGACGCTGAGGCAAGGCCCATGGACTTTGTATGGCTGCATGTAATTGTCTAGTCCAATGGATTGTGTTGCCTTTGAGTTTCTATTGGATTGATAGGCCAGGTACCGTCTTTTGCTTTCGTTTGGCCATGTTGTGTGCGCAGTCACTAGGATTATGTGAATTTATGTAGAGTAAGTTTTGCACTTCTCTGTGTTGGTGTAGTGGTAGGCTCTTTACTTGAGCTGTGAGAGGTTGTGGGTTTGACTCTGAAGCAAGGCCCATGGATTTTGTATGGCTCTATGTAATTGCCTAGTCCAATGGAATGCGTTGCCTATGAGTTTCCATTGCATTGATAGGCCTGGTACCGTCTTTTGCTTTTGTTTGGCCATGTTGTGTGCGCAGTCACTAGGATTATGTGAATTTATGTAGAGTAAGTTTTGCACTTCTCTGTGTTGGTGTAGTGGTAGGCTCTTTACTTGGGCTGTGAGAGGTTGTGGGTTTGACTCTGAAGCAAGGCCCATGGATTTTGTATGGCTCTATGTAATTGCCTTGTCCAATGGAATGCGTTGCCTATGAGTTTCCATTGGATTGATAGGCCTGGTACCGACTTTTGCTTTTGTTTGGCCATGTTGTGTGCGCAGTCACTAGGATTATGTGAATTTATGTAGAGTAAGTTTCGCACTTCTCTGTGTTGGTGTAGTGGTAGGCTCTTTACTTGGGCTGTGAGAGGTTGTGGGTTTGACTCTGAAGCAAGGCCCATGGATTTTGTATGGCTCTATGTAATTGCCTAGTCCAATGGAATGCGTTGCCTATGAGTTTCCATTGGATTGATAGGCCAGGTACCGTCTTTTGCTTTCGTTTGGCCATGTTGTGTGCGCAGTCACTAGGATAATGTGAGTTAATGTAGAATCAGTTTCCCACTTCTCTGTGTTTGTGTAGTGGTAGGCTCTTTGCTTGGGCTGCGAGAGGTTGTGGGTTCGACGCTGAGGCAAGGCCCATGGACTTTGTATGGCTGCATGTAATTGCCTAGTCCAATGGATTGTGTTGCCTTTGAGTTTCCATAGGATTGATAGGCCTGGTACCGTCTTTTGCTTTTGTTTGGCCATGTTGTGTGCGCAGTCACTAGGATTATGTGAATTTATGTAGAGTAAGTTTTGCACTTCTCTGTGTTGGTGTAGTGGTAGGCTCTTTACTTGGGCTGTGAGAGGTTGTGAGTTCGATGCTGAAGCAAGGCCCATGGATTTTGTATGGCTCTATGTAATTGCCTAGTCCAATGGAATGCGTTGCCTATGAGTTTCCATTGGATTGATAGGCCAGGTACCGTCTTTTGCTTTCGTTTGGCCATGTTGTGTGCGCAGTCACTAGGATAATGTGAGTTAATGTAGAATCAGTTTCACACTTCTCTGTGTTGGTGTAGTGGTAGGCTCTTTGCTTGGGCTGCGAGAGGTTGTGGGTTCGACGCTGAGGCAAGGCCCATGGACTTTGTATGGCTGCATGTAATTGCCTAGTCCAATGGATTGTGTTGCCTTTGAGTTTCCATTGGATTCATAGGCCTGGTACCATCTTTTGCTTTTGTTTGGCCATGTTGTGTGCGCAGTCACTAGGATTATGTGAATTTATGTAGAGTAAGTTTTGCACTTCTCTGTGTTGGTGTAGTGGTAGGCTCTTTACTTGGGCTGTGAGAGGTTGTGGGTTTGACTCTGAAGCAAGGCCCATGGATTTTGTATGGCTCTATGTAATTGCCTAGTCCAATGGAATGCGTTGCCTATGAGTTTCCATTGGATTGATAGGCCAGGTACCGTCTTTTGCTTTCGTTTGGCCATGTTGTGTGCGCAGTCACTAGGATTATGTGAATTTATGTAGAGTAAGTTTTGCACTTCTCTGTGTTGGTGTAGTGGTAGGCTCTTTACTTGGGATGTGAGAGGTTGTGGGTTTGACTCTGAAGCAAGGCCCATGGATTTTGTATGGCTCTATGTAATTGCCTAGTCCAATGGAATGCGTTGCCTATGAGTTTCCATTGCATTGATAGGCCTGGTACCGTCTTTTGCTTTTGTTTGGCCATGTTGTGTGCGCAGTCACTAGGATTATGTGAATTTATGTAGAGTAAGTTTTGCACTTCTCTGTGTTGGTGTAGTGGTAGGCTCTTTACTTGGGCTGTGAGAGGTTGTGGGTTTGACTCTGAAGCAAGGCCCATGGATTTTGTATGGCTCTATGTAATTGCCTAGTCCAATGGAATGCGTTGCCTATGAGTTTCCATTGGATTGATAGGCCTGGTACCGACTTTTGCTTTTGTTTGGCCATGTTGTGTGCGCAGTCACTAGGATTATGTGAATTTATGTAGAGTAAGTTTTGCACTTCTCTGTGTTGGTGTAGTGGTAGGCTCTTTACTTGGGCTGTGAGAGGTTGTGGGTTTGACTCTGAAGCAAGGCCCATGGATTTTGTATGGCTCTATGTAATTGCCTAGTCCAATGGAATGCGTTGCCTATGAGTTTCCATTGGATTGATAGGCCAGGTACCGTCTTTTGCTTTCGTTTGGCCATGTTGTGTGCGCAGTCACTAGGATAATGTGAGTTAATGTAGAATCAGTTTCACACTTCTCTGTGTTGGTGTAGTGGTAGGCTCTTTGCTTGGGCTGCGAGAGGTTGTGGGTTCGACGCTGAGGCAAGGCCCATGGACTTTGTATGGCTGCATGTAATTGTCTAGTCCAATGGATTGTGTTGCCTTTGAGTTTCTATTGGATTGATAGGCCAGGTACCGTCTTTTGCTTTCGTTTGGCCATGTTGTGTGCGCAGTCACTAGGATTATGTGAATTTATGTAGAGTAAGTTTTGCACTTCTCTGTGTTGGTGTAGTGGTAGGCTCTTTACTTGGGCTGTGAGAGGTTGTGGGTTTGACTCTGAAGCAAGGCCCATGGATTTTGTATGGCTCTATGTAATTGCCTAGTCCAATGGAATGCGTTGCCTATGAGTTTCCATTGCATTGATAGGCCTGGTACCGTCTTTTGCTTTTGTTTGGCCATGTTGTGTGCGCAGTCACTAGGATTATGTGAATTTATGTAGAGTAAGTTTTGCACTTCTCTGTGTTGGTGTAGTGGTAGGCTCTTTACTTGGGCTGTGAGAGGTTGTGGGTTTGACTCTGAAGCAAGGCCCATGGATTTTGTATGGCTCTATGTAATTGCCTAGTCCAATGGAATGCGTTGCCTATGAGTTTCCATTGGATTGATCGGCCTGGTACCGACTTTTGCTTTTGTTTGGCCATGTTGTGTGCGCAGTCACTAGGATTATGTGAATTTATGTAGAGTAAGTTTTGCACTTCTCTGTGTTGGTGTAGTGGTAGGCTCTTTACTTGGGCTGTGAGAGGTTGTGGGTTTGACTCTGAAGCAAGGCCCATGGATTTTGTATGGCTCTATGTAATTGCCTAGTCCAATGGAATGCGTTGCCTATGAGTTTCCATTGGATTGATAGGCCAGGTACCGTCTTTTGCTTTCGTTTGGCCATGTTGTGTGCGCAGTCACTAGGATAATGTGAGTTAATGTAGAATCAGTTTCACACTTCTCTGTGTTGGTGTAGTGGTAGGCTCTTTGCTTGGGCTGCGAGAGGTTGTGGGTTCGACGCTGAGGCAAGCCCCATGGACTTTGTATGGCTGCATGTAATTGCCTAGTCCAATGGATTGTGTTGCCTTTGAGTTTCCATAGGATTGATAGGCCTGGTACCGTCTTTTGCTTTTGTTTGGCCATGTTGTGTGCGCAGTCACTAGGATTATGTGAATTTATGTAGAGTAAGTTTTGCACTTCTCTGTGTTGGTGTAGTGGTAGGCTCTTTACTTGGGCTGTGAGAGGTTGTGGGTTTGACTCTGAAGCAAGGCCCATGGATTTTGTATGGCTCTATGTAATTGCCTAGTCCAATGGAATGCGTTGCCTATGAGTTTCCATTGGATTGATAGGCCAGGTACCGTCTTTTGCTTTCGTTTGGCCATGTTGTGTGCGCAGTCACTAGAATTATGTGAATTTATGTAGAGTAAGTTTTGCACTTCTCTGTGTTGGTGTAGTGGTAGGCTCTTTACTTGGGCTGTGAGAGGTTGTGGGTTTGACTTTGAAGCAAGGCCCATGGATTTTGTATGGCTCTATGTAATTGCCTAGTCCAATGGAATGCGTTGCCTATGAGTTTCCATTGGATTGATAGGCCAGGTATCGTCTTTTGCTTTCGTTTGGCCATGTTGTGTGCGCAGTCACTAGGATAATGTGAGTTAATGTAGAATCAGTTTCACACTTCTCTGTGTTGGTGTAGTGGTAGGTAGGCTCTTTGCTTGGGCTGCGAGAGGTTGTGGGTTCGACGCTGAGGCAAGGCCCATGGACTTTGTATGGCTGCATGTAATTGCCTAGTCCAATGGAATGTGTTGCCTTTGAGTTTCCATTGGATTGATAGGCCTGGTACCGTCTTTTGCTTTTGTTTGGCCATGTTGTGTGCGCAGTCACTAGGATTATGTGAATTTATGTAGAGTAAGTTTTGCACTTCTCTGTGTTGGTGTAGTGGTAGGCTCTTTACTTGGTCTGTGAGAGGTTGTGAGTTCGATGCTGAAGCAAGGCCCATGGATTTTGTATGGCTCTATGTAATTGCCTAGTCCAATGGAATGCGTTGCCTATGAGTTTCCATTGGATTGATAGGCCAGGTACCGTCTTTTGCTTTCGTTTGGCCATGTTGTGTGCGCAGTCACTAGGATAATGTGAGTTAATGTAGAATCAGTTTCACACTTCTCTGTGTTGGTGTAGTGGTAGGCTCTTTGCTTGGGCTGCGAGAGGTTGTGGGTTCGACGCTGAGGCAAGGCCCATGGACTTTGTATGGCTGCATGTAATTGCCTAGTCCAATGGATTGTGTTGCCTTTGAGTTTCCATTGGATTCATAGGCCTGGTACCATCTTTTGCTTTTGTTTGGCCATGTTGTGTGCGCAGTCACTAGGATTATGTGAATTTATGTAGAGTAAGTTTTGCACTTCTCTGTGTTGGTGTAGTGGTAGGCTCTTTACTTGGGATGTGAGAGGTTGTGGGTTTGACTCTGAAGCAAGGCCCATGGATTTTGTATGGCTTTATGTAATTGCCTAGTCCAATGGAATGCGTTGCCTATGAGTTTCCATTGCATTGATAGGCCTGGTACCGTCTTTTGCTTTTGTTTGGCCATGTTGTGTGCGCAGTCACTAGGATTATGTGAATTTATGTAGAGTAAGTTTTGCACTTCTCTGTGTTGGTGTAGTGGTAGGCTCTTTACTTGGGCTGTGAGAGGTTGTGGGTTTGACTCTGAAGCAAGGCCCATGGATTTTGTATGGCTCTATGTAATTGCCTAGTCCAATGGAATGCGTTGCCTATGAGTTTCCATTGGATTGATAGGCCTGGTACCGACTTTTGCTTTTGTTTGGCCATGTTGTGTGCGCAGTCACTAGGATTATGTGAATTTATGTAGAGTAAGTTTTGCACTTCTCTGTGTTGGTGTAGTGGTAGGCTCTTTACTTGGGCTGTGAGAGGTTGTGGGTTTGACTCTGAAGCAAGGCCCATGGATTTTGTATGGCTCTATGTAATTGCCTAGTCCAATGGAATGCGTTGCCTATGAGTTTCCATTGGATTGATAGGCCAGGTACCGTCTTTTGCTTTCGTTTGGCCATGTTGTGTGCGCAGTCACTAGGATAATGTGAGTTAATGTAGAATCAATTTCACACTTCTCTGTGTTGGTGTAGTGGTAGGCTCTTTGCTTGGGCTGCGAGAGGTTGTGGGTTCGACGCTGAGGCAAGGCCCATGGACTTTGTATGGCTGCATGTAATTGCCTAGTCCAATGGATTGTGTTGCCTTTGAGTTTCCATTGGATTGATAGGCCTGGTACCGTCTTTTGCTTTTGTTTGGCCATGTTGTGTGCGCAGTCACTAGGATTATGTGAATTTATGTAGAGTAAGTTCTGCACTTCTCTGTGTTGGTGTAGTGGTAGGCTCTTTACTTGGGGTGTGAGAGGTTGTGGGTTTGACTCTGAAGCAAGGCCCATGGATTTTGTATGGCTCTATGTAATTGCCTAGTCCAATGGAATGCGTTGCCTATGAGTTTCCATTGGATTGATAGGCCAGGTACCGTCTTCTGCTTTCGTTTGGCCATGTTGTGTGCGCAGTCACTAGGATAATGTGAGTTAATGTAGAATCAGTTTCACACTTCTCTGTGTTGGTGTAGTGGTAGGCTCTTTGCTTGGGCTGCGAGAGGTTGTGGGTTCGACGCTGAGGCAAGGCCCATGGACTTTGTATGGCTGCATGTAATTGTCTAGTCCAATGGATTGTGTTGCCTTTGAGTTTCCTTTGGATTGATAGGCCAGGTACCGTCTTTTACTTTCGTTTGGCCATGTTGTGTGCGCAGTCACTAGGATTATGTGAATTTATGTAGAGTAAGTTTTGCACTTCTCTGTGTTGGTGTAGTGGTAGGCTCTTTACTTGGGCTGTGAGAGGTTGTGGGTTTGACTCTGAAGCAAGGCCCATGGATTTTGTATGGCTCTATGTAATTGCCTAGTCCAATGGAATGCGTTGCCTATGAGTTTCCATTGCATTGATAGGCCTGGTACCGTCTTTTGCTTTTGTTTGGCCATGTTGTGTGCGCAGTCACTAGGATTATGTGAATTTATGTAGAGCAAGTTTTGCACTTCTCTGTGTTGGTGTAGTGGTAGGCTCTTTACTTGGGCTGTGAGAGGTTGTGGGTTTGACTCTGAAGCAAGGCCCATGGATTTTGTATGGCTCTATGTAATTGCCTAGTCCAATGGAATGCGTTGCCTATGAGTTTCCATTGGATTGATAGGCCTGGTACCGACTTTTGCTTTTGTTTGGCCATGTTGTGTGCGCAGTCACTAGGATTATGTGAATTTATGTAGAGTAAGTTTTGCACTTCTCTGTGTTGGTGTAGTGGTAGGCTCTTTACTTGGGCTGTGAGAGGTTGTGGGTTTGACTCTGAAGCAAGGCCCATGGATTTTGTATGGCTCTATGTAATTGCCTAGTCCAATGGAATGCGTTGCCTATGAGTTTCCATTGGATTGATAGGCCAGGTACCGTCTTTTGCTTTCGTTTGGCCATGTTGTGTGCGCAGTCACTAGGATAATGTGAGTTAATGTAGAATCAATTTCACACTTCTCTGTGTTGGTGTAGTGGTAGGCTCTTTGCTTGGGCTGCGAGAGGTTGTGGGTTCGACGCTTAGGCAAGGCCCATGGACTTTGTATGGCTGCATGTAATTGCCTAGTCCAATGGATTGTGTTGCCTTTGAGTTTCCATTGGATTGATAGGCCTGGTACCGTCTTTTGCTTTTGTTTGGCCATGTTGTGTGCGCAGTCACTAGGATTATGTGAATTTATGTAGAGTAAGTTTTGCACTTCTCTGTGTTGGTGTAGTGGTAGGCTCTTTACTTGGGCTGTGAGAGGTTGTGAGTTCGATGCTGAAGCAAGGCCCATGGATTTTGTATGGCTCTATGTAATTGCCTAGTCCAATGGAATGCGTTGCCTATGAGTTTCCATTGGATTGATAGACCAGGTACCGTCTTTTGCTTTCGTTTGGCCATGTTGTGTGCGCAGTCACTAGGATAATGTGAGTTAATGTAGAATCAGTTTCACACTTCTCTGTGTTGGTGTAGTGGTAGGCTCTTTGCTTGGGCTGCGAGAGGTTTTGGGTTCGACGCTGAGGCAAGGCCCATGGACTTTGTATGGCTGCATGTAATTGCCTAGTCCAATGGATTGTGTTGCCTTTGAGTTTCCATTGGATTGATAGGCCTGGTACCGTCTTTTGCTTTTGTTTGGCCATGTTGTGTGCGCAGTCACTAGGATTATGTGAATTTATGTAGAGTAAGTTCTGCACTTCTCTGTGTTGGTGTAGTGGTAGGCTCTTTACTTGGGCTGTGAGAGGTTGTGGGTTTGACTCTGAAGCAAGGCCCATGGATTTTGTATGGCTCTATGTAATTGCCTAGTCCAATGGAATGCGTTGCCTATGAGTTTCCATTGGATTGATAGGCCAGGTACCGTCTTTTGCTTTCGTTTGGCCATGTTGTGTGCGCAGTCACTAGGATAATGTGAGTTAATGTAGAATCAGTTTCACACTTCTCTGTGTTGGTGTAGTGGTAGGCTCTTTGCTTGGGCTGCGAGAGGTTGTGGGTTCGACGCTGATTCAAGGCCCATGGACTTTGTATGGCTGCATGTAATTGTCTAGTCCAATGGATTGTGTTGCCTTTGAGTTTCCATTGGATTGATAGGCCAGGTACCGTCTTTTGCTTTCGTTTGGCCATGTTGTGTGCGCAGTCACTAGGATTATGTGAATTTATGTAGAGTAAGTTTTGCACTTCTCTGTGTTGGTGTAGTGGTAGGCTCTTTACTTGGGCTGTGAGAGGTTGTGGGTTTGACTCTGAAGCAAGGCCCATGGATTTTGTATGGCTCTATGTAATTGCCTAGTCCAATGGAATGCGTTGCCTATGAGTTTCCATTGGATTGATAGGCCTGGTACCGACTTTTGCTTTTGTTTGGCCATGTTGTGTGCGCAGTCACTAGGATTATGTGAATTTATGTAGAGCAAGTTTTGCACTTCTCTGTGTTGGTGTAGTGGTAGGCTCTTTACTTGGGCTGTGAGAGGTTGTGGGTTTGACTCTGAAGCAAGGCCCATGGATTTTGTATGGCTCAATGTAATTGCCTAGTCCAATGGAATGCGTTGCCTATGAGTTTCCTTTGGATTGATAGGCCAGGTACCGTCTTTTGCTTTCGTTTGGCCATGTTGTGTGCGCAGTCACTAGGATAATGTGAGTTAATGTAGAATCAATTTCACACTTCTCTGTGTTGGTGTAGTGGTAGGCTCTTTGCTTGGGCTGCGAGAGGTTGTGGGTTCGACGCTGAGGCAAGGCCCATGGACTTTGTATGGCTGCATGTAATTGCCTAGTCCAATGGATTGTGTTGCCTTTGAGTTTCCATTGGATTGATAGGCCTGGTACCGTCTTTTGCTTTTGTTTGGCCATGTTGTGTGCGCAGTCACTAGGATTATGTGAATTTATGTAGAGTAAGTTCTGCACTTCTCTGTGTTGGTGTAGTGGTAGGCTCTTTACTTGGGCTGTGAGAGGTTGTGGGTTTGACTCTGAAGCAAGGCCCATGTATTTTGTATGGCTCTATGTAATTGCCTAGTCCAATGGAATGCGTTGCCTATGAGTTTCCATTGGATTGATAGGCCAGGTACCGTCTTTTGCTTTCGTTTGGCCATGTTGTGTGCGCAGTCACTAGGATAATGTGAGTTAATGTAGAATCAGTTTCACACTTCTCTGTGTTGGTGTAGTGGTAGGCTCTTTGCTTGGGCTGCGAGAGGTTGTGGGTTCGACGCTGAGGCAAGGCCCATGGACTTTGTATGGCTGCATGTAATTGTCTAGTCCAATGGATTGTGTTGCCTTTGAGTTTCCATTGGATTGATAGGCCTGGTACTGTCTTTTGCTTTTGTTTGGCCATGTTGTGTGCGCAGTCACTAGGATTATGTGAATTTATGTAGAGTAAGTTTTGCACTTCTCTGTGATGGTGTAGTGGTAGGCTCTTTACTTGGGCTGTGAGAGGTTGTGGGTTTGACTCTGAAGCAAGGCCCATGGATTTTGTATGGCTGCATGTAATTGCCTAGTCCAATGGAATGCTTTGCCTATGAGTTTCCATTGGATTGATAGGCCAGGTACCGTCTTTTGCTTTCGTTTTGCCATGTTGTGTGCGCAGTCACTAGGATAATGTGAGTTAATGTAGAATCAGTTTCACACTTCTCTGTGTTGGTGTAGTGGTATGCTCTTTGCTTGGGCTGCGAGAGGTTGTGGGTTCGACGCTGAGGCAAGGCCCATGGACTTTGTATGGCTGCATGTAATTACCTAGTCCAATGGATTTTGTTGCCTTTGAGTTTCCATTGGATTGATAGGCCTGGTACCGTCTTTTGCTTTTGTTTGGCCATGTTGTGTGCGCAGTCACTAGGATTATGTGAATTTATGTAGAGTAAGTTTTGCACTTCTCTGTGTTGGTGTAGTGGTAGGCTCTTTACTTGGGCTGTGAGAGGTTGTGGGTTTGACTCTGAAGCAAGGCCCATGGATTTTGTATGGCTCTATGTAATTGCCTAGTCCAATGGAATGCGTTGCCTATGAGTTTCCATTGGATTGATAGGCCAGGTACCGTCTTTTGCTTTCGTTTGGCCATGTTGTGTGCGCAGTCACTAGGATTATGTGAATTTATGTAGAGTAAGTTTTGCACTTCTCTGTGTTGGTGTAGTGGTAGGCTCTTTACTTGGGCTGTGAGAGGTTGTGGGTTTGACTCTGAAGCAAGGCCCATGGATTTTGTATGGCTCTATGTAATTGCCTAGTCCAATGGAATGCGTTGCCTATGAGTTTCCATTGGATTGATAGGCCAGGTACCGTCTTTTGCTTTCGTTTGGCCATGTTGTGTGCGCAGTCACTAGGATAATGTGAGTTAATGTAGAATCAGATTCACACTTCTCTGTGTTGGTGTAGTGGTAGGCTCTTTGCTTGGGCTGCGAGAGGTTGTGGGTTCGACGCTGAGGCAAGGCCCATGGACTTTGAATGGCTGCATGTAATTGCCTAGTCCAATGGATTGTGTTGCCTTTGAGTTTCCATTGGATTGATAGGCCTGGTACCGTCTTTTGCTTTTGTTTGGCCATGTTGTGTGCGCAGTCACTAGGATTATGTGAATTTATGTAGAGTAAGTTTTGCACTTCTCTGTGTTGGTGTAGTGGTAGGCTCTTTACTTGGGCTGTGAGAGGTTGTGGGTTTGACTCTGAAGCAAGGCCCATGGATTTTGTATGGCTCTATGTAATTGCCTAGTCCAATGGAATGCGTTGCCTATGAGTTTCCATTGGATTGATAGGCCAGGTACCGTCTTTTGCTTTCGTTTGGCCATGTTGTGTGCGCAGTCACTAGGATTATGTGAATTTATGTAGAGTAAGTTTTGCACTTCTCTGTGTTGGTGTAGTGGTAGGCTCTTTACTTGGGCTGTGAGAGGTTGTGGGTTTGACTCTGAAGCAAGGCCCATGGATTTTGTATGGCTCTATGTAATTGCCTAGTCCAATGGAATGCGTTGCCTATGAGTTTCCATTGGATTGATAGGCCAGGTACCGTCTTTTGCTTTCGTTTGGCCATGTTGTGTGCGCAGTCACTAGGATAATGTGAGTTAATGTAGAATCAGTTTCACACTTCTCTGTGTTGGTGTAGTGGTAGGCTCTTTGCTTGGGCTGCGAGAGGTTGTGGGTTCGACGCTGAGGCAAGGCCCATGGACTTTGTATGGCTGCATGTAATTGCCTAGTCCAATGGATTGTGTTGCCTTTGAGTTTCCATTGGATTGATAGGCCTGGTACCGTCTTTTGCTTTTGTTTGGCCATGTTGTGTGCGCAGTCACTAGGATTATGTGAATTTATGTAGAGTAAGTTTTGCACTTCTCTGTGTTGGTGTAGTGGTAGGCTCTTTACTTGGGCTGTGAGAAGTTGTGGGTTTGACTCTGAAGCAAGGCCCATGGATTTTGTATGGCTCTATGTAATTGCCTAGTCCAATGGAATGCGTTGCCTATGAGTTTCCATTGGATTGATAGGCCAGGTACCGTCTTTTGCTTTTGTTTGGCCATGTTGTGTGCGCAGTCACTAGGATAATGTGAGTTAATGTAGAATCAGTTTCACACTTCTCTGTGTTGGTGTAGTGGTAGGCTCTTTGCTTGGACTGCGAGAGGTTGTGGGTTCGACGCTGAGGCAAGGCCCATGGACTTTGTATGGCTGCATGTAATTGCCTAGTCCAATGGATTGTGTTGCCTTTGAGTTTCCATTGGATTGATAGGCCTGGTACCGTGTTTGGCCATGTTGTGTGCGCAGTCACTAGGATTATGTGAATTTATGTAGAGTAAGTTTTGCACTTCTCTGTGTTGGTGTAGTGGTAGGCTCTTTACTTGGGCTGTGAGAGGTTGTGGGTTTGACTCTGAAGCAAGGCCCATGGATTTTGTATGGCTCTATGTAATTGCCTAGTCCAATGGAATGCGTTGCCTATGAGTTTCCATTGGATTGATAGGCCAGGTACCGTCTTTTGCTTTCGTTTGGCCATGTTGTGTGCGCAGTCACTAGAATTATGTGAATTTATGTAGAGTAAGTTTTGCACTTCTCTGTGTTGGTGTAGTGGTAGGCTCTTTACTTGGGCTGTGAGAGGTTGTGGGTTTGACTCTGAAGCAAGGCCCATGGATTTTGTATGGCTCTATGTAATTGCCTAGTCCAATGGAATGCGTTGCCTATGAGTTTCCATTGGATTGATAGGTTAGGTATCGTCTTTTGCTTTCGTTTGGCCAGGTTGTGTGCGCAGTCACTAGGATAATGTGAGTTAATGTAGAATCTGTTTCACTCTTCTCTGTGTTGGTGTAGTGGTAGGCTCTTTGCTTGGGCTGCGAGAGGTTGTGGGTTCGACGCTGAGACAAGGCCCATGGACTTTGTATGGCTGCATGTAATTGCCTAGTCCAATGGATTGTGTTGCCTTTGAGTTTCCATTGGATTGATAGGCCTGGTACCGTCTTTTGCTTTTGTTTGGCCATGTTGTGTGCGCAGTCACTAGGATTATGTGAATTTATGTAGTGTAAGTTTTGCACTTCTCTGTGTTGGTGTAGTGGTAGGCTCTTTACTTGGGCTGTGAGAGGTTGTGAGTTCGACGCTGAAGCAAGGCCCATGGATTTTGTATGGCTCTATGTAATTGCCTAGTCCAATGGAATGCGTTGCCTATGAGTTTCCATTGGATTGATAGGCCAGGTACCGTCTTTTGCTTTCTTTTGGCCATGTTGTGTGCGCAGTCACTAGGATAATGTGAGTTAATGTAGAATCAGTTTCACACTTCTCTGTGTTGGTGTAGTGGTAGGCTCTTTGCTTGGGCTGCGAGAGGTTGTGGGTTCGACGCTGAGGCAAGGCCCATGGACTTTGTATGGCTGCATGTAATTGCCTAGTCCAATGGATTGTGTTGCCTTTGAGTTTCCATTGGATTGATAGGCCTGGTACCATCTTTTGCTTTTGTTTGGCCATGTTGTGTGCGCAGTCACTAGGATTATGTGAATTTATGTAGAGTAAGTTTTGCACTTCTCTGTGTTGGTGTAGTGGTAGGCTCTTTACTTGGGCTGTGAGAGGTTGTGGGTTTGACTCTGAAGCAAGGCCCATGGATTTTGTATAGCTCTATGTAATTGCCTAGTCCAATGGAATGCGTTGCCTATGAGTTTCCATTGGATTGATAGGCCAGGTACCATCTTTTGCTTTCGTTTGGCCATGTTGTGTGCGCAGTCACTAGGATTATGTGAATTTATGTAGAGTAAGTTTTGCACTTCTCTGTGTTGGTGTAGTGGTAGGCTCTTTACTTGGGCTGTGAGAGGTTGTGGGTTTGACTCTGAAGCAAGGCCCATGGATTTTGTATGGCTCTATGTAATTGCCTAGTCCAATGGAATGCGTTGCCTATGAGTTTCCATTGGATTGATAGGCCTGGTCCCTTCTTTTGCTTTTGTTTGGCCATGTTGTGTGCGCAGTCACTAGGATTATGTGAATTTATGTAGAGTAAGTTTTGCACTTCTCTGTGTTGGTGTAGTGGTAGGCTCTTTACTTGGGCTGTGAGAGGTTGTGGGTTTGACTCTGAAGCAAGGCCCATGGATTTTGTATGGCTCTATGTAATTGCCTAGTCCAATGGAATGCGTTGCCTATGAGTTTCCATTGGATTGATAGGCCAGGTACCGTCTTTTGCTTTCGTTTGGCCATGTTGTGTGCGCAGTCACTAGGATAATGTGAGTTAATGTAGAAGCAGTTTCACACTTCTCTGTGTTGGTGTAGTGGTAGGCTCTTTGCTTGGGCTGCGAGAGGTTGTGGGTTCGACGCTGAGGCAAGGCCCATGGACTTTGTATGGCTGCATGTAATTACCTAGTCCAATGGATTGTGTTGCTTTTGAGTTTCCATTGGATTGATAGGCCTGGTACCGTCTTTTGCTTTTGTTTGGCCATGTTGTGTGCGCAGTCACTAGGATTATGTGAATTTATGTAGAGTAAGTTTTGCATTTCTCTGTGTTGGTGTAGTGGTAGGCTCTTTACTTGGGCTGTGAGAGGTTGTGGGTTTGACTCTGAAGCAAGGCCCATGGATTTTGTATGGCTCTATGTAATTGCCTAGTCCAATGGAATGCGTTGCCTATGAGTTTCCATTGGATTGATAGGCCAGGTACCGTCTTTTGCTTTCGTTTGGCCATGTTGTGTGCGCAGTCACTAGGATAATGTGAGTTAATGTAGAATCAGTTTCACACTTCTCTGTGTTGGTGTAGTGGTAGGCTCTTTGCTTGGGCTGCGAGAGGTTGTGGGTTCGACGCTGAGGCAAGGCCCATGGACTTTGTATGGCTGCATGTAATTGCCTAGTCCAATGGATTGTGTTGCCTTTGAGTTTCCATAGGATTGATAGGCCTGGTACCGTCTTTTGCTTTTGTTTGGCCATGTTGTGTGCGCAGTCACTAGGATTATGTGAATTTATGTAGAATAAGTTTTGCACTTCTCTGTGTTGGTGTAGTGGTAGGCTCTTTACTTGGGCTGTGAGAGGTTGTGGGTTTGACTCTGAAGCAAGGCCCATGGATTTTGTATGGCTCTATGTAATTGCCTAGTCCAATGGAATGCGTTGCCTATGAGTTTCCATTGGATTGATAGGCCAGGTACCATCTTTTGCTTTCGTTTGGCCATGTTGTGTGCGCAGTCACTAGGATTATGTGAATTTATGTAGAGTAAGTTTTGCACTTCTCTGTGTTGGTGTAGTGGTAGGCTCTTTACTTGGGCTGTGAGAGGTTGTGGGTTTGACTCTGAAACAAGGCCCATGGATTTTGTATGGCTCTATGTAATTGCCTAGTCCAATGGAATGCGTTGCCTATGAGTTTCCATTGGATTGATAGGCCTGGTACCGACTTTTGCTTTTGTTTGGCCATGTTGTGTGCGCAGTCACTAGGATTATGTGAATTTATGTAGAGTAAGTTTTGCACTTCTCTGTGTTGGTGTAGTGGTAAGCTCTTTACTTGGGCTGTGAGAGGTTGTGGGTTTGACTCTGAAGCAAGGCCCATGGATTTTGTATGGCTCTATGTAATTGCCTAGTCCAATGGAATGCGTTGCCTATGAGTTTCCATTGGATTGATAGGCCAGGTGCCGTCTTTTGCTTTCGTTTGGCCATGTTGTGTGCGCAGTCACTAGGATAATGTGAGTTAATGTAGAATCAGTTTCACACTTCTCTGTGTTGGTGTAGTGGTAGGCTCTTTGCTTGGGCTGCGAGAGGTTGTGGGTTCGACGCTGAGGCAAGGCCCATGGACTTTGTATGGCTGCATGTAATTACCTAGTCCAATGGATTGTGTTGCCTTTGAGTTTCCATTGGATTGATAGGCCTGGTACCGTCTTTTGCTTTTGTTTGGCCATGTTGTGTGCGCAGTCACTAGGATTATGTGAATTTATGTAGAGTAAGTTTTGCATTTCTCTGTGTTGGTGTAGTGGTAGGCTCTTTACTTGGGCTGTGAGAGGTTGTGGGTTTGACTCTGAAGCAAGGCCCATGGATTTTGTATGGCTCTATGTAATTGCCTAGTCCAATGGAATGCGTTGCCTATGAGTTTCCATTGGATTGATAGGCCAGGTACAGTCTTTTGCTTTCGTTTGGCCATGTTGTGTGCGCAGTCACTAGGATAATGTGAGTTAATGTAGAATTAGTTTCACACTTCTCTGTGTTGGTGTAGTGGTAGGCTCTTTGCTTGGGCTGCGAGAGGTTGTGGGTTCGACGCTGAGGCAAGGCCCATGGACTTTGTATGGCTGCATGTAATTGCCTAGTCCAATGGATTGTGTTGCCTTTGAGTTTCCATAGGATTGATAGGCCTGGTACCGTCTTTTGCTTTTGTTTGGCCATGTTGTGTGCGCAGTCACTAGGATTATGTGAATTTATGTAGAGTAAGTTTTGCACTTCTCTGTGTTGGTGTAGTGGTAGGCTCTTTACTTGGGCTGTGAGAGGTTATGGGTTTGACTCTGAAGCAAGGCCCATGGATTTTGTATGGCTCTATGTAATTGCCTAGTCCAATGGAATGCGTTGGCTATGAGTTTCCATTGGATTGATAGGCCAGGTACCATCTTTTGCTTTTGTTTGGCCATGTTGTGTGCGCAGTCACTAGGATTATGTGAATTTATGTAGAGTAAGTTTTGCACTTCTCTGTGTTGGTGTAGTGGTAGGCTCTTTACTTGGGCTGTGAGAGGTTGTGGGTTTGACTCTGAAGCAAGGCCCATGGATTTTGTATGGCTCTATGTAATTACCTAGTCCAATGGAATGCGTTGCCTATGAGTTTCCATTGGATTGATAGGCCAGGTACCGTCTTTTGCTTTCGTTTGGCCATGTTGTGTGCGCAGTCAATAGGATTATGTGAATTTATTTAGAGTAAGTTTTGCACTTCTCTGTGTTGTTGTAGTGGTAGGCTCTTTACTTGGGCTGTGAGAGGTTGTGGGTTTGACTCTGAAGCAAGGCCCATGGATTTTGTATGGCTCTATGTAATTGCCTAGTCCAATGGAATGCGTTGCCTATGAGTTTCCATTGGATTGATAGGCCAGGTACCGTCTTTTGCTTTCGTTTGGCCATGTTGTGTGCGCAGTCACTAGGATTATGTGAATTTATGTAGAGTAAGTTTTGCACTTCTCTGTGTTGGTGTAGTGGTAGGCTCTTTACTTGGGCTGTGAGAGGTTGTGGGTTTGACTCTGAAGCAAGGCCCATGGATTTTGTATGGCTCTATGTAATTGCCTAGTCCAATGGAATGCGTTGCCTATGAGTTTCCATTGGATTGATAGGCTTGGTATTGTCTTTTGCTTTCGTTTGGCAATGTTGTGTGCGCAGTCACTAGGATAATGTGAGTTAATGTAAAATCAGTTTCACACTTCTCTGTGTTGGTGTAGTGGTAGGCTCTTTGCTTGGGCTGCGAGAGGTTGTGGGTTCGACGCTGAGGCAAGGCCCATGGACTTTGTATGGCTGCATGTAATTGCCTAGTCCAATGGATTGTGTTGCCTTTGAGTTTCCATTGGATTGATAGGCCTGGTACCGTCTTTTGCTTTTGTTTGGCCATGTTGTGTGCGCAGTCACTAGGATTATGTGAATTTATGTAGAGTAAGTTTTGCACTTTTCTGTGTTGGTGTAGTGGTAGGCTCTTTACTTGGGCTGTGAGAGGTTGTGGGTTTGACTCTGAAGCAAGGCCCATGGACTTTGTATGGCTCTATGTAATTGCCTAGTCCAATGGAATGCGTTGCCTATGAGTTTCCATTGGATTGATAGGCCAGGTACCGTCTTTTGCTTTCGTTTGGCCATATTGTGTGCGCAGTCACTAGGATAATGTGAGTTAATGTAGAATCAGTTTCACACTTCTCTGTGTTGGTGTAGTGGTAGGCTCTTTGCTTGGGCTATGAGAGGTTGTGGGTTCGACGCTGAGGCAAGGCTCATGGACTTTGTATGGCTGCATGTAATTGGCTAGTCCAATGGATTGTGTTGCCTTTGAGTTTACATTGGATTGATAGGCCTGGTACCGTCTTTTGCTTTTGTTTGGCCATGTTGTGTGCGCAGTCACTAGGATTATGTGAATTTATGTAGAGTAAGTTTTGCACTTCTCTGTGTTGGTGTAGTGGTAGGCTCTTTACTTGGGCTGTGAGAGGTTGTGGGTTTGACTCTGAAGCAAGGCCCATGGATTTTGTATGGCTCTATGTAATTGCCTAGTCCAATGGAATGCGTTGCCTATGAGTTTCCATTGGATTGATAGGCCAGGTACCGTCTTTTGCTTTCGTTTGGCCATGTTGTGTGCGCAGTCACTAGGATAATGTGAGTTAATGTAGAACCAGTTTCACACTTCTCTGTGTTGGTGTAGTGGTAGGCTCTTTGCTTGGGCTGCGAGAGGTTGTGGGTTCGACGCTGAGGCAAGGCCCATGGACTTTGTATGGCTGCATGTAATTGCCTAGTCCAATGGATTGTGTTGCCTTTGAGTTTCCATTGGATTGATAGGCCTGGTACCGTGTTTGGCCATGTTGTGTGCGCTGTCACTAGGATTATGTGAATTTATGTAGAGTAAGTTTTGCACTTCTCTGTGTTGGTGTAGTGGTAGGCTCTTTACTTGGGCTGTGAGAGGTTGTGGGTTTGACTCTGAAGCAAGGCCCATGGATTTTGTATGGCTCTATGTAATTGCCTAGTCCAATGGAATGCGTTGCCTATGAGTTTCCATTGGATTGATAGGCCAGGTACCGTCTTTTGCTTTCGTTTGGCCATGTTGTTTGCGCAGTCACTAGGATAATGTGAGTTAATGTAGAATCAGTTTCACACTTCTCTGTGTTGGTGTAGTGGTAGGCTCTTTGCTTGGGCTGCGAGAGGTTGTGGGTTCGACGCTGAGGCAAGGCCCATGGACTTTGTATGGCTGCATGTAATTGCCTAGTCCAATGGATTGTGTTGCCTTTGAGTTTCCATTGGATTGATAGGCCTGGTACCGCCTTTTGCTTTTGTTTGGCCATGTTGTGTGCGCAGTCACTAGGATTATGTGAATTTATGTAGAGTAAGTTTTGCACTTCTCTGTGTAGTGTAGTGGTAGGCTCTTTACTTGGGCTGTGAGAGGTTGTGGGTTTGACTCTGAAGCAAGGCCCATGGATTTTGTATGGCTCTATGTAATTGCCTAGTCCAATGGAATGCGTTGCCTATGAGTTTCCATTGGATTGGTAGGCCAGGTACCGTCTTTTGCTTTCGTTTGGCCATGTTGTGTGCGCAGTCACTAGGATTATGTGAATTTATGTAGAGTAAGTTTTGCACTTCTCTGTGTTGGTGTAGTGGTAGGCTCTTTACTTGGGCTGTGAGAGGTTGTGGGTTTGTCTCTGAAGCAAGGCCCATGGATTTTGTATGGCTCTATGTAATTGCCTAGTCCAATGGAATGCGTTGCCTTTGAGTTTCCATTGGATTGATAGGCCTGGTATCGTCTTTTGCTTTTGTTTGGCCATGTTGTGTGCGCAGTCACTAGGATTATGTGAATTTATGTAGAGTAAGTTTTGCACTTCTCTGTGTTGGTGTAGTGGTAGGCTCTTTACTTGGGCTGTGAGAGGTTGTGGGTTTGACTCAGAAGCAAGGCCCATGGATTTTGTATGGCTCTATGTAATTGCCTAGTCCAATGGAATGCGTTGCCTATGAGTTTCCATTGGATTGATAGGCCAGGTACCGTCTTTTGCTTTCGTTTGGCCATGTTGTGTGCGCAGTCACTAGGATTATGTGAGTTAATGTAGAATCAGTTTCACACTTCTCTGTGTTGGTGTAGTGGTAGGCTCTTTGCTTGGGCTGCGAGAGGTTGTGGGTTCGACGCTGAGGCAAGGCCCTTGGACTTTGTATGGCCGCATGTAAATGCCTAGTTCAATGAATTGTGTTGCCTTTGAGTTTCCATTGGATTGATAGGCCTGGTACCGTCTTTTGCTTTTGTTTGGCCATGTTGTGTGCGCAGTCACTAGGATTATGTGAATTTATGTAGAGTAAGTTTTGCACTTCTCTGTGTTGGTGTAGTGGTAGGCTCTTTACTTGGGCTGTGAGAGGTTGTGGGTTTGACTCTGAAGCAAGGCCCATGGATTTTGTATGGCTCTATGTAATTGCCTAGTCCAATGGAATGCGTTGCTTATGAGTTTCCATTGGATTGATAGGCCAGGTACTGTCTTTTGCTTTCGTTTGGCCATGTTGTGTGCGCAGTCACTAGGATTTTTTGAATTTATGTAGAGTAAGTTTTGCACTTCTCTGTGTTGGTGTAGTGGTAGGCTCTTTACTTGGGCTGTGAGAGGTTGTGGGTTTGTCTCTGAAGCAAGGCCCATGGATTTTGTATGGCTCTATGTAATTGCCTAGTCCAATGGAATGCGTTGCCTATGAGTTTCCATTGGATTGATAGGCCAGGTACCGTCTTTTGCTTTCGTTTGGCCATGTTGTGTGCGCAGTCACTAGGATTATGTGAATTTATGTAGAGTAAGTTTTGCACTTCTCTGTGTTGGTGTAGTGGTAGGCTCTTTACTTGGGCTGTGAGAGGTTGTGGGTTTGACTCTGAAGCAAGGCCCATGGATTTTGTATGGCTCTATGTAATTGCCTAGTCCAATGGAATGCTTTGCCTATGAGTTTCCATTGGATTGATAGGCCAGGTACCATCTTTTGCTTTCGTTTGGCCATGTTGTGTGCGCAGTCACTAGGATAATGTGAGTTAATGTAGAATCAGTTTCACACTTCTCTGTGTTCGTGTAGTGGTAGGCTCTTTGCTTGGGCTGCGAGAGGTTGTTGGTTCGACGCTGAGGCAAGGCCCATGGACTTTGTATGGCTGCATGTAATTGCCTAGTCCAATGGATTGTGTTGCCTTTGAGTTTCCATTGGATTGATAGGCCAGGTACCGTCTTTTGCTTTTGTTTGGCCATGTTGTGTGCGCAGTCACTAGGATTATGTGAATTTATGTAGAGTAAGTTTTGCACTTCTCTGTGTTGGTGTAGTGGTAGGCTCTTTACTTGGGCTGTGAGAGGTTGTGGGTTTGACTCTGAAGCAAGGCCCATGGATTTTGTATGGCTCTATGTAATTGCCTAGTCCAATGGAATGCGTTGCCTATGAGTTTCCATTGGATTGATAGGCCAGGTACCGTCTTTTGCTTTCGTTTGGCCATGTTGTGTGCGCAGTCACTAGGATAATGTGAGTTAATGTAGAATCAGTTGCACACTTCTCTGTGTTGGTGTAGTGGTAGGCTCTTTGCTTGGGCTGCGAGAGGTTGTGGGTTCGACGCTGAGGCAAGGCCCATGGACTTTGTATGGCTGCATGTAATTGCCTAGTCCAATGGATTGTGTTGCCTTTGAGTTTCCATTGGATTGATAGGCCTGGTACCGTCTTTTGCTTTTATTTGGCCATGTTGTGTGCGCAGTCACTAGGATTATGTGAATTTATGTAGAGTAAGTTTTGCACTTCTCTGTGTTGGTGTAGTGGTAGGCTCTTTACTTGGGCTGTGATAGGTTGTGGGTTTGACTCTGAAGCAAGACCCATGGATTTTGTATGGCTCTATGTAATTGCCTAGTCCAATGGAATGCGTTGCCTATGAGTTTCCATTGGATTGATAGGCCAGGTACCGTCTTTTGCTTTCGTTTGGCCATGTTGTGTGAGCAGTCACTAGGATAATGTGAGTTAATGTAGAATCAGTTTCACACTTCTCTGTGTTGGTGTAGTGGTAGGCTCTTTGCTTGGGCTGCGAGCGGTTGTTGGTTCGACGCTGAGGCAAGGCCCATGGACTTGGTATGGCTGCATGTAATTGCCTAGTCCAATGGAATGCGTTGCCTATGAGTTTCCATTGGATTGATAAGCCAGGTACCGTCTTTTGCTTTTGTTTGGCCATGTTGTGTGCGCAGTCACTAGGATTATGTGAATTTATGTAGAGTAAGTTTTGCACTTCTCTGTGTTGGTGTAGTGGTAGGCTCTTTACTTGGGCTGTGAGAGGTTGTGCGTTCGACGCTGAAGCAAGGCCCATGGATTTTGTATGGCTCTATGTAATTGCCTAGTCCAATGGAATGCGTTGCCTATGAATTTCCATTGGATTGATAGGCCAGGTACCGTCTTTTGCTTTCGTTTGGCCATGTTGTGTGCGCAGTCACTAGGATAATGTGAGTTAATGTAGAATCAGTTTCACACTTCTCTGTGTTGGTGTAGTGGTAGGCTCTTTGCTTGGGCTGCGAGAGGTTGTGGGTTCGACGCTGAGGCAAGGCCCATGGACTTTGTATGGCTGCATGTAATTGCCTAGTCCAATGGATTGTGTTGCCTTTGAGTTTCCATTGGATTGATAGGCCTGGTATCGTCTTTTGCTTTTGTTTGGCCATGTTGTGTGCGCAGTCACTAGGATTATGTGAATTTATGTAGAGTAAGTTTTGCACTTCTCTGTGTTGGTGTAGTGGTAGGCTCTTTACTTGGGCTGTGAGAGGTTGTGGGTTTGACTCTGAAGCAAGGCCCATGGATTTTGTATGGCTCTATGTAATTGCCTAGTCCAATGGAATGCGTTGCCTATGAGTTTCCATTGGATTGATAGGCCAGGTACCGTCTTTTGCTTTCGTTTGGCCATGTTGTGTGTGCAGTCACTAGGATAATGTGAGTTAATGTAGAATCAGTTTCACACTTCTCTTTGTTGGTGTAGTGGTAGGCTCTTTGCTTGGGCTGCGAGAGGTTGTGGGTTCGACGCTGAGGCAAGGCCCATGGACTTTGTATGGCTGCATGTAATTGCCTAGTCCAATGGATTGTGTTGCCTTTGAGTTTCCATTGGATTGATAGGCCAGGTACCGTCTTTTGCTTTTGTTTGGCCATGTTGTGTGCGCAGTCACTAGGATTATGTGAATTTATGTAGAGTAAGTTTTGCACTTCTCTGTGTTGGTGTAGTGGTAGGCTCTTTACTTGGGCTGTGAGAGGTTGTGGGTTTGACTCTGAAGCAAGGCCCATGGATTTTGTATGGCTCTATGTAATTGCCTAGTCCAATGGAATGCGTTGCCTATGAGTTTCCATTGGATTGATAGGCCAGGTACCGTCTTTTGCTTTCGTTTGGCCATGTTGTGTGAGCAGTCACTAGGATAATGTGAGTTAATGTAGAATCAGTTTCACACTTCTCTGTGTTGGTGTAGTGGTAGGCTCTTTGCTTGGGCTGCGAGCGGTTGTGGGTTCGACGCTGAGGCAAGGCCCATGGACTTGGTATGGCTGCATGTAATTGCCTAGTCCAATGGAATGCGTTGCCTATGAGTTTCCATTGGATTGATAAGCCAGGTACCGTCTTTTGCTTTTGTTTGGCCATGTTGTGTGCGCAGTCACTAGGATTATGTGAATTTATGTAGAGTAAGTTTTGCACTTCTCTGTGTTGGTGTAGTGGTAGGCTCTTTACTTGGGCTGTGAGAGGTTGTGGGTTCGACGCTGAAGCAAGGCCCATGGATTTTGTATGGCTCTATGTAATTGCCTAGTCCAATGGAATGCGTTGCCTATGAATTTCCATTGGATTGATAGGCCAGGTACCGTCTTTTGCTTTCGTTTGGCCATGTTGTGTGCGCAGTCACTAGGATAATGTGAGTTAATGTAGAATCAGTTTCACACTTCTCTGTGTTGGTGTAGTGGTAGGCTCTTTGCTTGGGCTGCGAGAGGTTGTGGGTTCGACGCTGAGGCAAGGCCCATGGACTTTGTATGGCTGCATGTAATTGCCTAGTCCAATGGATTGTGTTGCCTTTGAGTTTCCATTGGATTGATAGGCCTGGTATCGTCTTTTGCTTGTGTTTGGCCATGTTGTGTGCGCAGTCACTAGGATTATGTGAATTTATGTAGAGTAAGTTTTGCACTTCTCTGTGTTGGTGTAGTGGTAGGCTCTTTACTTGGGCTGTGAGAGGTTGTGGGTTTGACTCTGAAGCAAGGCCCATGGATTTTGTATGGCTCTATGTAATTGCCTAGTCCAATGGAATGCGTTGCCTATGAGTTTCCATTGGATTGATAGGCCTGGTACCGTCTTTTGCTTTTGTTTGGCCATGTTGTGTGCGCAGTCACTAGGATTATGTGAATTTATGTAGAGTAAGTTTTGCACTTATCTGTGTTGGTGTAGTGGTAGGCTCTTTACTTGGGCTGCGAGAGGTTGTGGGTTCGACGCTGAGGCAAGGCCCATGGACTTTGTGTGGCTGCTTGTAATTGCCTAGTCCAATGGATTGTGTTGCCTTTGAGTTTCCATTGGATTGATAGGCCTGGTACCGTCTTTTGCTTTTGTTTGGCCATGTTGTGTGCGCAGTCACTAGGATTATGTGAATTTATGTAGAGTAAGTTTTGCACTTCTCTGTGTTGGTGTAGTGGTAGGCTCTTTACTTGGGCTGTGAGAGGTTGTGGGTTTGACTCTGAAGCAAGGCCAATGGATTTTGTATGGCTCTATGTAATTGCCTAGTCCAATGGAATGCGTTGCCTATGAGTTTCCATTGGATTGATAGGCCAGGTACCGTCTTTTGCTTTCGTTTGGCCATGTTGTGTGCGCAGTCACTAGGATTATGTGAATTTATGTAGAGTAAGTTTTGCACTTCTCTGTGTTGGTGTAGTGGTAGGCTCTTTACTTGGGCTGTGAGAGGTTGTGGGTTTGACTCTGAAGCAAGGCCCATGGATTTTGTATGGCTCTATGTAATTGCCTAGTCCAATGGAATGCGTTGCCTATGAGTTTCCATTGGATTGATAGGCCAGGTACCGTCTTTTGCTTTCGTTTGGCCGTGTTGTGTGCGCAGTCACTAGGATAATGTGAGTTAATGTAGAATCAGTTTCACACTTCTCTGTGTTGGTGTAGCGGTAGGCTCTTTGCTTGGGCTGCGAGAGGTTGTGGGTTCGACGCTGAGGCAAGGCCCATGGACTTTGTATGGCTGCATGTAATGACCTAGTCCAGTAGACTGTGTTGCCTATGAGTTTCAATTGGATTGATAGGCCAGCATTGTCTTTTGCTTTTGTTTGGCCATGTTGTATGCGCAGTCACTAGGATTATGGGAATTAATGAAGAGGCTGTTTCCCACTTCTCTGTGTTGGTGTAGTGGTAGGCTCTTTGCTTGGGCTGCGAGAGGTTGTGGGTTCGACGCTGAGGCAAGGCCCATGGACTTTGTATGGCTGCATGTAATTGCCTAGTCCAATGGATTGTGTTGCCTTTGAGTTTCCATTGGATTGATAGGCCTGGTACCGTTTTTTGCTTTTGTTTGGCCATGTTGTGTGCGCAGTCACTAGGATTATGTGAATTTATGTAGAATAAGTTTTGCACTTCTCTGTGTTGGTGTAGTGGTAGGCTCTTTACTTGGGCTGTGAGAGGTTGTGGGTTTGACTCTGAAGCAAGGCCCATGGATTTTGTATGGCTCTATGTAATTGCCTAGTCCAATGGAATGCGTTGCCTATGGGTTTCCATTGGATTGATAGGCCAGGTACCGTCTTTTGCTTTCGTTTGGCCATGTTGTGTGCGCAGTCACTAGGATTATGTGAATTTATGTAGAGTAAGTTTTGCACTTCTCTGTGTTGGTGTAGTGGTAGGCTCTTTACTTGGGCTGTGAGAGGTTGTGGGTTTGACTCTGAAGCAAGGCCCATGGATTTTGTATGGCTCTATGTAATTGCCTAGTCCAATGGAATGCGTTGCCTATGAGTTTCCATTGGATTGATAGGCCAGGTACCGTCTTTTGCTTTCGTTTGGCCATGTTGTGTGCGCAGTCACTAGGATAATGTGAGTTAATGTAGAATCAGTTTCACACTTCTCTGTGTTGGTGTAGTGGTAGGCTCTTTGCTTGGGCTGCGAGAGGTTGTGGGTTCGACGCTGAGGCAAGGCCCATGGACTTTGTATGGCTGCATGTAATTGCCTAGTCCAATGGATTGTGTTGCCTTTGAGTTTCCATTGGATTGGTAGGCCTGGTACCGTCTTTTGCTTTTGTTTGGCCATGTTGTGTGCGCATTCACTAGGATTATGTGAATTTATGTAGAGTAAGTTTTGCACTTCTCTGTGTTGGTGTAGTGGTAGGCTCTTTACTTGGGCTGTGAGAGGTTGTGGGTTCAACGCTGAAGCAAGGCCCATGGATTTTGTATGGCTCTATGTAATTGCCTAGTCCAATGGACTGTGTTGCCTATGAGTTTCCATTGGATTGATAGGCCAGGTACCGTCTTTTGCTTTCGTTTGACCATGTTGTGTGCGCAGTCACTAGGATAATGTGAGTTAATGTAGAATCAGTTTCACACTTCTCTGTGTTGGTGTAGTGGTAGGCTCTTTGCGTGGGCTGCGAGAGGTTGTGGGTTCGACGCTGAGGCAAGGCCCATGGACTTTGTATGGCTGCATGTAATTGCCTATTCCAATGGATTGTGTCGCCTTTGAGTTTCCATTGGATTGATAGGCCTGGTACCATCTTTTGCTTTTGTTTGGCCATGTTGTGTGCGCAGTCACTAGGATTATGTGAATTTATGTAGAGTAAGTTTTGCACTTCTCTGTGTTGGTGTAGTGGTAGGCTCTTTACTTGGTCTGTGAGAGGTTGTGGGTTTGACTCTGAAGCAAGGCCCATGGATTTTGTATGGCTCTATGTAATTGCCTAGTCCAATGGAATGCGTTGCCTATGAGTTTCTATTGGATTGATAGGCCAGGTACCGTCTTTTGCTTTCGTTTGGCCATGTTGTGTGCGCAGTCACTAGGATTATGTGAATTTATGTAGAGTAAGTTTTGCACTTCTCTGTGTTGGTGTAGTGGTAGGCGCTTTACTTGTGCTGTGAGAGGTTGTGGGTTTGACTCTGAAGCAAGGCCCATGGATTTTGTATGGCTCTATGTAATTGCCTAGTCCAATGGAATGCGTTGCCTATGAGTTTCCATTGGATTGATAGGCCAGGTAACGTCTTTTGCTTTCGTTTGGCCATGTTGTGTGCGCAGTCACTAGGATAATGTGAGTTAATGTAGAATCAGTTTCACACTTCTCTGTGTTGGTGTAGTGGTAGGCTCTTTGCTTGGGCTGCGAGAGGTTGTGGGTTCGACGCTGAGGCAAGGCCCATGGACTTTGTATGGCTGCATGTAATTGCCTAGTCCAATGGATTGTGTTGCCTTTGAGTTTCCTTTGGATTGATAGGCCTGGTACCGTCTTTTGCTTTTGTTTGGCCATGTTGTGTGCGCAGTCACTAGGATTATGTGAATTTATGTAGAGTAAGTTTTGCACTTCTCTGTGTTGGTGTAGTGGTAGGCTCTTTACTTGGGCTGTGAGAGGTTGTGGGTTTGACTCTGAAGCAAGGCCCATGGATTTTGTATGGCTCTATGTAATTGCCTAGTCCAATGGAATGCGTTGCCTATGAGTTTCCATTGGATTGATAGGCCAGGTACCGTCTTTTGCTTTCGGTTGGCCATGTTGTGTGCGCAGTCACTAGGATTATGTGAATTTATGTAGAGTAAGTTTTGCACTTCTCTGTGTTGGTGTAGTGGTAGGCTCTTTACTTGGGCTGTGAGAGGTTGTGGGTTTGACTCTGAAGCAAGGCCCATGGATTTTGTATGGCTCTATGTAATTGCCTAGTCCAATGGAATGCGTTGCCTATGAGTTTCCATTGGATTGATAGGCCAGGTACCGTCTTTTGCTTTCGTTTGGCCATGTTGTGTGCGCAGTCACTAGGATAATGTGAATTTATGTAGAGCAAGTTTTGCACTTCTCTGTGTTGGTGTAGTGGTAGGCTCTTTACTTGGGCTGTGAGAGGTTGTGGGTTTGACTCTGAAGCAAGGCCCATGGATTTTGTATGGCTCTATGTAATTGCCTAGTCCAATTGAATGCGTTGCCTATGAGTTTCCATTGGATTGATAGGCCAGGTACCGTCTTTTGCTTTCGTTTGGCCATGTTGTGTGCGCAGTCACTAGGATAATGTGAGTTAATGTAGAATCAGTTTCACACTTCTCTGTGTTGGTGTAGTGGTAGGCTCTTTGCTTGGGCTGCGAGAGGTTGTGGGGTCGACGCTGAGGTAAGGCCCATGGACTTTGTATGGCTGCATGTAATTGCCTAGTCCAATGGATTGTGTTGCCTTTGAGTTTCCATTGGATTGATACGCTTGGTACCGTCTTTTGCTTTTTTTTGGCTATGTTGTGTGCGCAGTCACTAGGATTATGTGAATTTATGTAGAGTAAGTTTTGCACTTCTCTGTGTTGGTGTAATGGTAGGCTCTTTACTTGGGCTGTGAGAGGTTGTGGGTTTGACTCTGAAGCAAGGCCCATGGATTTTGTATGGCTCTATGTAATTGCCTAGTCCAATGGAATGCGTTGCCTATGCGTTTCCATTGGATTGATAGGCCAGGTACCGTCTTTTGCTTTCGTTTGGCCATGTTGTGTGCGCAGTCACTAGGATAATGTGAGTTAATGTAGAATCAATTTCACACTTCTCCGTGTTGGTGTAGTGGTAGGCTCTTTGCTTTGGCTGCGAGAGGTTGTGGGTTCGACGCTGAGGCAAGGCCCATGGACTTTGTATGGCTGCATGTAATTGCCTAGTCCAATGGATTGTGTTGCCTTTGAGTTTCCATTGGATTGATAGGCCTGGTACCGTCTTTTGCTTTTGTTTGGCCATGTTGTGTGCGCAGTCACTAGGATTATGTGAATTTATGTAGAGTGAGTTTTGCACTTCTCTGTGTTGGTGTAGTGGTAGGCTCATTACTTGGGCTGTGAGAGGTTGTGGGTTTGACGCTGAAGCAAGGCCCATGGATTTTGTATGGCTCTATGTAATTGCCTAGTCCAATGGAATGCGTTGCCTATGAGTTTCCATTGGATTGATAGGTCAGGTACCGTCTTTTGCTTTCGTTTGGCCATGTTGTGTGCGCAGTCACTAGGATAATGTGAGTTAATGTAAAATCAGTTTCACACTTCTCTGTGTTGGTGTAGTGGTAGGCTCTTTGCTTGGGCTGCGAGAGGTTGTGGGTTTGACGCTGAGGCAAGGCCCATGGACTTTGTATGGCTACATGTAATTGCCTAGTCCAATGGATTGTGTTGCCTTTGAGTTTCCATTGGATTGATAGGCCTGGTAGTGTCTTTTGCTTTTGTTTGGCCATGTTGTGTGCGCAGTCACTAGGATTATGTGAATTTATGTAGAGTAAGTTTTGCACTTCTCTGTGTTGGTGTAGTGGTAGGCTCTTTACTTGGGCTGTGAGAGGTTGTGGGTTTGACTCTGAAGCAAGGCCCATGGATTTTGTATGGCTCTATGTAATTGCCTAGTCCAATGGAATGCGTTGCCTATGAGTTTCCATTGGATTGATAAGCCAGGTACCGTCTTTTGCTTTCGTTTGGCCATGTTGTGTGCGCAGTCACTAGGATAATGTGAGTTAATGTAGAATCAGTTTCACACTTCTCTGTGTTGGAGTAGTGGTAGGCTCTTTGCTTGGGCTGCGAGAGGTTGTGGGTTCGACGCTGAGGCAAGGCCCATGGACTTTGTATGGCTGCATGTAATTGCCTAGTCCAATGGATTGTGTTGCCTTGGAGTTTCCATTGGATTGATAGGCCTGGTACCGTCTTTTGCTTTTGTTTGGCCATGTTGTGTGCGCAGTCACTAGGATTATGTGAATTTATGTAGAGTAAGTTTTGCACTTCTCTGTGTTGGTGTAGTGGTAGGCTCTTTACTTGGGCTGTGAGAGGTTGTGGGTTTGACTCTGAAGCAAGGCCCATGGATTTTGTATGGCTCTATGTAATTGCCTAGTCCAATGGAATGCGTTGCCTATGAGTTTCCATTGGATTGATAGGCCAGGTACCGTCTTTTGCTTTCGTTTGGCCATGTTGTGTGCGCAGTCACTAGGATAATGTGAGTTAATGTAGAATCTGAATCACACTTCTCTGTGTTGGTGTAGTGTTAGGCTCTTTGCTTGGGCTGCGAGAGGTTGTGGGTTCGACGCTGAGGCAAGGCCCATGGACTTTGTACGGCTGCATGTAATTGCCTAGTCCAATGGATTGTGTTGCCTTTGAGTTTCCATTGGATTGATAGGCCTGGTACCGTCTTTTGCTTTTGTTTGGCCATGTTGTGTGCGCAGTCACTAGGATTATGTGAATTTATGTAGAATAAGTTTTGCACTTCTCTGTGTTGGTGTAGTGGTAGGCTCTTTACTTGGGCTGTGAGAGGTTGTGGGTTCGACGCTGAAGCAAGGCCCATGGATTTTGTATGGCTCTATGTAATTGCCTAGTCCAATGGAATGCGTTGCCTATGAGTTTCCATGGAATTGATAGGCCAGGTACCGTCTTTTGCTTTTGTTTGGCCATGTTGTGTGCGCAGTCACTAGGATTATGTGAATTTATGTAGAGTAAGTTTTGCACTTCTCTGTGTTGGTGTAGTGGTAGGCTCTTTACTTGGGCTGTGAGAGGTTGTGGGTTTGACTCTGAAGCAAGGCCCATGGATTTTGTATGGCTCTATGTAATTGCCTAGTCCAATGGAATGCGTTGCCTATGAGTTTCCATTGGATTGATAGGCCAGGTACCGTCTTTTGCTTTCGTTTGGCCATGTTGTGTGCGCAGTCACTAGGATTATGTGAATTTATGTAGAGTAAGTTTTGCACTTCTCTGTGTTGGTGTAGTGGTAGGCTCTTTACTTGGGCTGTGAGAGGTTGTGGGTTTGACTCTGAAGCAAGGCCCATGGATTTTGTATGGCTGCATGTAATTGCCTAGTCCAATGGATTGTGTTGCCTTTGAGTTTCCATTGGATTGATAGGCCTGGTACTGTCTTTTGCTTTTGTTTGGCCATGTTGTGTGCGCAGTCACTAGGATTATGTGAATTTATGTAGAGTAAGTTTTGCACTTCTCTGTGTTGGTGTAGTGGTAGGCTCTTTACTTGGGCTGTGAGAGGTTGTGGGTTTGACACTGAAGCAAGGCCCATGGATTTTGTATGGCTCTATGAAATTGCCTAGTCCAATGGAATGCGTTGCCTATGAGTTTCCATTGGATTGATAGGCCAGGTACCGTCTTTTGCTTTCGTTTGGCCATGTTGTGTGCGCAGTCACTAGGATTATGTGAATTCATGTAGAATAAGTTTTGCACTTCTCTGTGTTGGTGTAGTGGTAGGCTCTTTACTTGGGCTGTGAGAGGTTGTGGGTTTGACTCTGAAGCAAGGCCCATGGATTTTGTATGGCTCTATGTAATTGCCTAGTCCAATGGAATGCGTTGCCTATGAGTTTCCATTGGATTGATAGGCCAGGTACCGTCTTTTGCTTTCGTTTGGCCATGTTGTGTGCGCAGTCACTAGGATAATGTGAGTTAATGTAGAATCAGTTTCACACTTCTCTTTGTTTGTGTAGTGGTAGGCTCTTTGCTTGGGCTGCGAGAGGTTGTGGGTTCGACGCTGAGGCAAGGCCCATGGACTTTGTATGGCTGCATGTAATTGCCTAGTCCAATGGATTGTGTTTCCTTTGAGTTTCCATTGGATTGATAGGCCAGGTACCGTCTTTTGCTTTCGTTTGGCCATGTTGTGTGCGCAGTCACTAGGATTATGTGAATTCATGTAGAATAAGTTTTGCACTTCTCTGTGTTGGTGTAGTGGTAGGCTCTTTACTTGGGCTGTGAGAGGTTGTGGGTTTGACTCTGAAGCAAGGCCCATGGATTTTGTATGGCTCTATGTAATTGCCTAGTCCAATGGAATGCGTTGCCTATGAGTTTCCATTGGATTGATAGGCCAGGTACCGTCTTTTGCTTTCGTTTGGCCATGTTGTGTGCACAGTCACTAGGATAATGTGAGTTAATGTAGAATCAGTTTCACACTTCTCTGTGTTTGTGTAGTGGTAGGCTCTTTGCTTGGGCTGCGAGAGGTTGTGGGTTCGACGCTGAGGCAAGGCCCATGGACTTTGTATGGCTGCATGTAATTGCCTAGTCCAATGAATTGTGTTTCCTTTGAGTTTCCATTGGATTGATAGGCCTGGTACCGTCTTTTGCTTTTGTTTGGCCATGTTTTGTGCGCAGTCACTAGGATTATGTGAATTTATGTAGAGTAAGTTTTGCACTTCTCTGTGTTGGTGTAGTGGTAGGCTCTTTACTTAGGCTGTGAGAGGTTGTGGGTTTGACTCTGAAGCAAGGCCCATGGATTTTGTATGGCTCTATGTAATTGCCTAGTCCAATGGAATGCGTTGCCTATGAGATTCCATTGGATTGATAGCCCAGGTACCGTATTTTGCTTTCGTTTGGCCATGTTGTTTGCGCAGTCACTAGGATTATGTGAATTTATGTAGAGTAAGTTTTGCACTTCTCTGTGTTGGTGTAGTGGTAGGCTCTTTACTTGGGCTGTGAGAGGTTGTGGGTTTGACTCTGAAGCAAGGCCCATGGATTTTGTATGGCTCTATGTAATTGCCTAGTCCAATGGAATGCATTGCCTATGAGTTTCCATTGGATTGATAGGCCAGGTACTGTCTTTTGCTTTCGTTTGGCCATGTTGTGTGCGCAGTCACTAGCATAATGTGAGTCAATGTAGAGTCAGTTTCACACTTCTCTGTGTTGGTGTAGTGGTAGGCTCTTTGCTTAGGCTGCGAGAGGTTGTGGGTTCGACACTGAGGCAAGGCCCATGGACTTTGTATGGCTGCATGTAATTGCCTAGTCCAATGGATTGTGTTGCCTTTGAGTTTCCGTTGGATTGATAGGCCTGGTACCGTCTTTTGCTTTTGTTTGGCCATGTTGTGTGCGCAGTCACTAGGATTATGTGAATTTATGTAGAGTAAGTTTTGCACTTCTCTGTGTTGGTGTAGTGGTAGGCTCTTTACTTGGGCTGTGAGAGGCTGTGGGTTTGACTCTGAAGCAAGGCTCATGGATTTTGTATGGCTCTATGTAATTGCCTAGTCCAATGGAATGCGTTGCCTATGAGTTTCCATTGGATTGATAGGCCAGGTACCGTCTTTTGCTTTCGTTTGGCCATGTTGTGTGCGCAGTCACTAGGATTATGTGAATTTATGTAGCGTAAGTATAGCACTTCTCTGTGTTGGTGTAGTGGTAGGCTCTTTACTTGGGCTGTGAGAGATTGTGGGTTTGACTCTGAGGAAAGGCCCATGGATTTTGTATGGCTCTATGTAATTGCCTAGTCCAATGGAATGCGTTGCCTATGAGTTTCCATTGGATTGATAGGCCAGGTACCGTCTTTTGCTTTCGTTTGGCCATGTTGTGTGCGCAGTCACTAGGATAATGTGAGTTAATGTAGAATCAGTTCCACACTTCTCTGTGTTGGTGTAGTGGTAGGCTCTTTGCTTGGGCTGCGAGAGGTTGTGGGTTCGACGCTGAGGCAAGGCCCATGGACTTTGTATGGCTGCATGTAATTGCCTAGTCCAATGGATTGTGTTGCCTTTGAGTTTCCATTGGATTGATAGGCCTGGTACCGTCTTTTGCTTTTGTTTGGCCATGTTGTGTGCGCAGTCACTAGGATTATGTGAATTTATGTAGAGTAAGTTTTGCTCTTCTCTGTGTTGGTGTAGTGGTAGGCTCTTTACTTGGGCTGCGAGAGGTTGTGGGTTCGACGCTGAGGCAAGGCCCATGGACTTTGTATGGCTGCATGTAATGACCTAGTCCAATAGACTGTGTTTCCTGTGAGTTTCAATTGGTTTGATAGGCCAGGTATTGTCTTTTGCTTTTGTTTGGCCATGTTGTATGCGCAGTCACTAGGATTATGGGAATTAATGAAGAGGCTGTTTCCCACTTCTCTGTGTTGGTGTAGTGGTAGGCTCTTTGCTTGGGCTGCGAGAGGTTGTGGGTTCAACGCTGAGGCAAGGCCCATGGACTTTGTATGGCTGCATGTAATTGCCTAGTCCAATGGATTGTGTTGCCTTTGAGTTTCCATTGGATTGATAGGCCTGGTACCGACTTTTGCTTTTGTTTGGCAATGTTGTGTGCGCAGTCACTAGGATTATGTGAATTTATGTAGAGTAAGTTTTGCACTTCTCTGTGTTGGTGTAGTGGTAGGCTCTTTACTTGGGCTGTGAGAGGTTGTGGGTTTGACTCTGAAGCAAGGCCCATGGATTTTGTATGGCTCTATGTAATTGCCTAGTCCAATGGAATGCGTTGCCTATGAGTTTCCATTGGATTGATAGGCCAGGTACCGTCTTTTGCTTTCGTTTGGCCATGTTGTGTGCGCAGTCACTAGGATAATGTGAGTTAATGTAGAAGCAGTTTCACACTTCTCTGTGTTGGTGTAGTGGTAGACTCTTTGCTTGGGCTGCGAGAGTTTGTGGGTTCGACGCTGAGGCAAGGCCCATGGACTTTGTATGGCTGCATGTAATTGCCTAGTCCAATGGATTGTGTTGCCTTTGAGTTTCCATTGGATTGATAGGCCTGGTACCGTCTTTTGCTTTTGTTTGGCCATGTTGTGTGCGCAGTCACTAGGATTATGTGAATTTATGTAGAGTAAGTTTTGCACTTCTCTGTGTTGGTGTAGTGGTAGGCTCTTTACTTGGGCTGTGAGAGGTTGTGGGTTCGACGCTGAAGCAAGGCCCATGGATTTTGTATGGCTCTATGTAATTGCCTAGTCCAATGGAATGCGTTGTCTATGAGTTTCCATTGGATTGATAGGCCAGGTACCGTCTTTTGCTTTCGTTTGTCCATGTTGTGTGCGCAGTCACTAGGATTATGTGAATTTATGTAGAGTAAGTTTTGCACTTCTCTGTGTTGGTGTAGTGGTAGGCTCTTTACTTGAGCTGTGAGAGGTTGTGGATTTGACTCTGAAGCAAGGCCCATGGATTTTGTATGGCTCTATGTAATTGCCTAGTCCAATGGAATGCGTTGCCTATGAGTTTCCATTGGATTGATAGGCCAGGTACCGTCTTTTGCTTTCGTTTGGCCATGTTGTGTGCGCAGTCACTAGGATAATTTGAGTTAAATTAGAATCAGTTTCACACTTCTCTGTGTTGGTGTAGTGGTAGGCTCTTTGCTTGGGCTGCGAGAGGTTGTGGGTTCGATGCTGAGGCAAGGCCCATGGACTTTGTATGGCTGCATGTAATTGCCTAGTCCAATGGATTGTGTTGCCTTTGAGTTTCCATTGGATTGATAGGACTGGTACCGTCTTTTGCTTTTGTTTGGCCATGTTGTGTGCGCAGTCACTAGGATTATGTGAATTTATGTAGAGTAAGTTTTGCACTTCTCTGTATTGGTGTAGTGGTAGGCTCTTTACTTGGGCTGTGAGAGGTTGTGGGTTTGACTCTGAAGCAAGGCCCATGGATTTTGTATGGGTCTATGTAATTGCCTAGTCCAATGGAATGCGTTGCCTATGAGTTTCTATTGGATTGATAGGCCAGGTACCGTCTTTTGCTTTCGTTTGGCCATGTTGTGTGCGCAGTCACTAGGATTATGTGAATTTATGTAGAGTAAGCTTTGCACTTCTCTGTGTTGGTGTAGTGGTAGGCTCTTTACTTGGGCTGTGAGAGGTTGTGGGTTTGACTCTGAAGCAAGGCCCATGGATTTTGTATGGCTCTATGTAATTGCCTAGTCCTATGGAATGCGTTGCCTATGAGTTTCCATTGGATTGATAGGCCAGGTACCGTCTTTTGCTTTCGTTTGGCCATGTTGTGTGCGCAGTCACTAGGATAATGTGAATTTATGTAGAGTAAGTTTTGCACTTCTCTGTGTTGGTGTAGTGGTAGGCTCTTTACTTGGGTTGTGAGAGGTTGTGGGTTTGACTCTGAAGCAAGGCCCATGGATTTTGTATGGCTCTATGTAATTGCCTAGTCCAATGGAATGCGTTGCCTATGAGTTTCCATTGGATTGATAGGCCAGGTACCGTCTTTTGCTTTCGTTTGGCCATGTTGTGTGCGCAGTCACTAGGATAATGTGAGTTAATGTAGAATCAGTTTCACACTTCTCTGTGTTGGTGTAGTGATAGGCTCTTTGCTTAGGCTGCGAGAGGTTGTGGGTTCGACGCTGAGGCAAGGCCCATGGACTTTGTATGGCTGCATGTAATTGCCTAGTCCAATGGATTGTGTTGCCTTTGAGTTTCCATTGGATTGATAGGCCTGGTACCGTCTTTTGCTTTTGTTTGGCCATGTTGTGTGCGCAGTCACTAGGATTATGTGAATTTATGTAGAGTAAGTTTTTCACTTCTCTGTGTTGGTCTAGTGGTAGGCTCTTTACTTGGGCTGTGAGAGGTTGTGGGTTTGACTCTGAAGCAAGGCCCATGGATTTTGTATGGCTCTATGTAATTGCCTAGTCCAATGGCATGCGTTGCCTATGAGTTTCCATTGGATTGATAGGCCAGGTACCGTCTTTTGCTTTCGTTTGGCCATGTTGTGTGCGCAGTCACTAGGAAAATGTGAGTTAATGTAGAATCAGCTTCCCACTTCTCTGTGTTGGTGTAGTGGTAGGCTCTTTGCTTGGGCTGCGAGAGGTTGTGGGTTCAACGCTGCGGCAAGGCCCATGGACTTTGTATGGCTGCATGTAATTGCCTAGTCCAATGGATTGTGTTGACTTTGAGTTTCCATTGGATTGATAGGCCTGGTAGCGTCTTTTGCTTTTGTTTGGCCATGTTGTGTGCGCAGTCACTAGGATTATGTGAATTTATGTAGAGTAAGTTTTGCACTTCTCTGAGTTGGTGTAGTGGTAGGCTCTTTACTTGGGCTGTGAGAGGTTGTGGGTTTGACTCTGAAGCAAGGCCCATTGATTTTGTATGGCTCTATGTAATTGCCTAGTCCAATGGAATGCGTTGCCTATGAGTTTCCATTGGATTGATAGGCCATGTACCGTCTTTTGCTTTCGTTTGGCCATGTTGTGTGCGCAGTCACTAGGATTATGTGAATTTATGTAGAGTAAGTTTTGCACTTCTCTGTGTTGGTGTAGTGGTAGGCTCTTTACTTGGGCTGTGAGAGGTTGTGGGTTTGACTCTGAAGCAAGGCCCATGGATTTTGTATGGCTCTATGTAATTGCCTGGTCCAATGCATTGTGTTGCCTATGAGTTTCCATTGGATTGATAGGCCAGGTACCGGCTTTTGCTTTCGTTTGGCCATGTTGTGTGCGCAGTCACTAGGATAATGTGAGTTAATGTAGAATCAGTTTCACACTTCTCTGTGTTGGTGTAGTGGTAGGCTCTGTGCTTTGGCTGCGAGAGGTTGTGGGTTCGACGCTGAGGCAAGGCCCATGGACTTTGTATGGCTGCATGTAATTGCCTAGTCCAATGGATTGTGTTGCCTTTGAGTTTCCATTGGAATGATAGGCCTGGTACCGACTTTTGCTTTTGTTTGGCAATGTTGTGTGCGCAGTCACTAGGATTATGTGAATTTATGTAGAGTAAGTTTTGCACTTCTCTGTGTTGGTGTAGTGGTAGGTTCTTTACTTGGGCTGTGAGAGGTTGTGGGTTTGACTCTGAAGCAAGGCCCATGGATTTTGTATGGCTCTATGTAATTGCCTAGTCCAATGGAATGCGTTGCCTATGAGTTTCCATTGGATTGATAGGCCAGGTACCGTCTTTTGCTTTCGTTTGGCCATGTTGTGTGCGCAGTCACTAGGATAATGTGAGTTAATGTAGAATCAGTTTCACACTTCTCTGTGTTGGTGTAGTGGTAGGCTCTTTGCTTGGGCTGCGAGAGGTTGTGGGTTCGACGCTGAGGCAAGGCCCATGGACTTTGTATGGCTGCATGTAATTGCCTAGTCCAATGGATTGTGTTGCCTTTGAGTTTCCATTGGATTGGTAGGCCTGGTACCGTCTTTTGCTTTTGTTTGGCCATGTTGTGTGCGCAGTCACTAGGATTATGTGATTTTATGTAGAGTAAGTTTTGCACTTCTCTGTGTTGGTGTAGTGGTAGGCTCTTTACTTGGGCTGTGAGAGGTTGTGGGTTCGACGCTGAAGCAAGGCCCATGGATTTTGTATGGCTCTATGTAATTGCCTAGTCCAATGGAATGCATTGCCTATGAGTTTCCATTGGATTGATAGGCCAGGTACTGTCTTTTGCTTTCGTTTGGCCATGTTGTGTGCGCAGTCACTAGGATAATGTGAGTTAATGTAGACTCAGATTCACACTTCTCTGTGTTGGTGTAGTGGTAGGCTCTTTACTTGGGCTGTGAGAGGTTGTGGGTTCGACGCTGAAGCAAGGCCCATGGATTTTGTATGGCTCTATGTAATTGCCTAGTCCAATGGAATGCGTTGCCTATGAGTTTCCATGGAATTGATAGGCCAGGTACCGTCTTTTGCTTTTGTTTGGCCATGTTGTGTGCGCAGTCACTAGGATTATGTGAATTTATGTAGAGTAAGTTTTGCACTTCTCTTTGTTGGTGTAGTGGTAGGCTCTTTACTTGGGCTGTGAGAGGTTGTGGGTTTGACTCTGAAGCAAGGCCCATGGATTTTGTATGGCTCTATGTAATTGCCTAGTCCAATGGAATGCGTTGCCTATGAGTTTCCATTGGATTGATAGGCCAGGTACCGTCTTTTGCTTTCGTTTGGCCATGTTGTGTGCGCAGTCACTAGGATTATGTGAATTTATGTAGAGTAAGTTTTGCACTTCTCTGTGTTGGTGTAGTGGTAGGCTCTTTACTTGGGCTGTGAGAGGTTGTGGGTTTGACTCTGAAGCAAGGCCCATGGATTTTGTATGGCTGCATGTAATTGCCTAGTCCAATGGATTGTGTTGCCTTTGAGTTTCCATTGGATTGATAGGCCTGGTACTGTCTTTTGCTTTTGTTTGGCCATGTTGTGTGCGCAGTCACTAGGATTATGTGAATTTATGTAGAGTAAGTTTTGCACTTCTCTGTGTTGGTGTAGTGGTGGGCTCTTTACTTGGGCTGTGAGAGGTTGTGGGTTTGACACTGAAGCAACGCCTATGGATTTTGTATGGCTCTATGTAATTGCCTAGTCCAATGGAATGCGTTGCCTATGAGTTTCCATTGGATTGATAGGCCAGGTACCGTCTTTTGCTTTCGTTTGGCCATGTTGTGTGCGCAGTCACTAGGATTATGTGAATTCATGTAGAATAAGTTTTGCACTTCTCTGTGTTGGTGTAGTGGTAGGCTCTTTACTTGGGCTGTGAGAGGTTGTGGGTTTGACTCTGAAGCAAGGCCCATGGATTTTGTATGGCTCTATGTAATTGCCTAGTCCAATGGAATGCGTTGCCTATGAGTTTCCATTGGATTGATAGGCCAGGTACCGTCTTTTGCTTTCGTTTGGCCATGTTGTGTGCGCAGTCACTAGGATAATGTGAGTTAAAGTAGAATCAGTTTCACACTTCTCTGTGTTTGTGTAGTGGTAGGCTCTTTGCTTGGGCTGCGAGAGGTTGTGGGTTCGACGCTGAGGCAAGGCCCATGGACTTTGTATGGCTGCATGTAATTGCCTAGTCCAATGGATTGTGTTTCCTTTGAGTTTCCATTGGATTGATAGGCCAGGTACCGTCTTTTGCTTTCGTTTGGCCATGTTGTGTGCGCAGTCACTAGGATTATGTGAATTCATGTAGAATAAGTTTTGCACTTCTCTGTGTTGGTGTAGTGGTAGGCTCTTTACTTGGGCTGTGAGAGGTTGAGGGTTTGACTCTGAAGCAAGGCCCATGGATTTTGTATGGCTCTATGTAATTGCCTAGTCCAATGGAATGCGTTGCCTATGAGTTTCCATTGGATTGATAGGCCAGGTACCGTCTTTTGCTTTCGTTTGGCCATGTTGTGTGCGCAGTCACTAGGATAATGTGAGTTAATGTAGAATCAGTTTCACACTTCTCTGTGTTTGTGTAGTGGTAGGCTCTTTGCTTGGGCTGCGAGAGGTTGTGGGTTCGACGCTGAGGCAAGGCCCATGGACTTTTTATGGCTGCATGTAATTGCCTAGTCCAATGAATTGTGTTTCCTTTGAGTTTCCATTGGATTGATAGGCCTGGTACCGTCTTTTGCTTTTGTTTGGCCATGTTGTGTGCGCAGTCACTAGGATTATGTGAATTTATGTAGAGTAAGTTTTGCACTTCTCTGTGTTGGTGTAGTGGTAGGCTCTTTACTTGGGCTGTGAGAAGCTGTGGGTTTGACTCTGAAGCAAAGCTCATGGATTTTGTATGGCTCTATGTAATTGCCTAGTCCAATGGAATGCGTTGCCTATGAGTTTCCATTGGATTGATAGGCCAGGTACCGTCTTTTGCTTTCGTTTGGCCATGTTGTGTGCGCAGTCACTAGGATTATGTGAATTTATGTAGAGTAAGTATAGCACTTCTCTGTGTTGGTGTAGTGGTAGGCTCTTTACTTGGGCTGTGAGAGATTGTGGGTTTGACTCTGAGGAAAGGCCCATGGATTTTGTATGGCTCTATGTAATTGCCTAGTCCAATGGAATGCGTTGCCTATGAGTTTCCATTGGATTGATAGGCCAGGTACCGTCTTTTGCTTTCGTTTGGCCATGTTGTGTGCGCAGTCACTAGGATAATGTGAGTTAATGTAGAATCAGTTCCACACTTCTCTGTGTTGGTGTAGTGGTAGGCTCTTTGCTTGGGCTGCGAGAGGTTGTGGGTTCGACGCTGAGGCAAGGCCCATGGACTTTGTATGGCTGCATGTAATTGCCTAGTCCAATGGATTGTGTTGCCTTTGAGTTTCCATTGGATTGATAGGCCTGGTACCGTCTTTTGCTTTTGTTTGGCCATGTTGTGTGCGCAGTCACTAGGATTATGTGAATTTATGTAGAGTAAGTTTTGCACTTCTCTGTGTTGGTGTAGTGGTAGGCTCTTTACTTGGGCTGTGAGAGGTTGTGGGTTCGACGCTGAAGCAAGGCCCACGGATTTTGTATGGCTCTATGTAATTGCCTAGTCCAATGGAATGCGTTGCCTATGAGTTTCCATTGGATTGATAGGCCAGGTACCGTCTTTTGCTTTCGTTTGGCCATGTTGTGTGCGCAGTCACTAGGATAATGTGAGTTAATGTAGAATCAGTTGCACACTTCTCTGTGTTGGTGTAGTGGTAGGCTCTTTGCTTGGGCTGCGAGAGGTTGTGGGTTCGACGCTGAGACAAGGCCCATGGACTTTGTATGGCTGCATGTAATTGCCTAGTCCAATGGATTGTGTTGCCTTTGAGTTTCCATTGGATTGATAGGCCTGGTACCGTCTTTTCCTTTTGTTTGGCCATGTTGTGTGCGCAGTCACTAGGATTATGTGAATTTATGTAGAGTAAGTTTTGCACTTCTCTGTGTTGGTGTAGTGGTAGGCTCTTTACTTGGGCTGTGAGAGGTTGTGGGTTTGACTCTGAAGCAAGGCCCATGGGTTTTGTATGGCTCTATGTAATTGCCTAGTCCAATGGAATGCGTTGCCTATGAGTTTCCATTGGATTGATAGGCCAGGTACCGTCTTTTGCTTTCGTTTGGCCATGTTGTGTGCGCAGTCACTAGGATTATGTGAATTTATGTAGAGTAAGTTTTGCACTTCTCTGTGTTGGTGTAGTGGTAGGCTCTTTACTTGGGCTGTGAGAGGTTGTGGGTTTGACTCTGAAGCAAGGCCCATGGATTTTGTATGGCTCTATGTAATTGCCTAGTCCAATGGAATGCGTTGCCTATGAGTTTCCATTGGATTGATAGGCCAGGTACCGTCTTTTGCTTTCTTTTGGCCATGTTGTGTGCGCAGTCACTAGGATAATGTGAGTTAATGTAGAGTCGGTTTCACACTTCTCTGTGTTGGTGTAGTGGTAGGCTCTTTGCTTGGGCTGCGTGAGGTTGTGGGTTCGACGCTGAGGCAAGGCCCATGGACTTTGTATGGCTGCATGTAATTGCCTAGTCCAATGGATTGTGTTGCCTTTGAGTTTCCATTGGATTGATAGGCCTGGTACCGTCTTTTGCTTTTGTTTGGCCATGTTGTGTGCGCAGTCACTAGGATTATGTGAATTTATGTAGAGTAATTTTTGCTCTTCTCTGTGTTGGTGTAGTGGTAGGCTCTTTACTTGGGCTGCGAGAGGTTGTGGGTTCGACGCTGAGGCAAGGCCCATGGACTTTGTATGGCTGCATGTAATGACCTAGTCCAATAGACTGTGTTTCCTGTGAGTTTCAATTGGTTTGATAGGCCAGGTATTGTCTTTTGCTTTTGTTTGGCCATGTTGTATGCGCAGTCACTAGGATTATGGGAATTAATGAAGAGGCTGTTTCCCACTTCTCTGTGTTGGTGTAGTGGTAGGCTCTTTGCTTGGGCTGCGAGAGGTTGTGGGTTCAACGCTGAGGCAAGGCCCATGGACTTTGTATGGCTGCATGTAATTGCCTAGTCCAATGGATTGTGTTGCCTTTGAGTTTCCATTGGATTGATAGGCCTGGTACCGACTTTTGCTTTTGTTTGGCAATGTTGTGTGCGCAGTCACTAGGATTATGTGAATTTATGTAGAGTAAGTTTTGCACTTCTCTGTGTTGGTGTAGTGGTAGGCTCTTTACTTGGGCTGTGAGAGGTTGTGGGTTTGACTCTGAAGCAAGGCCCATGGATTTTGTATGGCTCTATGTAATTGCCTAGTCCAATGGAATGCGTTGCCTATGAGTTTCCATTGGATTGATAGGCCAGGTACCGTCTTTTGCTTTCGTTTGGCCATGTTGTGTGCGCAGTCACTAGGATAATGTGAGTTAATGTAGAAGCAGTTTCACACTTCTCTGTGTTGGTGTAGTGGTAGACTCTTTGCTTGGGCTGCGAGAGTTTGTGGGTTCGACGCTGAGGCAAGGCCCATGGACTTTGTATGGCTGCATGTAATTGCCTAGTCCAATGGATTGTGTTGCCTTTGAGTTTCCATTGGATTGATAGGCCTGGTACCGTCTTTTGCTTTTGTTTGGCCATGTTGTGTGCGCAGTCACTAGGATTATGTGAATTTATGTAGAGTAAGTTTTGCACTTCTCTGTGTTGGTGTAGTGGTAGGCTCTTTACTTGGGCTGTGAGAGGTTGTGGGTTCGACGCTGAAGCAAGGCCCATGGATTTTGTATGGCTCTATGTAATTGCCTAGTCCAATGGAATGCGTTGTCTATGAGTTTCCATTGGATTGATAGGCCAGGTACCGTCTTTTGCTTTCGTTTCTCCATGTTGTGTGCGCAGTCACTAGGATTATGTGAATTTATGTAGAGTAAGTTTTGCACTTCTCTGTGTTGGTGTAGTGGTAGGCTCTTTACTTGAGCTGTGAGAGGTTGTGGGTTTGACTCTGAAGCAAGGCCCATGGATTTTGTATGGCTCTATGTAATTGCCTAGTCCAATGGAATGCGTTGCCTATGAGTTTCCATTGGATTGATAGGCCAGGTACCGACTTTTGCTTTCGTTTGGCCATGTTGTGTGCGCAGTCACTAGGATAATTTGAGTTAAATTAGAATCAGTTTCACACTTCTCTGTGTTGGTGTAGTGGTAGGCTCTTTGCTTGGGCTGCGAGAGGTTGTGGGTTCGATGCTGAGGCAAGGCCCATGGACTTTGTATGGCTGCATGTAATTGCCTAGTCCAATGGATTGTGTTGCCTTTGAGTTTCCATTGGATTGATAGGACTGGTACCGTCTTTTGCTTTTGTTTGGCCATGTTGTGTGCGCAGTCACTAGGATTATGTGAATTTATGTAGAGTAAGTTTTGCACTTCTCTGTATTGGTGTAGTGGTAGGCTCTTTACTTGGGCTGTGAGAGGTTGTGGGTTTGACTCTGAAGCAAGGCCCATGGATTTTGTATGGGTCTATGTAATTGCCTAGTCCAATGGAATGCGTTGCCTATGAGTTTCTATTGGATTGATAGGCCAGGTACCGTCTTTTGCTTTCGTTTGGCCATGTTGTGTGCGCAGTCACTAGGATTATGTGAATTTATGTAGAGTAAGCTTTGCACTTCTCTGTGTTGGTGTAGTGGTAGGCTCTTTACTTGGGCTGTGAGAGGTTGTGGGTTTGACTCTGAAGCAAGGCCCATGGATTTTGTATGGCTCTATGTAATTGCCTAGTCCTATGAAATGCGTTGCCTATGAGTTTCCATTGGATTGATAGGCTAGGTACCGTCTTTTGCTTTCGTTTGGCCATGTTGTGTGCGCAGTCACTAGGATAATGTGAATTTATGTAGAGCAAGTTTTGCACTTCTCTGTGTTGGTGTAGTGGTAGGCTCTTTACTTGGGCTGTGAGAGGTTGTGGGTTTGACTCTGAAGCAAGGCCCATGGATTTTGTATGGCTCTATGTAATTGCCTAGTCCAATGGAATGCGTTGCCTATGAGTTTCCATTGGATTGATAGGCCAGGTACCGTCTTTTGCTTTCGTTTGGCCATGTTGTGTGCGCAGTCACTAGGATAATGTGAGTTAATGTAGAATCAGTTTCACACTTCTCTGTGTTGGTGTAGTGGTAGGCTCTTTGCTTGGGCTGCGAGAGGTTGTGGGTTCGACGCTGAGGCAAGGCCCATGGACTTTGTATGGCTGCATGTAATTGCCTAGTCCAATGGATTGTGTTGCCTTTGAGTTTCCATTGGATTGATAGGCCTGGTACCGTCTTTTGCTTTTGTTTGGCCATGTTGTGTGCGCAGTCACTAGGATTATGTGAATTTATGTAGAGTAAGTTTTTCACTTCTCTGTGTTGGTCTAGTGGTAGGCTCTTTACTTGGGCTGTGAGAGGTTGTGGGTTTGACTCTGAAGCAAGGCCCATGGATTTTGTATGGCTCTATGTAATTGCCTAGTCCAATGGCATGCGTTGCCTATGAGTTTCCATTGGATTGATAGGCCAGGTACCGTCTTTTGCTTTCGTTTGGCCATGTTGTGTGCGCAGTCACTAGGAAAATGTGAGTTAATGTAGAATCAGCTTCCCACTTCTCTGTGTTGGTGTAGTGGTAGGCTCTTTGCTTGGGCTGCGAGAGGTTGTGGGTTCAACGCTGCGGCAAGGCCCATGGACTTTGTATGGCTGCATGTAATTGCCTAGTCCAATGGATTGTGATGACTTTGAGTTTCCATTGGATTGATAGGCCTGGTAGCGTCTTTTGCTTTTGTTTGGCCATGTTGTGTGCACAGTCACTAGGATTATGTGAATTTATGTAGAGTAAGTTTTGCACTTCTCTGAGTTGGTGTAGTGGTAGGCTCTTTACTTGGGCTGTGAGAGGTTGTGGGTTTGACTCTGAAGCAAGGCCCATTGATTTTGTATGGCTCTATGTAATTGCCTAGTCCAATGGAATGCGTTGCCTATGAGTTTCCATTGGATTGATAGGCCATGTACCGTCTTTTGCTTTCGTTTGGCCATGTTGTGTGCGCAGTCACTAGGATTATGTGAATTTATGTAGAGTAAGTTTTGCACTTCTCTGTGTTGGTGTAGTGGTAGGCTCTTTACTTGGGCTGTGAGAGGTTGTGGGTTTGACTCTGAAGCAAGGCCCATGGATTTTGTATGGCTCTATGTAATTGCCTGGTCCAATGCATTGTGTTGCCTATGAGTTTCGATTGGATTGATAGGCCAGGTACCGGCTTTTGCTTTCGTTTGGCCATGTTGTGTGCGCAGTCACTAGGATAATGTGAGTTAATGTAGAATCAGTTTCACACTTCTCTGTGTTGGTGTAGTGGTAGGCTCTGTGCTTTGGCTGCGAGAGGTTGTGGGTTCGACGCTGAGGCAAGGCCCATGGACTTTGTATGGCTGCATGTAATTGCCTAGTCCAATGGATTGTGTTGCCTTTGAGTTTCCATTGGAATGATAGGCCTGGTACCGACTTTTGCTTTTGTTTGGCAATGTTGTGTGCGCAGTCACTAGGATTATGTGAATTTATGTAGAGTAAGTTTTGCACTTCTCTGTGTTGGTGTAGTGGTAGGCTCTTTACTTGGGCTGTGAGAGGTTGTGGGTTTGACTCTGAAGCAAGGCCCATGGATTTTGTATGGCTCTATGTAATTGCCTAGTCCAAAGGAATGCGTTGCCTATGAGTTTCCATTGGATTGATAGGCCAGGTACCGTCTTTTGCTTTCGTTTGGCCATGTTGTGTGCGCAGTCACTAGGATAATGTGAGTTAATGTAGAATCAGTTTCACACTTCTCTGTGTTGGTGTAGTGGTAGGCTCTTTGCTTGGGCTGCGAGAGGTTGTGGGTTCGACGCTGAGGCAAGGCCCATGGACTTTGTATGGCTGCATGTAATTGCCTAGTCCAATGGATTGTGTTGCCTTTGAGTTTCCATTGGATTGATAGGCCTGGTACCGTCTTTTGCTTTTGTTTGGCCATGTTGTGTGCGCAGTCACTAGGATTATGTGAATTTATGTAGAGTAAGTTTTGCACTTCTCTGTGTTGGTGTAGTGGTAGGCTCTTTACTTGGGCTGTGAGAGGTTGTGGGTTCGACGCTGAAGCAAGGCCCATGGATTTTGTATGGCTCTATGTAATTGCCTAGTCCAATGGAATGCGTTGTCTATGAGTTTCCATTGGATTGATAGGCCAGGTACCGTCTTTTGCTTTCGTTTCTCCATGTTGTGTGCGCAGTCACTAGGATTATGTGAATTTATGTAGAGTAAGTTTTGCACTTCTCTGTGTTGGTGTAGTGGTAGGCTCTTTACTTGAGCTGTGAGAGGTTGTGGGTTTGACTCTGAAGCAAGGCCCATGGATTTTGTATGGCTCTATGTAATTGCCTAGTCCAATGGAATGCGTTGCCTATGAGTTTCCATTGGATTGATAGGCCAGGTACCGTCTTTTGCTTTCGTTTGGCCATGTTGTGTGCGCAGTCACTAGGATAATTTGAGTTAAATTAGAATCAGTTTCACACTTCTCTGTGTTGGTGTAGTGGTAGGCTCTTTGCTTGGGCTGCGAGAGGTTGTGGGTTCGATGCTGAGGCAAGGCCCATGGACTTTGTATGGCTGCATGTAATTGCCTAGTCCAATGGATTGTGTTGCCTTTGAGTTTCCATTGGATTGATAGGACTGGTACCGTCTTTTGCTTTTGTTTGGCCATGTTGTGTGCGCAGTCACTAGGATTATGTGAATTTATGTAGAGTAAGTTTTGCACTTCTCTGTATTGGTGTAGTGGTAGGCTCTTTACTTGGGCTGTGAGAGGTTGTGGGTTTGACTCTGAAGCAAGGCCCATGGATTTTGTATGGGTCTATGTAATTGCCTAGTCCAATGGAATGCGTTGCCTATGAGTTTCTATTGGATTGATAGGCCAGGTACCGTCTTTTGCTTTCGTTTGGCCATGTTGTGTGCGCAGTCACTAGGATTATGTGAATTTATGTAGAGTAAGCTTTGCACTTCTCTGTGTTGGTGTAGTGGTAGGCTCTTTACTTGGGCTGTGAGAGGTTGTGGGTTTGACTCTGAAGCAAGGCCCATGGATTTTGTATGGCTCTATGTAATTGCCTAGTCCTATGAAATGCGTTGCCTATGAGTTTCCATTGGATTGATAGGCTAGGTACCGTCTTTTGCTTTCGTTTGGCCATGTTGTGTGCGCAGTCACTAGGATAATGTGAATTTATGTAGAGCAAGTTTTGCACTTCTCTGTGTTGGTGTAGTGGTAGGCTCTTTACTTGGGCTGTGAGAGGTTGTGGGTTTGACTCTGAAGCAAGGCCCATGGATTTTGTATGGCTCTATGTAATTGCCTAGTCCAATGGAATGCGTTGCCTATGAGTTTCCATTGGATTGATAGGCCAGGTACCGTCTTTTGCTTTCGTTTGGCCATGTTGTGTGCGCAGTCACTAGGATAATGTGAGTTAATGTAGAATCAGTTTCACACTTCTCTGTGTTGGTGTAGTGGTAGGCTCTTTGCTTGGGCTGCGAGAGGTTGTGGGTTCGACGCTGAGGCAAGGCCCATGGACTTTGTATGGCTGCATGTAATTGCCTAGTCCAATGGATTGTGTTGCCTTTGAGTTTCCATTGGATTGATAGGCCTGGTACCGTCTTTTGCTTTTGTTTGGCCATGTTGTGTGCGCAGTCACTAGGATTATGTGAATTTATGTAGAGTAAGTTTTTCACTTCTCTGTGTTGGTCTAGTGGTAGGCTCTTTACTTGGGCTGTGAGAGGTTGTGGGTTTGACTCTGAAGCAAGGCCCATGGATTTTGTATGGCTCTATGTAATTGCCTAGTCCAATGGCATGCGTTGCCTATGAGTTTCCATTGGATTGATAGGCCAGGTACCGTCTTTTGCTTTCGTTTGGCCATGTTGTGTGCGCAGTCACTAGGAAAATGTGAGTTAATGTAGAATCAGCTTCCCACTTCTCTGTGTTGGTGTAGTGGTAGGCTCTTTGCTTGGGCTGCGAGAGGTTGTGGGTTCAACGCTGCGGCAAGGCCCATGGACTTTGTATGGCTGCATGTAATTGCCTAGTCCAATGGATTGTGATGACTTTGAGTTTCCATTGGATTGATAGGCCTGGTAGCGTCTTTTGCTTTTGTTTGGCCATGTTGTGTGCACAGTCACTAGGATTATGTGAATTTATGTAGAGTAAGTTTTGCACTTCTCTGAGTTGGTGTAGTGGTAGGCTCTTTACTTGGGCTGTGAGAGGTTGTGGGTTTGACTCTGAAGCAAGGCCCATTGATTTTGTATGGCTCTATGTAATTGCCTAGTCCAATGGAATGCGTTGCCTATGAGTTTCCATTGGATTGATAGGCCATGTACCGTCTTTTGCTTTCGTTTGGCCATGTTGTGTGCGCAGTCACTAGGATTATGTGAATTTATGTAGAGTAAGTTTTGCACTTCTCTGTGTTGGTGTAGTGGTAGGCTCTTTACTTGGGCTGTGAGAGGTTGTGGGTTTGACTCTGAAGCAAGGCCCATGGATTTTGTATGGCTCTATGTAATTGCCTGGTCCAATGCATTGTGTTGCCTATGAGTTTCGATTGGATTGATAGGCCAGGTACCGGCTTTTGCTTTCGTTTGGCCATGTTGTGTGCGCAGTCACTAGGATAATGTGAGTTAATGTAGAATCAGTTTCACACTTCTCTGTGTTGGTGTAGTGGTAGGCTCTGTGCTTTGGCTGCGAGAGGTTGTGGGTTCGACGCTGAGGCAAGGCCCATGGACTTTGTATGGCTGCATGTAATTGCCTAGTCCAATGGATTGTGTTGCCTTTGAGTTTCCATTGGAATGATAGGCCTGGTACCGACTTTTGCTTTTGTTTGGCAATGTTGTGTGCGCAGTCACTAGGATTATGTGAATTTATGTAGAGTAAGTTTTGCACTTCTCTGTGTTGGTGTAGTGGTAGGCTCTTTACTTGGGCTGTGAGAGGTTGTGGGTTTGACTCTGAAGCAAGGCCCATGGATTTTGTATGGCTCTATGTAATTGCCTAGTCCAAAGGAATGCGTTGCCTATGAGTTTCCATTGGATTGATAGGCCAGGTACCGTCTTTTGCTTTCGTTTGGCCATGTTGTGTGCGCAGTCACTAGGATAATGTGAGTTAATGTAGAATCAGTTTCACACTTCTCTGTGTTGGTGTAGTGGTAGGCTCTTTGCTTGGGCTGCGAGAGGTTGTGGGTTCGACGCTGAGGCAAGGCCCATGGACTTTGTATGGCTGCATGTAATTGCCTAGTCCAATGGATTGTGTTGCCTTTGAGTTTCCATTGGATTGGTAGGTCTGGTACCGTCTTTTGCTTTTGTTTGGCCATGTTGTGTGCGCAGTCACTAGGATTATGTGATTTTATGTAGAGTAAGTTTTGCACTTCTCTGTGTTGGTGTAGTGGTAGGCTCTTTACTTGGGCTGTGAGAGGTTGTGGGTTCGACGCTGAAGCAAGGCCCATGGATTTTGTATGGCTCTATGTAATTGCCTAGTCCAATGGAATGCGTTGCCTATGAGTTTCCATTGGATTGATAGGCCAGGTACTGTCTTTTGCTTTCGTTTGGCCATGTTGTGTGCGCAGTCACTAGGATAATGTGAGTTAATGTAGACTCAGATTCACACTTCTCTGTGTTGGTGTAGTGGTAGGCTCTTTGCTTGGGCTGCGAGAGGTTGTGGGTTCGACGCTGAGGCAAGGCCCATGGACTTTGTATGGCTGCATGTAATTGCCTAGTCCAATGGATTGTTTTTTATCTTTGAGTTTCCATTGGATTGATAGGCCTGGTACCGTCTTTTGCTTTTGTTTGGCCATGTTGTGTGCGCAGTCACTAGGATTATGTGAATTTATGTAGAGTAAGTTTTGCACTTCTCTGTGTTGGTGTAGTGGTAGGCTCTTTACTTGGGCTGTGAGAGGTTGTGGGTTTGACTCTGAAGCAAGGCCCATGGATTTTGTATGGCTCTATGTAATTGCCTAGTCCAATGGAATGCGTTGCCTATGAGTTTCCATTGGATTGATAGGCCAGGTACCGTCTTTTGCTTTCGTTTGTACATGTTGTGTGCGCAGTCACTAGGATTATGTGAATTTATGTAGAGTAAGTTTTGCACTTCTCTGTGTTGGTGTAGTGGTAGGCTCTTTACTTGGGCTGTGAGAGGTTGTGGGTTTGACTCTGAAGCAAGGCCCATGGATTTTGTATGGCTCTATGTAATTGCCTAGTCCAATGGAATGCGTTGCCTATGAGTTTCCATTGGATTGATAGGCCAGGTACCGTCTTTTGCTTTCGTTTGGCCATGTTGAGTGCGCAGTCACTAGGATAATGTGAGTTAATGTAGAATCAGTTTCACACTTCTCTGTGTTGGTGTAGTGGTAGGCTCTTTGCTTGGGCTGCGAGAGGTTGTGGGTTCGACGCTGAGGCATGTCCCATGGACTTTGTATGGCTGCATGTAATTGCCTAGTCCAATGGATTGTGTTGCCTTTGAGTTTCCATTGGATTGATAGGTCTGGTACCGTCTTTTGCTTTTGTTTGGCCATGTTGTGTGCGCAGTCACTAGGATTATGTGAATTTATGTAGAGTAAGTTTTGCACTTCTCTGTATTGGTGTAGTGGTAGGCTCTTTACTTGGGCTGTGAGAGGTTGTGGGTTTGACTCTGAAGCAAGGCCCATGGATTTTGTATGGCTCTATGTAATTGCCTAGTCCAATGGAATGCGTTGCCTATGAGTTTCTATTGGATTGATAGGCCAGGTACCGTCTTTTGCTTTCGTTTGGCCATGTTGTGTGCGCAGTCACTAGGATTATGTGAATTTATGTAGAGTAAGTTTTGCACTTCTCTGTGTTGGTGTAGTGGTAGGCTCTTTACTTGGGCTGTGAGAGGTTGTGGGTTTGACTCTGAAGCAAGGCCCATGGATTTTGTATGGCTCTATGTAATTGCCTAGTCCAATAGCATGCGTTGCCTATGAGTTTCCATTGGATTGATAGGCCAGGTACCGTCTTTTGCTTTCGTTTGGCCATGTTGTGTGCGCAGTCACTAGGATAATGTGAGTTAATGTAGAATCAGTTTCACACTTCTCTGTGTTGGTGTAGTGGTAGGCTCTTTGCTTGGGCTGCGAGAGGTTGTGGGTTCGACGCTGAGGCAAGGCCCATGGACTTTGTATGGCTGCATGTAATTGCCTAGTCCAATGGATTGTGTTGCCTTTGAGTTTCCATTGGATTGATAGGCCTGGTACCGTCTTTTGCTTTTGTTTGGCCATGTTGTGTGCGCAGTCACTAGGATTATGTGAATTTATGTAGAGTAAGTTTTGCACTTCTCTGTGTTGGTGTAGTGGTAGGCTCTTTACTTGGGCTGTGAGAGGTTGTGGGTTCGACGCTGAAGCAAGGCCCATGGATTTTGTATGGCTCTATGTAATTCCCTAGTCCAATGGAATGCGTTGCCTATGAGTTTCAATTGGATTGATAGGCCAGGTACCGTCTTTTGCTTTCGTTTGGCCATGTTGTGTGCGCAGTCACTAGGATAATGTGAGTTAATGTAGAATCAGTTTCACACTTCTCTGTGTTGGTGTAGTGGTAGGCTCTTTGCTTGGGCTGCGAGAGGATGTGGGTTCGACGCTGAGGCAAGGCCCATGGACTTTGTATGGCTGCATGTAATTGCCTAGTCCAATGGATTGTGTTGCCTTTGAGTTTCCATTGGATTGATAGGCCTGGTACCGTCTTTTGCTTTTGTTTGGCCATGTTGTGTGCGCAGTCACTAGGATTATGTGAATTTATGTAGAGTAAGTTTTGCACTTCTCTGTGTTGGTGTAGTGGTAGGCTCTTTACTTGGGCTGTGAGAGGTTGTGGGTTTGACTCTGAAGCAAGGCCCATGGATTTTGTATGGCTCTATGTAATTGCCTAGTCCAATGGAATGCGTTGCCTATGAGTTTCCATTGGATTGATAGGCCAGGTACCGTCTTTTGCTTTTGTTTGGCCATGTTGTGTGCGCAGTCACTAGGATTATGTGAATTTATGTAGAGTAAGTTTTGCACTTCTCTGCGTTGGTGTAGTGGTAGGCTCTTTACTTGGGCTGTGAGAGGTTGTGGGTTTCACTCTGAAGCAAGGCCCATGGATTTTGTATGGCTCTATGTAATTGCCTAGTCCAATGGCATGCGTTGCCTATGAGTTTCCATTGGATTGATAGGCCAGGTACCGTCTTTTGCTTTCGTTTGGCCATGTTGTGTGCGCAGTCACTAGGATAATGTGAGTTAATGTAGAATCAATTTCACACTTCTCTGTGTTGGTGTAGTGGTAGGCTCTTTGTTTTGGCTGCGAGAGGTTGTGGGTTCGACGCTGAGGCAAGGCCCATGGACTTTGTATGGCTGCATGTAATTGCCTAGTCCAATGGATTGTGTTGCCTTTGAGTTTCCATTGGATTGATAGGCCTGGTACCGTCTTTTGCTTTTGTTTGGCCATGTTGTGTGCGCAGTCACTAGGATTATGTGAATTTATGTAGAGTAAGTTTTGCACTTCTCTGTGTTGGTGTAGTGGTAGGCTCTTTACTTGGGCTGTGAGAGGTCGTGGGTTCGACGCTGAAGCAAGGCCCATGGATTTTGTATGGCTCTATGTAATTCCCTAGTCCAATGGAATGCGTTGCCTATGAGTTTCAATTGGATTGATAGGCCAGGTACCGTCTTTTGCTTTCGTTTGGCCATGTTGTGTGCGCAGTCACTAGGATAATGTGAGTTAATGTAGAATCAGTTTCACACTTCTCTGTGTTGGTGTAGTGGTAGGCTCTTTGCTTAGGCTGCGAGAGGTTGTGGGTTCGACGCTGAGGCAAGGCCCATGGACTTTGTATGGCTGCATGTAATTGCCTAGTCCAATGGATTGTGTTGCCTTTGAGTTTCCATTGGATTGATAGGCCTGGTACCGTCTTTTGCTTTTGTTTGGCCATGTTGTGTGCGCAGTCACTAGGATTATGTGAATTTATGTAGAGTAAGTTTTGCACTACTCTGTGTTGGTGTAGTGGTAGGCTCTTTACTTGGGCTGTGAGAGGTTGTGGGTTTGACTCTGAAGCAAGGCCCATGGATTTTGTATGGCTCTATGTAATTGCCTAGTCCAATGGAATGCGTTGCCTATGAGTTTCCATTGGATTGATAGGCCAGGTACCGTCTTTTGCTTTTGTTTGGCCATGTTGTGTGCGCAGTCACTAGGATTATGTGAATTTATGTAGAGTAAGTTTTGCACTTCTCTGCGTTGGTGTAGTGGTAGGCTCTTTACTTGGGCTGTGAGAGGTTGTGGGTTTCACTCTGAAGCAAGGCCCATGGATTTTGTATGGCTCTATGTAATTGCCTAGTCCAATGGAATGCGTTGCCTATGAGTTTCCATTGAATTGATAGGCCAGGTACCGTCTTTTGTTTTCGTTTGGCCATGTTGTGTGCGCAGTCACTAGGATAATGTGAATTTATGTAGAGTAAGTTTTGCACTTCTCTGTGTTGGTGTAGTGGTAGGCTCTTTACTTGGGCTGTGAGAGGATGTGGGTTTGACTCTGAAGCAAGGCCCATGGATTTTGTATGGCTCTATGTAATTGCCTAGTCCAATGGAATGCGTTGCCTATGAGTTTCCATTGGATTGATAGGCCAGGTACCGTCTTTTGCTTTCGTTTGGCCATGTTGTGTGCGCAGTCACTAGGATTATGTGAGTTAATGTAGAATCAGTTTCACACTTCTCTGTGTTGGTGTAGTGGTAGGCTCTTTGCTTGGGCTGCGAGAGGTTGTGGGTTCGACGCTGAGGCAAGGCCCATGGACTTTGTATGGCTGCATGTAATTGCCTAGTCCAATGGATTGTGTTGCCTTTGAGTTTCCATTGGATTGATAGGCCTGGTACCGTCTTTTGCTTTTGTTTGGCCATGTTGTGTGCGCAGTCACTAGGATTATGTGAATTTATGTAGAGTAAGTTTTGCACTTCTCTGTGTTGGTGTAGTGGTAGGCTCTTTACTTGGGCTGTGAGAGGTTGTGGGTTCAACGCTGAAGCAAGGCCCATGGATTTTGTATGGCTCTATGTAATTCCCTAGTCCAATGGAATGCGTTGCCTATGAGTTTCCATTGGATTGATAGGCCAGGTACCGTCTTTTGCTTTCGTTTGGCCATGTTGTGTGCGCAGTCACTAGGATAATGTGAGTTAATGTAGAATCAGTTTCACACTTCTCTGTGTCTGGTGACTCTGAAGCAAGGCCCATGGATTTTGTATGGCTCTATGTAATTGCCTAGTCCAATGGAATGCGTTGCCTATGAGTTTCCATTGGATTGATAGGCCAGGTACCGTCTTTTGCTTTCGTTTGGCCATGTTGTGTGCGCAGTCACTAGGATTATGTGAGTTAATGTAGAATCAGTTTCACACTTCTCTGTGTTGGTGTAGTGGTAGGCTCTTTGCTTGGGCTGCGAGAGGTTGTGGGTTCGACGCTGAGGCAAGGCCCATGGACTTTGTATGGCTGCATGTACTTGCCTAGTCCAATGGATTGTGTTGCCTTTGAGTTTCCATTGGATTGATAGGCCTGGTACCGTCTTTTGCTTTTGTTTGGCCATGTTGTGTGCGCAGTCACTAGGATTATGTGAATTTATGTAGAGTAAGTTTTGCACTTCTCTGTGTTGGTGTAGTGGTAGGCTCTTTACTTGGGCTGTGAGAGGTTGTGGGTTCAACGCTGAAGCAAGGCCCATGGATTTTGTATGGCTCTATGTAATTCCCTAGTCCAATGGAATGCGTTGCCTATGAGTTTCCATTGGATTGATAGGCCAGGTACCGTCTTTTGCTTTCGTTTGGCCATGTTGTGTGCGCAGTCACTAGGATAATGTGAGTTAATGTAGAATCAGTTTCACACTTCTCTGTGTTGGTGTAGTGGTAGGCTCTTTGCTTGGGCTGCGAGAGGTTGTGGGTTCGATGCTGAGGCAAGGCCCATGGACTTTGTATGGCTGCATGTAATTGCCTAGTCCAATGGATTGTGTTGCCTTTGAGTTTCCATTGGATTGATAGGCCTGGTACCGTCTTTTGCTTTTGTTTGGCCATGTTGTGTGCGCAGTCACTAGGATTATGTGAATTTATGTAGAGTAAGTTTTGCACTTCTCTGTGTTGGTGTAGTGGTAGGCTCTTTACTTGGGCTGTGAGAGGTTGTGGGTTTGACTCTGAAGCAAGGCCCATGGATTTTGTATGGCTCTATGTAATTGCTTAGTCCAATGGAATGCGTTGCCTATGAGTTTCCATTGGATTGATAGGCCAGGTACCGTCTTTTGCTTTTGTTTGGCCATGTTGTGTGCGCAGTCACTAGGATTATGTGAATTTATGTAGAGTAAGTTTTGCACTTCTCTGTGTTGGTGTAGTGGTAGGCTCTTTACTTGGGCTGTGAGAGGTTGTGGGTTTCACTCTGAAGCAAGGCCCATGGATTTTGTATGGCTCTATGTAATTGCCTAGTCCAATGGAATGCGTTGCCTATGAGTTTCCATTGAATTGATAGGCCAGGTACCGTCTTTTGTTTTCGTTTGGCCATGTTGTGTGCGCAGTCACTAGGATAATGTGAATTTATGTAGAGTAAGTTTTGCACTTCTCTGTGTTGGTGTAGTGGTAGGCTCTTTACTTGGGCTGTGAGAGGTTGTGGGTTTGACTCTGAAGCAAGGCCCATGGATTTTGTATGGCTCTATGTAATTGCCTAGTCCAATGGAATGCGTTGCCTATGAGTTTCCATTGGATTGATAGGCCAGGTACCGTCTTTTGCTTTCGTTTGGCCATGTTGTGTGCGCAGTCACTAGGATTATGTGAATTTATGTAGAGTAAGTTTTGCACTTCTCTGTGTTGGTGTAGTGGTAGGCTCTTTACTTGGGCTGTGAGAGGCTGTGGGTTTGACTCTGAAGCAAGGCCCATGGATTTTGTATGGCTGCATGTAATTGCCTAGTCCAATGGATTGTGTTGCCTTTGAGTTTCCATTGGATTGATAGGCCAGGTACCGTCTTTTGCTTTCGTTTGGCCATGTTGTGTGCGCAGTCACTAGGATTATGTGAATTTATGTAGAGTAAGTTTCGCACTTCTCTGTGTTGGTGTAGTGGTAGGCTCTTTACTTGGGCTGTGAGAGGTTGTGGGTTTGACTCTGAAGCAAGGCCCATGGATTTCGTATGGCTCTATGTAATTGCCTAGTCCAATGGAATGCGTTGCCTATGAGTTTCCATTGGATTGATAGGCCAGGTACCGTCTTTTGCTTTCGTTTGGCCATGTTGTGTGCGCAGTCACTAGGATAATGTGAGTTAATGTAGAATCAGTTTCACACTTCTCTGTGTTGGTGTAGTGGTAGGCTCTTTGCTTGGGCTGCGAGAGGTTGTGGGTTCGACGCTGAGGCAAGGCCCATGGACTTTGTATGGCTGCATGTAATTGCATAGTCCAATGGATTGTGTTGCCTTTGAGTTTCCATTGGATTGATAGGCCTGGTACCGTCTTTTGCTTTTGTTTGGCCATGTTGTGTGCGCAGTCACTAGGATTATGTGAATTTATGTAGAGTAACTTTTGCACTTCTCTGTGTTGGTGTAGTGGTAGGCTCTTTACTTGGGCTGTGAGAGGTTGTGGGTTCGACGCTGAAACAAGGCCCATGGATTTTGTATGGCTCTATGTAATTCCCTAGTCCAATGGAATGCGTTGCCTATGAGTTTCCATTGGATTGATAGGCCAGGTAACGTCTTTTGCTTTCGTTTGGCCATGTTGTGTGCGCAGTCACTAGGATAATGTGAGTTAATGTAGACTCAGTTTCACACTTCTCTGTGTTGGTGTAGTGGTAGGCTCTTTGCTTGGGCTGCGAGAGGTTGTGGGTTCGACGCTGAGGCAAGGCCCATGGACTTTGTATGGCTGCATGTAATTGCCTAGTCCAATGGATTGTGTTGCCTTTGAGTTTCCATTGGATTGATAGGCCTGGTACCGTCTTTTGCTTTTGTTTGGCCATGTTGTGTGCGCAGTCACTAGGATTATGTGAATTTATGTAGAGTAAGTTTTGCACTTCTCTGTGTTGGTGTAGTGGTAGGCTCTTTACTTGGGCTTTGAGAGGTCGTGGGTTCGACGCTGAAGCAAGGCCCATGGATTTTGTATGGCTCTATGTAATTCCCTAGTCCAATGGAATGCGTTGCCTATGAGTTTCAATTGGATTGATAGACCAGGTACCGTCTTTTGCTTTCGTTTGGCCATGTTGTGTGCGCAGTCACTAGGATAATGTGAGTTAATGTAGAATCAGTTTCACACTTCTCTGTGTTGGTGTAGTGGTAGGCTCTTTGCTTGGGCTGCGAGAGGTTGTGGGTTCGACGCTGAGGCAAGGCCCATGGACTTTGTATGGCTGCATGTAATTGCCTAGTCCAATGGATTGTGTTGCCTTTGAGTTTCCATTGGATTGATAGGCCTGGTACCGTCTTTTGCTTTTGTTTGGCCATGCTGTGTGCGCAGTCACTAGGATTATGTGAATTTATGTAGAGTAAGTTTTGCACTTCTCTGTGTTGGTGTAGTGGTAGGCTCTTTACTTGGGCTGTGAGAGGTTGTGGGTTTGACTCTGAAGCAAGGCCCATGGATTTTGTATGGCTCTATGTAATTGCCTAGTCCAATGGAATGCGTTGCCTATGAGTTTCCATTGGATTGATAGGCCAGGTACTGTCTTTTGCTTTTGTTTGGCCATGTTGTGTGCGCAGTCACTAGGATTATGTGAATTTATGTAGAGTAAGTTTTGCACTTCTCTGCGTTGGTGTAGTGGTAGGCTCTTTACTTGGGCTGTGAGAGGTTGTGGGTTTCACTCTGAAGCAAGGCCCATGGATTTTGTATGGCTCTATGTAATTGCCTAGTCCAATGGAATGCGTTGCCTATGAGTTTCCATTGAATTGATAGGCCAGGTACCGTCTTTTGTTTTCGTTTGGCCATGTTGTGTGCGCAGTCACTAGGATAATGTGAATTTATGTAGAGTAAGTTTTGCACTTCTCTGTGTTGGTGTAGTGGTAGGCTCTTTACTTGGGCTGTGAGAGGTTGTGGGTTTGACTCTGAAGCAAGGCCCATGGATTTTGTATGGCTCTATGTAATTGCCTAGTCCAATGGAATGCGTTGCCTATGAGTTTCCATTGGATTGATAGGCCAGGTACCGTCTTTTGCTTTCGTTTGGCCATGTTGTGTGCGCAGTCACTAGGATTATGTGAGTTAATGTAGAATCAGTTTCACACTTCTCTGTGTTGGTGTAGTGGTAGGCTCTTTGCTTGGGCTGCGAGAGGTTGTGGGTTCGACGCTGAGGCAAGGCCCATGGACTTTGTATGGCTGCATGTAATTGCCTAGTCCAATGGATTGTGTTGCCTTTGAGTTTCCATTGGATTGATAGGCCTGGTACCGTCTTTTGCTTTTGTTTGGCCATGTTGTGTGCGCAGTCACTAGGATTATGTGAATTTATGTAGAGTAAGTTTTGCACTTCTCTGTGTTGGTGTAGTGGTAGGCTCTTTACTTGGGCTGTGAGAGGTTGTGGGTTCAACGCTGAAGCAAGGCCCATGGATTTTGTATGGCTCTATGTAATTCCCTAGTCCAATGGAATGCGTTGCCTATGAGTTTCCATTGGATTGATAGGCCAGGTACCGTCTTTTGCTTTCGTTTGGCCATGTTGTGTGCGCAGTCACTAGGATAATGTGAGTTAATGTAGAATCAGTTTCACACTTCTCTGTGTTGGTGTAGTGGTAGGCTCTTTGCTTGGGCTGCGAGAGGTTGTGGGTTCGATGCTGAGGCAAGGCCCATGGACTTTGTATGGCTGCATGTAATTGCCTAGTCCAATGGATTGTGTTGCCTTTGAGTTTCCATTGGATTGATAGGCCTGGTACCGTCTTTTGCTTTTGTTTGGCCATGTTGTGTGCGCAGTCACTAGGATTATGTGAATTTATGTAGAGTAAGTTTTGCACTTCTCTGTGTTGGTGTAGTGGTAGGCTCTTTACTTGGTCTGTGAGAGGTTGTGGGTTTGACTCTGAAGCAAGGCCCATGGATTTTGTATGGCTCTATGTAATTGCCTAGTCCAATGGAATGCGTTGCCTATGAGTTTCCATTGGATTGATAGGCCAGGTACCGTCTTTTGCTTTTGTTTGGCCATGTTGTGTGCGCAGTCACTAGGATTATGTGAATTTATGTAGAGTAAGTTTTGCACTTCTCTGTGTTGGTGTAGTGGTAGGCTCTTTACTTGGGCTGTGAGAGGTTGTGGGTTTCACTCTGAAGCAAGGCCCATGGATTTTGTATGGCTCTATGTAATTGCCTAGTCCAATGGAATGCGTTGCCTATGAGTTTCCATTGAATTGATAGGCCAGGTACCGTCTTTTGTTTTCGTTTGGCCATGTTGTGTGCGCAGTCACTAGGATAATGTGAATTTATGTAGAGTAAGTTTTGCACTTCTCTGTGTTGGTGTAGTGGTAGGCTCTTTACTTGGGCTGTGAGAGGTTGTGGGTTTGACTCTGAAGCAAGGCCCATGGATTTTGTATGGCTCTATGTAATTGCCTAGTCCAATGGAATGCGTTGCTTATGAGTTTCCATTGGATTGATAGGCCAGGTACCGTCTTTTGCTTTCGTTTGGCCATGTTGTGTGCGCAGTCACTAGGATTATGTGAATTTATGTAGAGTAAGTTTTGCACTTCTCTGTGTTGGTGTAGTGGTAGGCTCTTTACTTGGGCTGTGAGAGGTTGTGGGTTTGACTCTGAAGCAAGGCCCATGGATTTTGTATGGCTGCATGTAATTGCCTAGTCCAATGGATTGTGTTGCCTTTGAGTTTCCATTGGATTGATAGGCCTGGTACTGTCTTTTGCTTTTGTTTGGCCATGTTGTGTGCGCAGTCACTAGGATTATGTGAATTTATGTAGAGTAAGTTTTGCACTTCTCTGTGTTGGTGTAGTGGTAGGCTCTTTACTTGGGCTGTGAGAGGTTGTGGGTTTGACTCTGAAGCAAGGCCCATGGATTTTGTATGGCTCTATGTAATTGCCTAGTCCAATAGAATGCGTTTCTTATGAGTTTCCATTGGATTGATAGGCCAGGTACCGTCTTTTGTTTTCGTTTGGCCATGGTGTGCGCAGTCACTAGGATAATGTGAATTTATGTAGAGTAAGTTTTGCACTTCTCTGTGTTGGTGTAGTGGTAGGCTCTTTACTTGGGCTGTGAGAGGTTGTGGGTTTGACTCTGAAGCAAGGCCCATGGATTTTGTATGGCTCTATGTAATTGCCTAGTCCAATGGAATGCGTTGCCTATGAGTTTCCATTGGATTGATAGGCCAGGTACCGTCTTTTGCTTTCGTTTGGCCATGTTGTGTGCGCAGTCACTAGGATTATGTGAGTTAATGTAGAATCAGTTTCACACTTCTCTGTGTTGGTGTAGTGGTAGGCTCTTTGCTTGGGCTGCGAGAGGTTGTGGGTTCGACGCTGAGGCAAGGCCCATGGACTTTGTATGGCTGCATGTAATTGCATAGTCCAATGGATTGTGTTGCCTTTGAGTTTCCATTGGATTGATAGGCCTGGTACCGTCTTTTGCTTTTGTTTGGCCATGTTGTGTGCGCAGTCACTAGGATTATGTGAATTTATGTAGAGTAACTTTTGCACTTCTCTGTGTTGGTGTAGTGGTAGGCTCTTTACTTGGGCTGTGAGAGGTTGTGGGTTCGACGCTGAAACAAGGCCCATGGATTTTGTATGGCTCTATGTAATTCCCTAGTCCAATGGAATGCGTTGCCTATGAGTTTCCATTGGATTGATAGGCCAGGTACCGTCTTTTGCTTTCGTTTGGCCATGTTGTGTGCGCAGTCACTAGGATAATGTGAGTTAATGTAGACTCAGTTTCACACTTCTCTGTGTTGGTGTAGTGGTAGGCTCTTTGCTTGGGCTGCGAGAGGTTGTGGGTTCGACGCTGAGGCAAGGCCCATGGACTTTGTATGGCTGCATGTAATTGCCTAGTCCAATGGATTGTGTTGCCTTTGAGTTTCCATTGGATTGATAGGCCTGGTACCGTCTTTTGCTTTTGTTTGGCCATGTTGTGTGCGCAGTCACTAGGATTATGTGAATTTATGTAGAGTAAGTTTTGCACTTCTCTGTGTTGGTGTAGTGGTAGGCTCTTTACTTGGGCTTTGAGAGGTCGTGGGTTCGACGCTGAAGCAAGGCCCATGGATTTTGTATGGCTCTATGTAATTCCCTAGTCCAATGGAATGCGTTGCCTATGAGTTTCAATTGGATTGATAGACCAGGTACCGTCTTTTGCTTTCGTTTGGCCATGTTGTGTGCGCAGTCACTAGGATAATGTGAGTTAATGTAGAATCAGTTTCACACTTCTCTGTGTTGGTGTAGTGGTAGGCTCTTTGCTTGGGCTGCGAGAGGTTGTGGGTTCGACGCTGAGGCAAGGCCCATGGACTTTGTATGGCTGCATGTAATTGCCTAGTCCAATGGATTGTGTTGCCTTTGAGTTTCCATTGGATTGATAGGCCTGGTACCGTCTTTTGCTTTTGTTTGGCCATGCTGTGTGCGCAGTCACTAGGATTATGTGAATTTATGTAGAGTAAGTTTTGCACTTCTCTGTGTTGGTGTAGTGGTAGGCTCTTTACTTGGGCTGTGAGAGGTTGTGGGTTTGACTCTGAAGCAAGGCCCATGGATTTTGTATGGCTCTATGTAATTGCCTAGTCCAATGGAATGCGTTGCCTATGAGTTTCCATTGGATTGATAGGCCAGGTACTGTCTTTTGCTTTTGTTTGGCCATGTTGTGTGCGCAGTCACTAGGATTATGTGAATTTATGTAGAGTAAGTTTTGCACTTCTCTGCGTTGGTGTAGTGGTAGGCTCTTTACTTGGGCTGTGAGAGGTTGTGGGTTTCACTCTGAAGCAAGGCCCATGGATTTTGTATGGCTCTATGTAATTGCCTAGTCCAATGGAATGCGTTGCCTATGAGTTTCCATTGAATTGATAGGCCAGGTACCGTCTTTTGTTTTCGTTTGGCCATGTTGTGTGCGCAGTCACTAGGATAATGTGAATTTATGTAGAGTAAGTTTTGCACTTCTCTGTGTTGGTGTAGTGGTAGGCTCTTTACTTGGGCTGTGAGAGGTTGTGGGTTTGACTCTGAAGCAAGGCCCATGGATTTTGTATGGCTCTATGTAATTGCCTAGTCCAATGGAATGCGTTGCCTATGAGTTTCCATTGGATTGATAGGCCAGGTACCGTCTTTTGCTTTCGTTTGGCCATGTTGTGTGCGCAGTCACTAGGATTATGTGAGTTAATGTAGAATCAGTTTCACACTTCTCTGTGTTGGTGTAGTGGTAGGCTCTTTGCTTGGGCTGCGAGAGGTTGTGGGTTCGACGCTGAGGCAAGGCCCATGGACTTTGTATGGCTGCATGTAATTGCCTAGTCCAATGGATTGTGTTGCCTTTGAGTTTCCATTGGATTGATAGGCCTGGTACCGTCTTTTGCTTTTGTTTGGCCATGTTGTGTGCGCAGTCACTAGGATTATGTGAATTTATGTAGAGTAAGTTTTGCACTTCTCTGTGTTGGTGTAGTGGTAGGCTCTTTACTTGGGCTGTGAGAGGTTGTGGGTTCAACGCTGAAGCAAGGCCCATGGATTTTGTATGGCTCTATGTAATTCCCTAGTCCAATGGAATGCGTTGCCTATGAGTTTCCATTGGATTGATAGGCCAGGTACCGTCTTTTGCTTTCGTTTGGCCATGTTGTGTGCGCAGTCACTAGGATAATGTGAGTTAATGTAGAATCAGTTTCACACTTCTCTGTGTTGGTGTAGTGGTAGGCTCTTTGCTTGGGCTGCGAGAGGTTGTGGGTTCGATGCTGAGGCAAGGCCCATGGACTTTGTATGGCTGCATGTAATTGCCTAGTCCAATGGATTGTGTTGCCTTTGAGTTTCCATTGGATTGATAGGCCTGGTACCGTCTTTTGCTTTTGTTTGGCCATGTTGTGTGCGCAGTCACTAGGATTATGTGAATTTATGTAGAGTAAGTTTTGCACTTCTCTGTGTTGGTGTAGTGGTAGGCTCTTTACTTGGTCTGTGAGAGGTTGTGGGTTTGACTCTGAAGCAAGGCCCATGGATTTTGTATGGCTCTATGTAATTGCCTAGTCCAATGGAATGCGTTGCCTATGAGTTTCCATTGGATTGATAGGCCAGGTACCGTCTTTTGCTTTTGTTTGGCCATGTTGTGTGCGCAGTCACTAGGATTATGTGAATTTATGTAGAGTAAGTTTTGCACTTCTCTGTGTTGGTGTAGTGGTAGGCTCTTTACTTGGGCTGTGAGAGGTTGTGGGTTTCACTCTGAAGCAAGGCCCATGGATTTTGTATGGCTCTATGTAATTGCCTAGTCCAATGGAATGCGTTGCCTATGAGTTTCCATTGAATTGATAGGCCAGGTACCGTCTTTTGTTTTCGTTTGGCCATGTTGTGTGCGCAGTCACTAGGATAATGTGAATTTATGTAGAGTAAGTTTTGCACTTCTCTGTGTTGGTGTAGTGGTAGGCTCTTTACTTGGGCTGTGAGAGGTTGTGGGTTTGACTCTGAAGCAAGGCCCATGGATTTTGTATGGCTCTATGTAATTGCCTATTCCAATGGAATGCGTTGCCTATGAGTTTCCATTGGATTGATAGGCCAGGTACCGTCTTTTGCTTTCGTTTGCCATGTTGTGTGCGCAGTCACTAGGATTATGTGAATTTATGTAGAGTAAGTTTTGCACTTCTCTGTGTTGGTGTAGTGGTAGGCTCTTTACTTGGGCTGTGAGAGGTTGTGGGTTTGACTCTGAAGCAAGGCCCATGGATTTTGTATGGCTGCATGTAATTGCCTAGTCCAATGGATTGTGTTGCCTTTGAGTTTCCATTGGATTGATAGGCCTGGTACTGTCTTTTGCTTTTGTTTGGCCATGTTGTGTGCGCAGTCACTAGGATTATGTGAATTTATGTAGAGTAAGTTTTGCACTTCTCTGTGTTGGTGTAGTGGTAGGCTCTTTACTTGGGCTGTGAGAGGTTGTGGGTTTGACTCTGAAGCAAGGCCCATGGATTTTGTATGGCTCTATGTAATTGCCTAGTCCAATAGAATGCGTTTCTTATGAGTTTCCATTGGATTGATAGGCCAGGTACCGTCTTTTGTTTTCGTTTGGCCATGTTGTGTGCGCAGTCACTAGGATAATGTGAATTTATGTAGAGTAAGTTTTGCACTTCTCTGTGTTGGTGTAGTGGTAGGCTCTTTACTTGGGCTGTGAGAGGTTGTGGGTTTGACTCTGAAGCAAGGCCCATGGATTTTGTATGGCTCTATGTAATTGCCTAGTCCAATGGAATGCGTTGCCTATGAGTTTCCATTGGATTGATAGGCCAGGTACCGTCTTTTGCTTTCATTTGGCCATGTTGTGTGCGCAGTCACTAGGATTATGTGAGTTAATGTAGAATCAGTTTCACACTTCTCTGTGTTGGTGTAGTGGTAGGCTCTTTGCTTGGGCTGCGAGAGGTTGTGGGTTCGACGCTGAGGCAAGGCCCATGGACTTTGTATGGCTGCATGTAATTGCCTAGTCCAATGGATTGTGTTGCCTTTGAGTTTCCATTGGATTGATAGGCCTGGTACCGTCTTTTGCTTTTGTTTGGCCATGTTGTGTGCGCAGTCACTAGGATTATGTGAATTTATGTAGAGTAAGTTTTGCACTTCTCTGTGTTGGTGTAGTGGTAGGCTCTTTACTTGGGCTGTGAGAGGTTGTGGGTTCAACGCTGAAGCAAGGCCCATGGATTTTGTATGGCTCTATGTAATTCCCTAGTCCAATGGAATGCGTTGCCTATGAGTTTCCATTGGATTGATAGGCCAGGTACCGTCTTTTGCTTTCGTTTGGCCATGTTGTGTGCGCAGTCACTAGGATAATGTGAGTTAATGTAGAATCAATTTCACACTTCTCTGTGTTGGTGTAGTGGTAGGCTCTTTGCTTGGGCTGCGAGAGGTTGTGGGTTCGATGCTGAGGCAAGGCCCATGGACTTTGTATGGCTGCATGTAATTGCCTAGTCCAATGGATTGTGTTGCCTTTGAGTTTCCATTGGATTGATAGGCCTGGTACCGTCTTTTGCTTTTGTTTGGCCATGTTGTGTGCGCAGTCACTAGGATTATGTGAATTTATGTAGAGTAAGTTTTGCACTTCTCTGTGTTGGTGTAGTGGTAGGCTCTTTACTTGGTCTGTGAGAGGTTGTGGGTTTGACTCTGAAGCAAGGCCCATGGATTTTGTATGGCTCTATGTAATTGCCTAGTCCAATGGAATGCGTTGCCTATGAGTTTCCATTGGATTGATAGGCCAGGTACCGTCTTTTGTTTTCGTTTGGCCATGTTGTGTGCGCAGTCACTAGGATAATGTGAATTTATGTAGAGTAAGTTTTGCACTTCTCTGTGTTGGTGTAGTGGTAGGCTCTTTACTTGGGCAGTGAGAGGTTGTGGGTTTGACTCTGAAGCAAGGCCCATGGATTTTGTATGGCTCTATGTAATTGCCTAGTCCAATGGAATGCGTTGCCTATGAGTTTCCATTGGATTGATAGGCCAGGTACCGTCTTTTGCTTTCGTTTGGCCATGTTGTGTGCGCAGTCACTAGGATTATGTGAGTTAATGTAGAATCAGTTTCACACTTCTCTGTGTTGGTGTAGTGGTAGGCTCTTTGCTTGGGCTGCGAGAGGTTGTGGGTTCGACGCTGAGGCAAGGCCCATGGACTTTGTATGGCTGCATGTAATTGCCTAGTCCAATGGATTGTGTTGCCTTTGAGTTTCCATTGGATTGATAGGCCTGGTACCGTCTTTTGCTTTTGTTTGGCCATGTTGTGTGCGCAGTCACTAGGATTATGTGAATTTATGTAGAGTAAGTTTTGCACTTCTCTGTGTTGGTGTAGTGGTAGGCTCTTTACTTGGGCTGTGAGAGGTTGTGGGTTCAACGCTGAAGCAAGGCCCATGGATTTTGTATGGCTCTATGTAATTCCCTAGTCCAATGGAATGCGTTGCCTATGAGTTTCCATTGGATTGATAGGCCAGGTACCGTCTTTTGCTTTCGTTTGGCCATGTTGTGTGCGCAGTCACTAGGATAATGTGAGTTAATGTAGAATCAGTTTCACACTTCTCTGTGTTGGTGTAGTGGTAGGCTCTTTGCTTGGGCTGCGAGAGGTTGTGGGTTCGATGCTGAGGCAAGGCCCATGGACTTTGTATGGCTGCATGTAATTGCCTAGTCCAATGGATTGTGTTGCCTTTGAGTTTCCATTGGATTGATAGGCCTGGTACCGTCTTTTGCTTTTGTTTGGCCATGTTGTGTGCGCAGTCACTAGGATTATGTGAATTTATGTAGAGTAAGTTTTGCACTTCTCTGTGTTGGTGTAGTGGTAGGCTCTTTACTTGGTCTGTGAGAGGTTGTGGGTTTGACTCTGAAGCAAGGCCCATGGATTTTGTATGGCTCTATGTAATTGCCTAGTCCAATGGAATGCGTTGCCTATGAGTTTCCATTGGATTGATAGGCCAGGTACCGTCTTTTGCTTTTGTTTGGCCATGTTGTGTGCGCAGTCACTAGGATTATGTGAATTTATGTAGAGTAAGTTTTGCACTTCTCTGTGTTGGTGTAGTGGTAGGCTCTTTACTTGGGCTGTGAGAGGTTGTGGGTTTCACTCTGAAGCAAGGCCCATGGATTTTGTATGGCTCTATGTAATTGCCTAGTCCAATGGAATGCGTTGCCTATGAGTTTCCATTGAATTGATAGGCCAGGTACCGTCTTTTGTTTTCGTTTGGCCATGTTGTGTGCGCAGTCACTAGGATAATGTGAATTTATGTAGAGTAAGTTTTGCACTTCTCTGTGTTGGTGTAGTGGTAGGCTCTTTACTTGGGCTGTGAGAGGTTGTGGGTTTGACTCTGAAGCAAGGCCCATGGATTTTGTATGGCTCTATGTAATTGCCTAGTCCAATGGAATGCGTTGCCTATGAGTTTCCATTGGATTGATAGGCCAGGTACCGTCTTTTGCTTTCGTTTGGCCATGTTGTGTGCGCAGTCACTAGGATTATGTGAATTTATGTAGAGTAAGTTTTGCACTTCTCTGTGTTGGTGTAGTGGTAGGCTCTTTACTTGGGCTGTGAGAGGTTGTGGGTTTGACTCTGAAGCAAGGCCCATGGATTTTGTATGGCTGCATGTAATTGCCTAGTCCAATGGATTGTGTTGCCTTTGAGTTTCCATTGGATTGATAGGCCTGGTACTGTCTTTTGCTTTTGTTTGGCCATGTTGTGTGCGCAGTCACTAGGATTATGTGAATTTATGTAGAGTAAGTTTTGCACTTCTCTGTGTTGGTGTAGTGGTAGGCTCTTTACTTGGGCTGTGAGAGGTTGTGGGTTTGACTCTGAAGCAAGGCCCATGGATTTTGTATGGCTCTATGTAATTGCCTAGTCCAATAGAATGCGTTGCCTATGAGTTTCCATTGGATTGATAGGCCAGGTACCGTCTTTTGCTTTCGTTTGGCCATGTTGTGTGCGCAGTCACTAGGATTATGTGAATTTATGTAGAGTAAGTTTCGCACTTCTCTGTGTTGGTGTAGTGGTAGGCTCTTTACTTGGGCTGTGAGAGGTTGTGGGTTTGACTCTGAAGCAAGGCCCATGGATTTCGTATGGCTCTATGTAATTGCCTAGTCCAATGGAATGCGTTGCCTATGAGTTTCCATTGGATTGATAGGCCAGGTACCGTCTTTTGCTTTCGTTTGGCCATGTTGTGTGCGCAGTCACTAGGATAATGTGAGTTAATGTAGAATCAGTTTCACACTTCTCTGTGTTGGTGTAGTGGTAGGCTCTTTGCTTGGGCTGCGAGAGGTTGTGGGTTCGACGCTGAGGCAAGGCCCATGGACTTTGTATGGCTGCATGTAATTGCATAGTCCAATGGATTGTGTTGCCTTTGAGTTTCCATTGGATTGATAGGCCTGGTACCGTCTTTTGCTTTTGTTTGGCCATGTTGTGTGTGCAGTCACTAGGATTATGTGAATTTATGTAGAGTAAGTTTTGCACTTCTCTGTGTTGGTGTAGTGGTAGGCTCTTTACTTGGGCTGTGAGAGGTTGTGGGTTTGACTCTGAAGCAAGACCCATGGATTTTGTATGGCTCTATGTAATTGCCTAGTCCAATGGCATGCGTTGCCTATGAGTTTCCATTGGATTGATAGGCCAGGTACCGTCTTTTGCTTTCGTTTGGCCATGTTGTGTGCGCAGTCACTAGGATAATGTGAGTTAATGTAGCATCAGTTTCACACTTCTCTGTGTTGGTGTAGTGGTAGGCTCTTTGCTTGGGCTGCGAGAGGTTGTGGGTTCGACGCTGAGGCAAGGCCCATGGACTTTGTATGGCTGCATGTAATTGCCTAGTCCAATGGATTGTGTTGCCTTTGAGTTTCCATTGGATTGATAGGCCTGGTACCGTCTTTTGCTTTTGTTTGGCCATGTTGTGTGCGCAGTCACTAGGATTATGTGAATTTATGTAGAGTAAGTTTTGCACTTCTCTGTGTTGGTGTAGTGGTAGGCTCTTTACTTGGGCTGTGAGAGGTTGTGGGTTCGACGCTGAAGCAAGGCCCATGGATTTTGTATGGCTCTATGTAATTCCCTAGTCCAATGGAATGCGTTGCCTATGAGTTTCCATTGGATTGATAGGCCAGGTACCGTCTTTTGCTTTCGTTTGGCCATGTTGTGTGCGCAGTCACTAGGATAATGTGAGTTAATGTAGAATCAGTTTCACACTTCTCTGTGTTGGTGTAGTGGTAGGCTCTTTGCTTGGGCTGCGAGAGGTTGTGGGTTCGACGCTGAGGCAAGGCCCATGGACTTTGTATGGCTGCATGTAATTGCCTAGTCCAATGGATTGTGTTGCCTTTGAGTTTCCATTGGATTGATAGGCCTGGTACCGTCTTTTGCTTTTGTTTGGCCATGTTGTGTGCGCAGTCACTAGGATTATGTGAATTTATGTAGAGTAAGTTTTGCACTTCTCTGTGTTGGTGTAGTGGTAGGCTCTTTACTTGGGCTGTGAGAGGTTGTGGGTTCGACGCTGAAGCAAGGCCCATGGATTTTGTATGGCTCTATGTAATTCCCTAGTCCAATGGAATGCGTTGCCTATGAGTTTCCATTGGATTGATAGGCCAGGTACCGTCTTTTGCTTTCGTTTGGCCATGTTGTGTGCGCAGTCACTAAGATAATGTGAGTTAATGTAGAATCAGTTTCACACTTCTCTGTGTTGGTGTAGTGGTAGGCTCTTTGCTTGGGCTGCGAGAGGTTGTGGGTTCGATGCTGAGGCAAGGCCCATGGACTTTGTATGGCTGCATGTAATTGCCTAGTCCAATGGATTGTGTTGCCTTTGAGTTTCCATTGGATTGATAGGCCTGGTACCGTCTTTTGCTTTTGTTTGGCCATGTTGTGTGCGCAGTCACTAGGATTATGTGAATTTATGTAGAGTAAGTTTTGCACTTCTCTGTGTTGGTGTAGTGGTAGGCTCTTTACTTGGGCTGTGAGAGGTTGTGGGTTTGACTCTGAAGCAAGGCCCATGGATTTTGTATGGCTCTATGTAATAGCCTAGTCCAATGGAATGCGTTGCCTATGAGTTTCCATTGGATTGATAGGCCAGGTACCGTCTTTTGCTTTTGTTTGGCCATGTTGTGTGCGCTGTCACTAGGATTATGTGAATTTATGTAGAGTAAGTTTTGCACTTCTCTGTGTTGGTGTAGTGGTAGGCTCTTTACTTGGGCTGTGAGAGGTTGTGGGTTTCACTCTGAAGCAAGGCCCATGGATTTTGTATGGCTCTATGTAATTGCCTAGTCCAATGGAATGCGTTGCCTATGAGTTTCCATTGAATTGATAGGCCAGGTACCGTCTTTTGTTTTCGTTTGGCCATGTTGTGTGCGCAGTCACTAGGATAATGTGAATTTATGTAGAGTAAGTTTTGCACTTCTCTGTGTTGGTGTAGTGGTAGGCTCTTTACTTGGGCTGTGAGAGGTTGTGGGTTTGACTCTGAAGCAAGGCCCATGGATTTTGTATGGCTCAATGTAATTGCCTAGTCCAATGGAATGCGTTGCCTATGAGTTTCCATTGGATTGATAGGCCAGGTACCGTCTTTTGCTTTCGTTTGGCCATGTTATGTGCGCAGTCACTAGGATTATGTGAATTTATGTAGAGTAAGTTTTGCACTTCTCTGTGTTGGTGTAGTGGTAGGCTCTTTACTTGGGCTGTGAGAGGTTGTGGGTTTGACTCTGAAGCAAGGCCCATGGATTTTGTATGGCTGCATGTAATTGCCTAGTCCAATGGATTGTGTTGCCTTTGAGTTTCCATTGGATTGATAGGCCTGGTACTGTCTTTTGCTTTTGTTTGGCCATGTTGTGTGCGCAGTCACTAGGATTATGTGAATTTATGTAGAGTAAGTTTTGCACTTCTCTGTGTTGGTGTAGTGGTAGGCTCTTTACTTGGGCTGTGAGAGGTTGTGGGTTTGACTCTGAAGCAAGGCCCATGGATTTTGTATGGCTCTATGTAATTGCCTAGTCCAATAGAATGCGTTGCCTATGAGTTTCCATTGGATTGATAGGCCAGGTACCGTCTTTTGCTTTCGTTTGGCCATGTTGTGTGCGCAGTCACTAGGATTATGTGAATTTATGTAGAGTAAGTTTCGCACTTCTCTGTGTTGGTGTAGTGGTAGGCTCTTTACTTGGGCTGTGAGAGGTTGTGGGTTTGACTCTGAAGCAAGGCCCATGGATTTCGTATGGCTCTATGTAATTGCCTAGTCCAATGGAATGCGTTGCCTATGAGTTTCCATTGGATTGATAGGCCAGGTACCGTCTTTTGCTTTCGTTTGGCCATGTTGTGTGCGCAGTCACTAGGATAATGTGAGTTAATGTAGAATCAGTTTCACACTTCTCTGTGTTGGTGTAGTGGTAGGCTCTTTGCTTGGGCTGCGAGAGGTTGTGGGTTCGACGCTGAGGCAAGGCCCATGGACTTTGTATGGCTGCATGTAATTGCATAGTCCAATGGATTGTGTTGCCTTTGAGTTTCCATTGGATTGATAGGCCTGGTACCGTCTTTTGCTTTTGTTTGGCCATGTTGTGTGTGCAGTCACTAGGATTATGTGAATTTATGTAGAGTAAGTTTTGCACTTCTCTGTGTTGGTGTAGTGGTAGGCTCTTTACTTGGGCTGTGAGAGGTTGTGGGTTTGACTCTGAAGCAAGACCCATGGATTTTGTATGGCTCTATGTAATTGCCTAGTCCAATGGCATGCGTTGCCTATGAGTTTCCATTGGATTGATAGGCCAGGTACCGTCTTTTGCTTTCGTTTGGCCATGTTGTGTGCGCAGTCACTAGGATAATGTGAGTTAATGTAGCATCAGTTTCACACTTCTCTGTGTTGGTGTAGTGGTAGGCTCTTTGCTTGGGCTGCGAGAGGTTGTGGGTTCGACGCTGAGGCAAGGCCCATGGACTTTGTATGGCTGCATGTAATTGCCTAGTCCAATGGATTGTGTTGCCTTTGAGTTTCCATTGGATTGATAGGCCTGGTACCGTCTTTTGCTTTTGTTTGGCCATGTTGTGTGCGCAGTCACTAGGATTATGTGAATTTATGTAGAGTAAGTTTTGCACTTCTCTGTGTTGGTGTAGTGGTAGGCTCTTTACTTGGGCTGTGAGAGGTTGTGGGTTCGACGCTGAAGCAAGGCCCATGGATTTTGTATGGCTCTATGTAATTCCCTAGTCCAATGGAATGCGTTGCCTATGAGTTTCCATTGGATTGATAGGCCAGGTACCGTCTTTTGCTTTCGTTTGGCCATGTTGTGTGCGCAGTCACTAGGATAATGTGAGTTAATGTAGAATCAGTTTCACACTTCTCTGTGTTGGTGTAGTGGTAGGCTCTTTGCTTGGGCTGCGAGAGGTTGTGGGTTCGATGCTGAGGCAAGGCCCATGGACTTTGTATGGCTGCATGTAATTGCCTAGTCCAATAGATTGTGTTGCCTTTGAGTTTCCATTGGATTGATAGGCCTGGTACCGTCTTTTGCTTTTGTTTGGCCATGTTGTGTGCGCAGTCACTAGGATTATGTGAATTTATGTAGAGTAAGTTTTGCACTTCTCTGTGTTGGTGTAGTGGTAGGCTCTTTACTTGGGCTGTGAGAGGTTGTGGGTTCGACGCTGAAGCAAGGCCCATGGATTTTGTATGGCTCTATGTAATTCCCTAGTCCAATGGAATGCGTTGCCTATGAGTTTCCATTGGATTGATAGGCCAGGTACCGTCTTTTGCTTTCGTTTGGCCATGTTGTGTGCGCAGTCACTAAGATAATGTGAGTTAATGTAGAATCAGTTTCACACTTCTCTGTGTTGGTGTAGTGGTAGGCTCTTTGCTTGGGCTGCGAGAGGTTGTGGGTTCGATGCTGAGGCAAGGCCCATGGACTTTGTATGGCTGCATGTAATTGCCTAGTCCAATGGATTGTGTTGCCTTTGAGTTTCCATTGGATTGATAGGCCTGGTACCGTCTTTTGCTTTTGTTTGGCCATGTTGTGTGCGCAGTCACTAGGATTATGTGAATTTATGTAGAGTAAGTTTTGCACTTCTCTGTGTTGGTGTAGTGGTAGGCTCTTTACTTGGGCTGTGAGAGGTTGTGGGTTTGACTCTGAAGCAAGGCCCATGGATTTTGTATGGCTCTATGTAATTGCCTAGTCCAATGGAATGCGTTGCCTATGAGTTTCCATTGGATTGATAGGCCAGGTACCGTCTTTTGCTTTTGTTTGGCCATGTTGTGTGCGCTGTCACTAGGATTATGTGAATTTATGTAGAGTAAGTTTTGCACTTCTCTGTGTTGGTGTAGTGGTAGGCTCTTTACTTGGGCTGTGAGAGGTTGTGGGTTTCACTCTGAAGCAAGGCCCATGGATTTTGTATGGCTCTATGTAATTGCCTAGTCCAATGGAATGCGTTGCCTATGAGTTTCCATTGAATTGATAGGCCAGGTACCGTCTTTTGTTTTCGTTTGGCCATGTTGTGTGCGCAGTCACTAGGATAATGTGAATTTATGTAGAGTAAGTTTTGCACTTCTCTGTGTTGGTGTAGTGGTAGGCTCTTTACTTGGGCTGTGAGAGGTTGTGGGTTTGACTCTGAAGCAAGGCCCATGGATTTTGTATGGCTCAATGTAATTGCCTAGTCCAATGGAATGCGTTGCCTATGAGTTTCCATTGGATTGATAGGCCAGGTACCGTCTTTTGCTTTCGTTTGGCCATGTTATGTGCGCAGTCACTAGGATTATGTGAATTTATGTAGAGTAAGTTTTGCACTTCTCTGTGTTGGTGTAGTGGTAGGCTCTTTACTTGGGCTTTGAGAGGTTATGGGTTTGACTCTGAAGCAAGGCCCATGGATTTTGTATGGCTGCATGTAATTGCCTAGTCCAATGGATTGTGTTGCCTTTGAGTTTCCATTGGATTGATAGGCCTGGTACTGTCTTTTGCTTTTGTTTGGCCATGTTGTGTGCGCAGTCACTAGGATTATGTGAATTTATGTAGAGTAAGTTTTGCACTTCTCTGTGTTGGTGTAGTGGTAGGCTCTTTACTTGGGCTGTGAGAGGTTGTGGGTTTGACTCTGAAGCAAGGCCCATGGATTTTGTATGGCTCTATGTAATTGCCTAGTCCAATGGAATGCGTTGCCTATGAGTTTCCATTGGATTGATAGGCCAGGTACTGTCTTTTGCTTTCGTTTGGCCATGTTGTGTGCGCAGTCACTAGGATTATGTGAATTTATGTAGAGTAAGTTTCGCACTTCTCTGTGTTGGTGTAGTGGTAGGCTCTTTGCTTGGGCTGCGAGAGGTTGTGGGTTCGACGCTGAGGCAAGGCCCATGGACTTTGTATGGCTGCATGTAATTGCATAGTCCAATGGATTGTGTTGCCTTTGAGTTTCCATTGGATTGATAGGCCTGGTACCGTCTTTTGCTTTTGTTTGGCCATGTTGTGTGCGCAGTCACTAGGATTATGTGAATTTATGTAGAGTAAGTTTTGCACTTCTCTGTGTTGGTGTAGTGGTAGGCTCTTTACTTGGGCTGTGAGAGGTTGTGGGTTTGACTCTGAAGCAAGGCCTATGGATTTTGTATGGCTCTATGTAATTGCCTAGTCCAATGGAATGCGTTGGCTATGAGTTTCCATTGGATTGATAGACCAGGTACCGTCTTTTGCTTTCGTTTGGCCATGTTGTGTGCGCAGTCACTAGGATAATGTGAGTTAATGTAGAGTCAGTTTCACACTTCTATGTGTTGGTGTAGTGGTAGGCTCTTTGCTTGGGCTGCGAGAGGTTGTGGGTTAGACGCTGAGGCAAGGCCCATGGACTTTGTATGGCTGCATGTAATTGCCTAGTCCAATGGGTTGTGTTGCCTTTGAGTTTCCATTGGATTGATAGGCCTGGTACCGTCTTTTGCTTTTGTTTGGCCATGTTGTGTGCGCAGTCACTAGGATTATGTGAATTTATGTAGAGTAAGTTTTGCACTTCTCTGTGTTGGTGTAGTGGTAGGCTCTTTACTTGGGCTGTGAGAGGTTGTGGGTTTGACTCTGAAGCAAGGCCCATGGATTTTGTATGGCTCTATGTAATTGCCTAGTCCAATGGAATGCGTTGCCTATGAGTTTCCATTGGATTGATAGGCCAGGTACCGTCTTTTGCTTTCGTTTGGCCATGTTGTGTGCGCAGTCACTAGGATTATGTGAATTTATGTAGAGTAAGTTTTGCACTTCTCTGTGTTGGTGTAGTGGTAGGCTCTTTACTTGGGCTGTGAGAGGTTGTGGGTTTGACTCTGAAGCAAGGCCCATGGATTTTGTATGGCTCTATGTAATTGCCTAGTCCAATGGAATGCGTTGCCTATGAGTTTCCATTGGATTGATAGGCCAGGTACCGTCTTTTGCTTTCGTTTGGCCATGTTGTGTGCGCAGTCACTAGGATAATGTGAGTTAATGTAGAATCAGTTTCACACTTCTCTGTGTTGGTGTAGTGGTAGGCTCTTTGCTTGGGCTGCGAGAGGTTGTGGGTTCGACACTGAGGCAAGGCCCATGGACTTTGTATGGCTGCATGTAATTGCCTAGTCCAATGGATTGTGTTGCCTTTGAGTTTCCATTGGATTGATAGGCCTGGTACCGTCTTTTGCTTTTGTTTGGCCATGTTGTGTGCGCAGTCACTAGGATTATGTGAATTTATGTAGAATAAGTTTTGCACTTCTCTGTGTTGGTGTAGTGGTAGGCTCTTTACTTGGGCTGTGAGAGGTTGTGGGTTTGACTCTGAAGCAAGGCCCATGGATTTTGTATGGCTCTATGTAATTGCCTAGTCCAATGGAATGCGTTGCCTATGAGTTTCCATTGGATTGATAGGCCAGGTACCGTCTTTTGCTTTCGTTTGGCCATGTTGTGTGCGCAGTCACTAGGATTATGTGAATTTATGTAGAGTAAGTTTCGCACTTCTCTGTGTTGGTGTAGTGGTAGGCTCTTTACTTGGGCTGTGAGAGGTTGTGGGTTTGACTCTGAAGCAAGGCCCATGGATTTTGTATGGCTCTATGTAATTGCCTAGTCCAATGGAATGCGTTGCCTATGAGTTTCCATTGGATTGATAGGCCAGGTACCGTCTTTTGCTTTCGTTTGGCCATGTTGTGTGCGCAGTCACTAGGATAATGTGAGTTAATGTAGACTCAGTTTCACACTTCTCTGTGTTGGTGTAGTGGTAGGCTCTTTGCTTGGGCTGCGAGAGGTTGTGGGTTCGACGCTGAGGCAAGGCCCATGGACTTTGTATGGCTGCATGTAATTGCATAGTCCAATGGATTATGTTGCCTTTGAGTTTCCATTGGATTGATAGGCCAGGTACCGTCTTTTGCTTTCGTTTGGCCATGTTGTGTGCGCAGTCACTAGGATAATGTGAGTTAATGTAGAATCAGTTTCACACTTCTCTGTGTTGGTGTAGTGGTAGGCTCTTTGCTTGGGCTGCGAGAGGTTGTGGGTTCGATGCTGAGGCAAGGCCCATGGACTTTGTATGGCTGCATGTAATTGCCTAGTCCAATGGATTGTGTTGCCTTTGAGTTTCCATTGGATTGATAGGCCTGGTACCGTCTTTTGCTTTTGTTTGGCCATGTTGTGTGCGCAGTCACTAGGATTATGTGAATTTATGTAGAGCAAGTTTTGCACTTCTCTGTGTTGGTGTAGTGGTAGGCTCTTTACTTGGGCTGTGAGAGGTTGTGGGTTTGACTCTGAAGCAAGGCCCATGGATTTTGTATGGCTCTATGTAATTGCCTAGTCCAATGGAATGCGTTGCCTATGAGTTTCCATTGGATTGATAGGCCAGGTACCGTCTTTTGCTTTCGTTTGGCCATGTTGTGTGCGCAGTCACTAGGATATTGTGAGTTAATGTAGAATCAGTTTCACACTTCTCTTTGTTGGTGTAGTGGTAGGCTCTTTGCTTGGGCTGCGAGAGGTTGTGGGTTCGACGCTGAGGCAAGGCCCATGGACTTTGTATGGCTGCATGTAATTGCCTAGTCCAATGGATTGTGTTGCCTTTGAGTTTCCATTGGATTGATAGGCCAGGTACCGTCTTTTGCTTTCGTTTGGCCATGTTGTGTGCGCAGTCACTAGGATAATGTGAGTTAATGTAGAATCAGTTTCACACTTCTCTGTGTTGGTGTAGTGGTAGGCTCTTTGCTTGGGCTGCGAGAGGTTGTGGGTTCGACGCTGAGGCAAGGCCCATGGACTTTGTATGGCTGCATGTAATTGCCTAGTCCCATGGATTGTGTTGCCTTTGAGTTTCCATTGGATTGATAGGCCTGGTACCGTCTTTTGCTTTTGTTTGGCCATGTTGTGTGCGCAGTCACTAGGATTATGTGAATTTATGTAGAGCAAGTTTTGCACTTCTCTGTGTTGGTGTAGTGGTAGGCTCTTTACTTGGGCTGTGAGAGTTTGTGGGTTTGACTCTGAAGCATGGCCCATGGATTTTGTATGGCTCTATGTAATTGCCTAGTCCAATGGAATGCGTTGCCTATGAGTTTCCATTGGATTGATAGGCCAGGTACCGTCTTTTGCTTTCGTTTGGCCATGTTGTGTGCGCAGTCACTAGGATAATGTGAGTTAATGTAGAATCAGTTTCACACTTCTCTGTGTTGGTGTAGTGGTAGGCTCTTTGCTTGGGCTACGAGAGGTTGTGGATTCGACGCTGAGGCAAGGCCCATGGACTTTGTATGGCTGCATGTAATTGCCTAGTCCAAGTGATTGTGTTGCCTTTGAGTTTCCATTGGATTGATAGGCCAGGTACCGTCTTTTGCTTTCGTTTGGCCATGTTGTGTGCGCAGTCACTAGGATTATGTGAATTTATGTAGCGTAAGTTTTGCACTTCTCTGTGTTGGTGTAGTGGTAGGCTCTTTACTTGGGCTGTGAGAGGTTGTGGGTTTGACTCTGAAGCAAGGCCCATGGATTTTGTATGGCTCTATGTAATTGCCTAGTCCAATGGAATGGGTTGCCTATGGGTTTCCATTGGATTGATAGGCCAGGTACCGTCTTTTGCTTTCGTTTGGCCATGTTGTGTGCGCAGTCACTAGGATAATGTGAGTTAATGTAGAATCAGTTTCACACTTCTCTTTGTTGGTGTAGTGGTAGGCTCTTTGCTTGGGCTGCGAGAAGTTGTGGGTTCGACGCTGAGGCAAGGCCCATGGACTTTGTATGGCTGCATGTAATTGCCTAGTCTAATGGATTGTGTTGCCTTTGAGTTTCCATTGGATTGATAGGCATGGTACCGTCTTTTGCTTTTGTTTGGCCATGTTGTGTGCGCAGTCACTAGGATTATGTGAATTTATGTAGAGTAAGTTTTGCACTTCTCTGTGTTGGTGTAGTGGTAGGCTCTTTACTTGGGCTGTGAGAGGTTGTGGGTTTGACTCTGAAGCAAGGCTCATGGATTTTGTATGGCTCTATGTAATTGCCTAGTCCAATGGAATGCGTTGCCTATGAGTTTCCATTGGATTGATAGGCCAGGTACCGTCTTTTGCTTTCGTTTGGCCATGTTGTGTGCGCAGTCACTAGGATAATGTGAGTTAATGTAGAATCAGTTTCACACTTCTCTGTGTTGGTGTAGTGGTAGGCTCTTTGCTTTGGCTGCGAGAGGTTGTGGGTTCGACGCTGGGGCAAGGCCCATGGTCTTTGTATGGCTGCATGTAATTGCCTAGTCCAATGGATTGTGTTGCCTTTGAGTTTCCATTGGATTGATAGGCCTGGTGCCGTCTTTTGCTTTTGTTTGGCCATGTTGTGTGCGCAGTCACTAGGATTATGTGAATTTATGTAGAGTAAGTTTTGCACTTCTCTGTGTTGGTGTAGTGGTAGGCTCTTTACTTGGGCTGTGAGAGGTTGTGGGTTTGACTCTGAAGCAAGGCCCATGGATTTTGTATGGCTCTATGTAATTGCCTAGTCCAATGGAATGCGTTGCCTATGAGTTTCCATTGGATTGATAGGCCTGGTAACGTCTTTTGCTTTTGTTTGGCCATGTTGTGTGCACAGTCACTAGGATTATGTGAATTTATGTAGAGTAAGTATTGCACTTCTCTGTGTTGGTGTAGTGGTAGGCTCTTTATTTGGGCTGAGAGAGGTTGTGGGTTTGAGTCTGAAGCAAGGCCCATGGATTTTGTATGGCTCTATGTAATTGCCTAGTCCAATGGAATGCGTTGCCTATGAGTTTCCATTGGATTGATAGGCCAGGTACCGTCTTTTGCTTTCGTTTGGCCATGTTGTGTGCGCAGTCACTAGGATAATGTGAGTTAATGTAGAATCAGTTTCACACTTCTCTGTGTTGGTGTAGTGGTAGGCTCTTTGCTTGGGCTGCGAGAGGTTGTGGGTTCGACGCTGAGGCAAGGCCCATGGACTTTGTTTGGCTGCATGTAATTGCCTAGTCCAATGGATTGTGTTGCCTTTGAGTTTCCATTGGATTGATAGGCCTGGTACCGTCTTTTGCTTTTGTTTGGCCATGTTGTGTGCGCAGTCACTAGGATTATGTGAATTTATGTAGAGTAAGTTTTGCACTTCTCTGTGTTGGTGTAGTGGTAGGCTCTTTACTTGGGCTGTGAGAGGTTGTGGGTTTGACTCTGAAGCAAAGCCCATGGATTTTGTATGGCTCTATGTAATTGCCTAGTCCAATGGAATGCGTTGCCTATGAGTTTCCATTGGATTGATAGGCCTGGTACCGTCTTTTGCTTTTGTTTGGCCATGTTGTGTGCACATTCACTAGGATTATGTGAATTTATGTAGAGTAAGTTTTGCACTTCTCTGTGTTCGTGTAGTGGTAGGCTCTTTACTTGGGCTGTGAGAGGTTGTGGGTTTGACTCTGAAGCAAGGCCCATGGATTTTGTATGGCTCTATGTAATTGCCTAGTCCAATGGAATGCGTTGCCTATGAGTTTCCATTGGATTGATAGGCCAGGTACCGTCACTTGCTTTCGTTTGGCCATGTTGTGTGCGCAGTCACTAGGATAATGTGAGTTAATGTAGAATCAGTTTCACACTTCTCTGTGTTGGTGTAGTGGTAGGCTCTTTGCTTGGGCTGCGAGAGGTTGTGGGTTCGACGCTGAGGCAAGGCCCATGGACTTTGTATGGCTGCATGTAATTGCCTAGTCCAATGGATTGTGTTGCCTTTGAGTTTCCATTGGATTGATAGGCCTGGTACCGTCTTTTGCTTTTGTTTGGCCATGTTGTGTGCGCAGTCACTAGGATTATGTGAATTTATGTAGAGTAAGTTTTGCAGTTCTCTGTGTTGGTGTAGTGGTAGGCTCTTTACTTGGGCTGTGAGAGGTTGTGGGTTTGACTCTGAAGCAAGGCCCATGGATTTTGTATGGCTCTATGTAATTGCCTAGTCCAATGGAATGCGTTGCCTATGAGTTTCCATTGGATTGATAGGCCTGGTACCGTCTTTTGCTTTTGTTTGGCCATGTTGTGTGCGCAGTCACTAGGATTATGTGAATTTATGTAGAGTAAGTTTTGCACTTCTCTGTGTTGGTGTAGTGGTAGGCTCTTTACTTGGGCTGTGAGAGGTTGTGGGTTTGACTCTGAAGCAAGGCCCATGGATTTTGTATGGCTCTATGTAATTGCCTAGTCAAATGGACTGTGTTACCTAAGAGTTTCCATTGGATTGATAGGCCAGGTACTGTCTTTTGCTTTTGACTTGCCCATCCCAAGGCTATGGGACACCCGGTGCCGGGCCGGACTAGTCCGGTGGTCGTCAGTGGTGGCGGGGCCCGGCTCCTTGGCCCTGGTGGGTGTCAATTAATATGGCTGGTGATTTGGGAGTAATTAAAGTCTTTATTTCGTGACGCCACCTGTGGTTTGCGGCTATTAAGTCGCCGCTGCTGTGTGAGGCCTCCGGGGTGATGATATGCCAGCAATGGTTGTACTGCTCCCCACAGGTGGTGCGGTGCCCCGGGACACTATTGGTGCTCGTGAGAGTCTATGGTGTTGTGTGGATAACACGGTGCAGGGCCGACAGGCAATGAAAGAAACAGGCACAAACAACAGTCTCTTTACCTTCTCCTCTTTTACTTCACAAACGGTTAGTCCTGGGAGACCGTTACAGGTGGTAGAGGGCTCCGGCCGGCCTGGAAGTAACTGAGATGTCGTTTTGGCCAGATGAGTATGAGGCCTACTCCTGTTCTTTTCCTTACTGTGATAGGACCCTGCTCTCTGAATTTAGCAATGGCCCTCTTGCTGCTGGAACTGGTGGTACATCCCTTTCCCTCTGTGGTAGGCTGCGCAGGCCCTCTCTGGTGCTTCTTTGCTGGAGTCCACACCGGGCCCTGATGATGCAGCTGTACCTTCGGGCTGTTTATGGGCCAGGTGCTTGCAGCTCTGCTGCCCTTCGGATTCGGCTACCAGGGAGTATTTTAGGCCCTGGTGGCCACGGACTCCGATGTCCGAGTCTCTTCTGTGCCTCTCTGCTCCTCCTGCTTCCCTGGGCCAAGCTGCTCCAGCTCTAGGCCCCAGTTCCACAGGACAGCACACTCTGCGTCTGTACTCTCTGCTTTCTCCTACCGACTGAACACTAACCCCTCCCTCAGGTCAGGCTTAAGGAATGCTCCCTCGAATTCCAGGTTCAGAGCTCCCCCTGCTGGCCTGAGGGAGGAACTGCGTTGGATGTTAAACTTACTGGCCAATAGACCTCCCAATTACCTCCAAGTTCAGCATTAACCCTTTGGAGGGGCAATGCTGTTGTGGCGACCAGGTCCTGGGGCACCACACTCCCCCTTAGTTAAACTCAGTTCTCCTGGACTGAAGAAAAGAAAACAAAACATGTTACAACCTTAACCCCATTACGACCGCGTTACGTTTTAAAACGGCACCAAAAAAGGGTACTTATTCCTTTCTGCCGTTTTAAAACGGCGGGCAGAAATAAGTGTATAGCACCCCCCAGCGTCAGAAAATCTCCGGGGTTTCAGCTACCGGGGGTAGCTGAGACCCTGGAGATCATGTTTCGGGCCGGTTTTTCCGGTCCCCAGTCACGTGATGACCGGTATACACCGTATACCGATCATCAAGTTATAGTAAATGACCGCACCGGTAAAAAATGATTTATCTCTCATCTGGCATGATCAAACATGTCAGATGGGAGATAAATCTCTTTCCCGGTTCCCTCCGGTCCCCCGGTGTCTCCAAAGTGCCCCCCTGACCTCCAACCCCCTCCCGAAAATCCAAGATGGCCGCGCGCACCGGCGAGCACAGCAGCGCGCCGGTCACATTCACACTATTCCTATGGTTTCTGTCGTATGTGCCATAACACATACGACAGAAACCTGCTCCCCAGGCCCTGCCAAGTCACCCCCTATCCCCACCCCGGTGTTCCCCGGTGTCCTACATACCTGTCGGAGCGCTGATCCTCCGCGGCCCCCTCCTCCGGCTCCTTACAGCAGACGCCGGTCACATGTGCAGAGCGCGGCTGTCAGCTTCCTGTGTTCAGGACGCTGGCTGCTGCTGCTGCTCGGCACTGTGCAGCTGTGACCCAGGGAGAGTGGGTGCAGATTCTTTGCACCCACTCTCCTCAAATGGTGGGTCTGCACTCCTAGAAAATGGGGGATACGTTCCCTGAACGTGTCCCCCATATTCTAGAAGGTCCAGAGGCGACGTGGGACGTCCAAATGGATTACAGCGGATTTTTTTTTTCTTTTCAATAAACTGGTGAATCAGGGAATGTTTTTGGGGAGTGTTTTTTCAAATAATTTTTTTTTGTTGTCAATTTTTTTATTTTATTACTGTCAATTAGTTATGTCTGGTATCAAATAGACGCCGTGACATAACTAATTGCTGGGCTTGATGCCAGGTGACATTTCACATCTGGTATGAACCCCATTTATTACCCCGTTTGCCAACGCACCAGGGCACGGGATGAGCTGGGGCGAAGCGCAAGGATTGGCGCATCTAATGGATGCGCCACTTCTGGGGCGGCTGCGGCCTGCTATTTTTAGGCTGGGAAGAGTCCAATAACCATGGCTCTTCCCACCCTGAGAATACCAGACCCCAGCTGTCAGCTTCACCTTGGCTGGTGATCTAATTTGGTAATTTGGGGGGACCCCACGTTTGTTTTGTTTTTTTAATTATTTATTTATAAATAATTAAAAAAAAAAACAGCTTGGGGATCCCTCCAAATTAATCACCAGACAAGATGAAGCTGTCAGCTGTGGTTTGCAGGCTACAGCTGTCTGCTTTACCCTAGCTGGCTATCAAAAATAGAAGGGACCCCACGTCATTTATTTTAATTATTTTTTTTTTTTTTGGGCTAAATACAAGGCTAGGCATCCTTTAGTGCCACATGAAAGGCATAAAAGGGCGCCAGCTTAGAATATGCAGGGGGTGGGACGTTATATATGTTTGACATGTATCCAATCATCCACTGTAGCATTTTAGGCTATGTGCCCACAATCAGGGTTTGCAGCGTTTTGGGCGCAGAGTGTTTTCCCTGCATCCATAGCGCTGCGTTGTGCAGTAGAAGCACAGTGGAAGGAGTTTTAGAAATCCCATGCCCACTGTGTTTCTTTTCTCCGCAGCATACACTGACCTGTGGCGCAGCTTCCCGAACCTCAGCATGTCAATTTATGCAGCGGAGACAAGAGTGTTCTCTGCAGGTAGAATAGAACTAAAGTCCACAGCAGCCTGAACCCAAATCGTGGGCATGGGCAGCTGCATTCTCCCGTGGACAACACTCACATCTCTGCAGAAAGGCTGACACTGTGTACTAAATGCCGTGTCGCTGGATCATGGCCACATAGCCTAAAAATGAGAAATTTGTTGCTACAGCAACATTTTTGTGAAGTACCTGTGGATTCAAAATGCTTACTATACTCCTGAATAAAATCCTTGAGGGGTCCAGTTTCCAAAATGAGGTCACTTGTGGGGCTTTTTTTGCTGTTTACGTACCTTAGGGGTCCTCCAAATGCAACATGGTGCCCGCAATCTTTTTCAGCAAAATTTCCTTTCCAAAATTCAAATATTGCTCCTTTCGTTCCAAGCCCTCCCATTTCTCCAAACAAAGGTTTCAGACCACAAGTGAGGTATCAGCACGCTAATAAAAAAGTGGGTAACAAGCATTGGGGTCAAATTTTTGGAATTACCTCTTGAAAAAGTGAAAAAATTGATGCTAAAGCAACATTTTTGAGAAAAAAATGAACATTTTCAATGTGACAATGTAACGTTATCAAAATCTGTGAAGTACCTGTGGGTCCAAAATGCTCACTATACCCCTAGATAGAAGCCTTGAGTGGTCTAGTTTCCAAAATGGTGTCACTTGTGAGGGGTTTCTGCTGCTTAGGTACCTTAGCGGACCTGTAAATGCAACATGGTGCCCGCAATCTATTTCAGCCAAATTTGCTTTCCAAAATTCAAATATTGCTCCTTCTGTTCCGACCCCTCCCATTTGTCCAAACAAAGGTTTCTGACCTGGTATCGGCGCGCTCATAAGAAAGTGGGTAACAAGTTTTGGGGTTCATTTTGTTGTGTTATTTCTTCTAAAAGTGAATAAATTTGGGGTAGAGCAACATTTTAGGTAAAATTTTATTTTTTGCTTTTTTTCATTCCACTTTGCTTTAGTTCCTGTGAAGCACCTGAAGGGTAAATAAACTTCTTGGATGTGGTTTTGAGTACGTTGAGGGGTGCTGTTTTGAGAATGGTGTCACTTTTAGGTATTTTCTGTCACTTAGGCCTCTCAAAGTCACTTCAAATGTGATGTGGTCACTAAAAAAATGGTTTTGTGAATTTTGTTGAAAAAATTAGAAATTGCAGATGAACTTTGACCCCTTCTAACTTCCTAACCCCAAAAAATTTTGTTTCAGAAATTGCGCTGATGTAAAGTAGACAAGTGGGAAATGTTATTTATTAACTATTTTGTGTGACATAACTCTCTGGGTTAAGGGCATAAAAATTAAAAGTTTGAAAATTGCAAAAGTTTCAAAATTTTCATCAAATTTCCGATTTTTTCACAAATAAAAGCAAAAA